>NC_092087.1:41984888-42295535 GCF_045679555.1 Salvelinus alpinus
AAGACTTGGGAATTGGACGTAAGCGACATGCCCCGTTCATGAAACGACATAACAAGGGATGTTTCTCCACCGTGTTCTTGTTGAAGCCTATATGAAAGGCAGAGATAGCGGCTAGGTAGACTTTAACAGTGGAGAAAAACTTCCCTCTGTTCAAAAGGTCTTGCAGAAAGCATAAAACCTTGGATACAGAGCATTTGTAAGGAATGATCTGTTTTTGGTCACGGCACTTCTCAAAAACGCACCACTTGTTTCCATACAGTGAGTGTGTAGAAGGGGCCCTAGTACTCTGGATAGTCTCAATGACTCTGAGAGGCAGGCCTGTCACATCCAGATTTAACCTCTCACGGGCCAGGCCCAGAGGGGAGTAACGGGGGTTGCAAAGGCTTGTTGTACAGCAGGAGAATGATCTCTGCTATCCAGAGCTAGCCTTGCAGTCGACGGGCTACCAAGATGAGGGATAAGCGTTCCCCCGGAAGGAGTCTCCAGTCCCCTTGATAGGCATTCCCTCTGGACATTAAGTCTGCTCCTATGTTCAGTATGCCTGGGACATGAATCGTGTGTAGGGTGTGTAGGGACAGTAGATGTGCTCTGCTCCCCATGATAATACTGACCGATAGTCTGTGTAAGCACAGGGAGCGAGTGCCACCCTGGCGGTTGATGTACGCCACTACAGTCGTATTGTCCGTTCTGATCAAGACATAGAAAGTGTTTCAGTGAAAGAAACACTGTCAGCAATTCGAGGTAATTTATGTGAGCAATGCAGAGTTGTGTGGTCCACACTCCACACGTTTATTGCTTTTTACTCATGAACTGTGCCCCAGCCCGATAGTGACGCATCTGTCATCATCACTTTCCTCGTTGTCACTACCCCTAGGGGAGTGTCATTAATGAAGATCGCGGTGCTTTTCCTGTGGCGAAGAGCTGAGAGACATGCAGAGGTCACCTTTATCTGACGATTGAGGTGACGCCGTGTACACAGACATTGGGCAAACACCCAGCACTGGAGGTCTCTCATTCTCAGTAGGCCGAGAGGTACTACATCAACTCGGTACTGGTATCCCGTGTACAGCGCCTTCAGAAAGTAATCACACACCTTGACTTTTTCCACATTTTGCTGTGTTACAGCCTGAATTAAAAATGTATTATTTTGAGATTTTGTGTCACTGGCCTACACATAATACCCCATAATGTCAAAGTGGAATTATGTTTTTAGAATTTTTTACAAATGTATTAAAAATGAAAAGCTGAGTCAATAAGTATTCAATCCCTTTGTTATGGTAAGCCTAAATAAGTTCAGGAGTAAAGATTTGCTTAACAAGTCACATAATAAGCTGCATGGACTCTGTGTGGAATAATAGTGTAAAACATGATTTTTGAATGACTATCTCATCTCTGTACCCCACACATACAATTATCTGTCAAGCAATGAATTTCAAACCACAAAGACCAGGAAGGTTTTCATGTCCTGAATACAAAACATTGTTTGGGGCAAATCCAACACAACCCATCACTGAGTACACCTCTTCATATTTTCAAGTATGGTGTTGACTGCGTCATGTAATGGGCATGCTTGTCATTGACAAGGACTAGGAAGTTTTTTAGGTTAAAAAGAAACGGCATAGAGCTAAGCACAGGCAAAATCCTAGAGGGAAACCTGGTTCAGTCTGCTTTCCAACAGACACTGGGAGACAAATTCACCTTTCAGCAGGACAATAACCTAAAACACAAAGCCAAATATACACTTGAATTGCTTACCAAGACGACGTTGAATGTTTTTGAGTGGCCTAGTTGAAGTTTTGACTTAAATTGTCTTGAATTCAACTCGATGGCAACTTGAAAATGGCTGTCTAGCAATGATCAACAACCAACTTGACAGAGCTTGAAGAACTTTTAAAATAATTTTGTGCAAATATTGTACAATTCAGGTGTGGAAAACTCTTTAGAGACTTACCCAGAAAGACTCACAGCTGTAATTGCTGCCAAAGGTGATTCTAAAATGTATTGAGTCAGGGGTGTGAATACTTCTAGAAATGATATATTTCTGGATTTCATTTTCACTTTGTCATTATGGGGTATTGTGTGTAGATGGGTGAGATTGTTATAATTTTTTTATCCATTTTTAATTCAGGCTGTAACACAACAAAATGTGGAATAAGTCAAGGGGTATAAATACTTTCTGAATGGCACTGTACAGTATATAGCCAAGTTATCGATACTCATTGTGTATTTATACCATGTGTTATTATTTTAACTATTTTCTTTCTCTCTGCATTGTTGGGAATGTCCCGTAAGTAAGCATGTCACTGCTAATCTACACCTGTTGTTTACGAATGTAATGGGGTGCGTAACTGGTGGCAGTGAAGTCAGACGCAGGAGAGCAGAACTAGGTAATAGCCGGAGCAGTTTAATTCCAAAACCAACGGCGTAAAGAATTAACCAACATGGGTACAAAACCCGACGCGCACCAGTAAACATGTGCACAAGCACTTACAACAAACAATTACACACAAAGACATGAGGGGAACAGAGGATTAAATACACAACACTTAATGAGGGAAATGAGAACCAGGTGTGTAGGAAAACAAGACAAAACAAATGGAAATTGAAAAGTGGATCGACGATGGCTAGCCGACCGCCGAACGCCGCCCGAACAAGGAGAGGAACCGACTTCGGTGGAAGTCGTGACAATGAAGCATGTGACAAACACATTTTAATTTGATTTGACTACTGAGATGGTGGACCCCATCAACCCCGACACTTGGAGGCACGTCTTGAACGTGATGAGCGCCCCCTTTTGGCCCCAAACAGCTCTTTTTCTGATTGATCTTGAACCCTAGCTCGGAGAGACGGGTTACAAGGGAATTTGTGTTTCGTACCACTCGTTCCCAGAATCGGGAGCAAAGCAGGTAATCATCTATGTAGGCGGAGACTCTCAGCCCCTTGTTTCTAAGTGGTGTGAGGAAGTAAAAAGTACATATTTTCTTTAGAGGTGTAGTGAAGTAAACGTAAAAGTTGTCCAAAAAATACACTACCGTTCAAAAGTTTGGGGTCACTTTGATATGTCCTTGTTTTTGAAAGAAAAGCTAATTTTTTGTCCATTAAAATAACATCAAATTGATCAGAAATACAGTGGAGACATTGTTAATGTTGTAAATGACTATTGTAGCTGGAAACAGCTGATTTTTTAATGGAATATCTACATAGGCGTACAGAGTAGAGGTCGACCGATTAATCGGAATTGCCGATTAATTAGGGCTGATTTCAAGTTTTCATAACAATTTTTTTTTCTTTTACACCTTTATTTAATCTTTATTTAACTAGGCAAGTCAGTTAAGAACACATTCTTATTTTCAATGACGGCCTAGGAACGGTGGGTTAACTGCCTCGTTCAGGCGCAGAACGACAGATTTTTACCTTGTCAGCTCGGGGGATTCAATCTTGCAATCTAACCTCCTGATTACGCGAATGCAGTAGAAGCCAAGGTAAGTTGCTAGCTAGCATTAAACTTATCTTATAAAAAACAATCAATCAATCATAATCACTAGTTAACTACACATGGTTGATGCTATTACTAGTTTATCTAGCGTGTCCTGCGCTGCATATAATCGATGCGGTGCGTATCGTTGCTCCAATGTGTACCTAACCATAAACATCAATGCCTTTCTTAAAATCAATACACAGAAGTATATATTTTTTAAACCTGCATATTTAGCTAAAAGAAATCCAGGTTAGCAGGCAATATTAACCAGGTGAAATTGTGTCACTTCTCTTGCGTTCAATGCACGCAGAGTCAGTGTATATGCAACAGTTTGGGCCGCCTAATTTGCCAGAATTTTACGTAATTATGACATAACATTGAAGGTTGTGCAATATAACAGGAATATTTAGACTTATGGATGCCACCCATTAGATAAAATACGGAACGGTTCCGTATTTCACTGAAAGAATAAACGTCTTGTTTTCGAGATGATAGTTTCCGGATTCGACCATATTAATGACCTAAGGCTCGCATTTCTGTGTGTTATTATGTTATAACTAAGTCTATGATTTGATAGAGCAGTCTGACTGAGTGGTGGTAGGTAGCAGCATGCTCGTAAGCATTCATTCACACAGCACTTTCCTGCGTTTTGCCAGAAGCTCTTCGCTGTGCTTCAAGCCTATCAACACCCGAGATTAGGCTGGTGTAACTGATGTGAAATGTCTAGCTAGTTAGTGGGGTGCGCGCTAATAGCGTTTCAAACGTCACTCGCTCTGAGACTTGGAGTAGTTATTCCCCTTGCTCTGCATGGGTGACGCTACTTTGAGGGTGGCTGTTGTCGTTGTGTTCCTGGTTCGAGCCCAGGTAGGAGCGAGGAGAGGGATGGAAGCTATACTGTTACACTGGCAATACTAAAGTGCCTATAAGAACATCCAATAGTCAAAGGTTAATGAAATACAAATGGTATAGAGAGAAATAGTCCTATAATTCCTATAATAACTACAACGTAAAACTTCTTACCTGGGAATATTGAAGACTCATGTTAAAAGGAACCACCAGCTTTCATATGTCCTCATGTTCGGAGCAAGGAACTTAAACGTTAGCTTTCTTACATGACACATATTGCACTTTTACTTTCTTCTCCAACACTTTGTTTTTTATTTAAACCAAATTGAACATGTTTCATTATTTATTTGAGGCTAAATTGATTTTATTTATGTATTATATTAAGTTAAAATAAGTGTTCATTCAGTATTGTTGTAATTGTCATTATTACAAATAAAAAAATAAAAATCGGGCGATTAATCGGTATCGCCTTTTTTTTGGTTCTCCAATAATCGGTATCGGCGTTGAAAAATCATAATCGGCCGACCTCTAGTACAGAGGCCCATTACCAGCAACCATCACTCCTGTGTTCCAATGCCACGTTGTGTTAGCTAATCCAAGTTCATAATTTTAAAAGGCTAATTGATAATTAGGAAACCCTTTTGCAAATATGTTAGCACATATGTTAGCACTGAAAACGGTTGTTCTGTTTAAAGAAGCAATAAAACTGGCCTTCTTTAGACTAGTTGAGTATCTGGAGCATCAGCATTTGTGAGTTCGATAACAGGCTCAAAATGGCCATAAACAAAGACCTTTCTTCTGAAACTCGTCAGTCTATTCTTGTTCTGAGAAATTAGATATTGCCAAGAAACTGAAGATCTGGTACAACGCTGTGTATTACTCCCTTCACAGAACAGCGCAAACTGGCCCTAACCAGAATAGAAAGAGGAGTGGGAGGCCCCCGTGCACAACTGAGCAAGAGAACAAGTATATTAGAGTGTCTAGTTAGAGAAACAGATGCCTCACAAGTCCTCAACTAGCAGCTTCATTAAATAGTACCCGCAAAACACCAGTCTCAACGTCAACAGGGAAGAGGCGACTACGGGATGCTGGCCTTCTAGGCAGAGTTGCAAAGAAAAAGCCATATCTCAGACTGGCCAATAAAAATAAAAGATTAAAATGGGAAAAAGAATACAGACACTGGATAGAGGAACTCTGCCTAGAAGAGTGCTTTTCTTTCAAAAACAAGGACATTTCTAAGTGACCCCAAACTTTTGAACGGTAGTGTAAATACTCAAGTAAAGTACAGATACCCCAAATAACGACATAAGTAGTACTTCAAAGTATTTTGACTTAGTTACTTTACACCACTGCACGTTGTGAGACGGAGTGCTTTGCTGATGCAGCTTGCGGTGCGGCTGGGGTGTCATTACAGAAGGAAGTGACTGGAGTTGTGATTTATTACCCCACCAACAGCAAACCTAATTAATGGACACACAATGTACATGCCAGACATGGAGGTATGACATCGTTTTAAGTCTCGGCCTATCGTGAAATTAATTTGACTCACCATGACATATATATCTCCAAATTCCCGCAGTATGCCATAATCTGTGTGGCTATCTCTGGGGAACTGCATTTTAATTTCATGGGTATCATGCTCATTTGCATTGGAGAGTGTGTGAGTGAGCGGAGCGGAGGGGGGGCTAGGTGTGAAGAAAAGGAAGATGAGAAAAAATGCCCCATGTCTAATCCTGGCTCCTTGTTCTGACTGGATGCTATTTCAACACTGATACTCAATATGTAGATTTTTATAACCCTAATGCGAAGAAATGTTTGTGTGTTATCATCGCCGCTCAGAGCCAAGAGCTTATACTGTAGATCTTTCTCTGGCAATGCATTATACTGGAACACAGTACTGTAAAAACATGTTCTCTTGTGTTGTGTCAAGACACATTAAAGGAGTTTTAACTCCTGAAAGCGTGCCTGATTTAAGCAATGATGTATTTTCTTATTAAACAATAATATATACTATGTAGGCCTACTTGTACAGCAAATTTTCTCTCTTTCATATTAATATTATTTTTCAGAATTTCTCCCATATAAAGCTAGGTGAATTGCAACAGCACTAGGCTGCATTCGAAACAAATCTCCCCCCGAATTCAATTTCCCCGTAAGGTGTTGGAGACTCATGTTTCAAACAGATGTAAAAACAACATTTTGGTACAATGATTTCATACTATATTCAGTGCTTGTTTTCTCACATAAACTGAAATTGAGCTTTTAGCAACCAGGACCCGATTTCCACTAGATAACACAGCCACAAAGTCAAAACAGCTTTCCCATTTTGACAACGGATACCACTCCAGCGGGAGAAATCAATAGGCGAATATAACAGCCAATCACAAACTGGCTCATAAGTAATAGGGGTGTGCCGAGTACTCGAACAAAACGAGTATCGTAATGGATATGGAGAATTTTCAGAATACCATTATAACACAAGTATTTTTTGTAATTGTCCATCCCTCTGCTCTCATTTCCCCAGACAGACACTCATGGCTCTATTTCACTCATTCACAGTCACTCGTCTCAGGGCACAAGTCTCCCCTTCTCCAAACATCATGTATGAATCAGAATCCGTAGCTAGTCATTGTTGTTCAATCTTGTTATTTTCTGTTGACTTTGCTAAGGCCATATGGTTGTTTTTGTGTCTACTTGATAGTGGGACTACTTTAGTGGGACTACTTTGTCTGTCCATATAATTATTCCATTGCTGACGATATCTGTCATTATTTCGTGATCCAAACAGATGCTTGCTTGCAGTTATTATTTATTCTTGCCCGGGCATATTTACAGAGAAACAGATCATTCGAAGATAAAATTACAAATGTAGTTTTATATATAGTACAAAAGTTTGGACACACCTACTCATTCAAGGGTTTTTCTTATTTAAAAAAAAAACTATTTTCTACATTGTAGAATAATAGTGAAGACATCAAAACTATGAAATAACACATATGGAATAATGTAGTAACAAAAACAGTGTTAAAAATCAAAATATGCCAAGAGTGTGCAAAGACTGTGCAAAGCTGTCATCAAGGCAAAGGGTGGCTACTTTGAAGAATCTCAAATATAAAATATATTTTGATTTGTTTAACACTTTTTTAGTTACTACATGATTCCATGTGTGTTATTTCAAAATGTTGATGTCTTCACTATTATTCTACAATGTAGAAAATAGTCCAAATAACGCTGAATTCTACATCTACACTGATTGAGTAGGTGTGTCCAAACTTTTGACTGGTACTGTATATAAATTATATATACATTTTTTATGTTGTGTCATAAGTGTCGGGAGAGAGACAAAAGTTTTGCTCCTCTCAAAAGTGAAACAATATATGGGGCAAGCGAATTAGCCTACCTTCATCTAAATCTGTCTGGAATAAATGCAGGCAGTAGTAGCCAGCCATGCATTAGGCTACTTATTAGCCTATTTCATTGATAATTGAATAGGACTAAGTAAGTAAATCATGTGCATTTTCATCTGTCGGGGTCGTTTACCTTTGAACAATGTGTGTGAATGAGTGAAGGAACATAACGATGCACTCTGAGATGCGCTCTGAGTGATATCGCAGTAATGCACATTTGAGATATAGGCGTTACCGATATTTAAAGCCACTTCCATGTTTTCCTGTCACAAGTAAATCCAATTAAGAAGTGTGAAGTGAGGCCCTAAAAATTGTCAAAGACTCCAGCCACCCTAGTCATAGACTGTTCTCTCTGCTACCGCACGGCAAGCGGAATAGGAGCGTCAAGTCTAGGTCCAAGAGGCTTCTAAACAGCTTCTACCCCCAAGCCATAAGACTCCTGAACATCTAATCAAATGGCTACCCAGACTATTTGCATTGCACCCCCCCCCCCCCTCTCCCCTTTTACACCGCAGCCACTCTCTGTTGTTATCATCTATGCATAATCACTTTAATTACTCTACCTACATGTACATATTACCTCAGTTAACTCGACTAACCGGTGTCCCCGCACATTGACTCTGTAACAGTACCCCCCTGTATATAGTCTCGCTATTGTTATTTTACTGCTGCTCTTTAATTACTTTTATTTCTTATTCTTAATCGTATATTTTTTTAACTGCATTGTTGGTTAAGGGCTTGTAAGTAAGCATTTCACTGTGAGGACTACACCTGTTGTTCTATTCGGTGCATGTGACTAATACAATTTGATTTGATTTGAAAACGGATGATTACGAATACGAGTATGAATGAGATCGGCACACCCTTAGTAAATAATTCTGTGAAACACTATTGTTCCACTATTACTGCAGATATATTATGGACATTTTCTGAAAATTACAATGTGAAAATAAAAATAAAATCGTATGTGTAGCACCTTTAATCTCACCAATATTCCATGTGTCTAGAGTGTCTCATTTCTTCACAGGTTAATTTAGATGAACCACAAAAGCTCACATAGTCACTTCGCTTCCATCTCAAAACCTTGTTTGAGGAAGTGCTTGTCTTGTCTTCTCTCAAATTCTCGCTCATTAATGAATTTAGCAGCATCAAGCAGCAAACCTGAGAAGATGTTTTTGTGACAAGCTAGGCAGGCCTTCCTTCCTGGGGCTCGCTGACATCATTGGCATGTTTTGTGATGTGTCTTTGATGCAGCTCAAATGTAAACATCTGTTTGGTCTCCAGGGAGCCTGTTGTGCTGGTCTAGCTTCCCCAGGAATTATTATCATCCTCCTCCTCCTCAGCCTCCTTTTGTGTTTCCTGTAAAAAAAAAAGAAGACATTTATTATTCATAAGAAGTTCTTAGGAAAATTATCGAATGCGCTACTGGAAATTGAATAATGGAAAAGTACATAATAATATATATAATATACAATAATATATGCCATTTACCAGACGCTTTTGTCCAAGCGACTTAGAGTCATGCGTGCATACATTTTATGTATGGGTGGTCCCGGGAATCAAACCCATTATCCTGGCATTACAAGCGCCATGCTCTACCAACTGAGCTACAAAGGACCAAAATATAACTTCTGTGGGAATGGGAAGATAGGCATCTGGGCGATGATATAGAAGTTAGTGGTGATAAAACTGGGAACACAGTGTGTAGGTTAGAAAGAATACGACTCATTGTGTCACATATTTGAATGCAATATGAACACCAAAGCTCAATTAAAACCAGTAATGCAAGTACAAGAAAGGCATACAGTACAATATCAAGTGGTATAAGAAAAAAGAAAAGGCTGTCTTGTATTTCAAATATTTCAGTAAATCTTACTTTCACTCGTCTACAATAACCTCTACTTCATGAAGACTAATGCAATCCAAAGATGCTATGCTTTTTAAGACCAAAAAAAGACATGCATTCAGACAAAGGAATTATATTAGAGGCATGTCTCAAAAGAAAAGGAGGTTTCACTCGCTCAAAGTTTCCATTTTAATACCCAAGTTCAAAAGTAACTCTCTAAAGATACAAGTTGTCTTGAGGTGATTTGAGTGAGAGGAGGGCTCCCTCCTTTAAAACAAAGAAGACTCAGGAGAGTCTGAATCAAAGATGTGTCTCTCTGCCTGCCTTCAGTCATCAGAATGCTTTAAAGGCTTATTTCTTCCCCCATTTGAAATTCTGCCAAACCTGGCTCATCCCTGCACCACTTCCCTCCCTCCCTGCCGCCTCCCTGAGCAGAGCAGAGCAGGACTCCAGCTGTTAGGTGCTCCACTGGCCTAATCAGCGTACCAACACACACAGGCCTGCTGCTGCTGCTGCTACCCCCTTTGGAGAAGACGAGGTAGAGAATAAGGTCTCTCTCTACAGTGCCTCTCCCTTTCTTTATTTCTCTCTTTCTTTCTGTCTCTCACAGGCGCACACACACACACACACACACACACACACACACACACACACACACACACACACACACACACACACACACACACACACACACACACACACACACACACACACACACACACACACACACACACACACACACACACACACACACACACACACACACACACACACACACAGGGGCATTGTGGTGCCAGGATAACAACCTCTCCCTCAACGCCAGCAAAACAAAGGAGTTGATTGTTGACTTCAGGAAGCAAAGGGAACATGCCCCGATCCACATCAACGGGATTGCAGTAGAAAGAGTCAGCAGTTTTAAGATACCTCGGCACCACATCACCGAGGACTTGACATGGACCAACACCACCACCACTCTTATCAAGAAGGCGCAACAAGGTCTCTACTGCCTAAGGCGGCTTAAAAGATTCAGAATGCCACCCCGGGTCCTCTCCAGATACTACCGCTGCACCATCGAGAGCATCCTGACCGGTTGCGTAACGGCCAGGAACGGGAATTGCTCCGTCCACGACTAGAAGGCCCTCCAGCGGGTGGTGAAGACGGCCCAGTACATCACTGGGACCACGCTCCCACCCATCCAGGACATCTACTTAAAATGGTGCCTGAGGAAGGCCTGCAGCATCACCCCAGCCCTGAGCTGTTCACTTCCTTACCGTTGGACAGACGTTATCGGAGCATGAGGTCTGATACCAAGAGGCTCAGAGAGTTTCTATCTACAAGCCATCAGACTGCTCAACACTTGAACTGGACTGACCACCTGCACTGACTCTCCACACCTTAGCGCACACACACACACACACACACACACACACACACACACACACACACACACACACACACACACACACACACACACACACACACACACACACACACACACACACACACACACACACACACACACACACACACACACACACACACAGTATTGAGTTAGATGTCTCACTCATAATATCAGAGAACAGGGGTGACACAAGTAACCTTAAGTTATGTGTTATTCAGGTTCATCGTCCAGACGTGCTGCCAGGTTCACCTGAGGCTAGCCCCCCCCCCCCTCTCTCTCACACAAACACACACCACACACACACATTCATGCTACACACACATCACAACTGTTGCTATCAGACTCTTATTGCTAAATACTGCACAATTTATACACTTGCCCCCATCCCCCTTCCCTAAAACACTTGTAAATATTGGACTATAAATTGTGCCTTCCTGTATTATACTTAAGCTGAAATGTTCGTATTCTTATCTTGTATTATTTCTTATTGTTGTTGCATTGTCCAGAAGGAACCTGAATGTAAGCATTTCATTGGACGGAGTAAACCATGTGTGTCTTGTATATACGACTAATACAACTTCAAACACGCGCGCACACGCACACACATGCACACACATGCGCGCACACACACACAGAATTAGAATACTTATACTGAACAAAAATATAAATGCAACATGCAACAGTTTAATTTAAAAGATTTTACTGAGTTACAGATCATATAAGGAAATCAGTCAATTGAAATAATCTATGGATTTCACATGGGTGGGCCTGGGAGTGCATAGGCCCACCCACTGGGGAGCAGCCCAGCCACTCAGAATGAGTTTTTCCCCACAAAAGGGCTTTATTACAGACAGAAATACTCCTCAGTTTCATCAGCTGTCCGGGTGGCTGGTCTCAGATGATCCCGCAGGTAAAGAAGCCAGATGTGGAGGTCCTGGGCTGGCGTGGTTACACGTGGTCTGCGGTTGTGAGGCCTGTTGGACATACAGCCAAATTCTTTAAAACAAAATTGGAGGCGGCTTATTGTAGAGAAATTAAAATGAAATTATCTGGCAACAGCTCTGGTGGACATTCCTCCAGTCAGCATGCCAATTGCACACTCCCTCAAAACTTGAGACATCTGTGGCATTGTGTTGTGTGACAAAACTGCACATTTTAGAGTGGCACAGTACAAGATGAACCTGTATAATGATTATGCAGTTTAATCAGCTTCTTGATATGCCACACCTGTCAGGTGGAAGGAGAGATGGCGAAGGAGAAATGCTCCCTAACATGGATATAAACAATTTTGTGCACAACATTTTAGAGAAATAAACTTTTTGTGCATATGGAACATTTCTGGGATCTTTGATTTCAGTTCATGAAACATGGGACCAACACTTTGCATGTTGCGTTTATATTTTTGTTCTGTATAATTAAATAGGATCTCTATGCACACACCCCTACCTTTCTTAAAACAATAGACAGGTTGACCACAGCTTTAAGAAAACCTTACCATCTCCACCCACACCTATCATGCTGATCCTATACTCATTACTGTGACTGGTGACTGTTGTTTCTAGTCCTGACTGGAGCCAGAGCTGTCAGTGTCAGTGCTGTCCCTCTGGCTGCTGTTGTGTCAGAGGCTCTTTAAAGGCAGAGGCAGCCTGCTGTGCACGTAGCCACCTGTGAAATGCCAACGTCAGGCCCTGCCGCCACAGATAGCCCTGATAAAGTATTGATGGGAGCCCCATGTTGCGAGAGCCACTCTGATGTGAAGTTCAGGGCCGATCGGAGTGACTGCCAGCTGGGTCTTTAGCCCTCCCAAGGCCCCGTGGCCACGGTACAGTGGCTGTGTCCCAAATGGCACACTATTCCCCACTATACTACATTTAACCAGAGCCCTAGTGCAATACATAGTGATACACATACTAGAGATAGACATAGAGGAAGATTTGGTCACACTTTAATAAACGCATTTATAGTGCATTATTACTTGTTATAAGCAGCTATGAGCCTTTATACTGTTTTGACATCTCCTTATAGCTTATGTTATTTCATGAGTTCCTTTTTCAACAGACTCAAAATGGCTAAGAATAACTCTCAGGATCATGATGAGTCACTAAGAATGATTGAATGAATAAAACTTTATTGACACCCAGAGGGTAAAATGAATTTGTCACCAGCCAAAGACAGATACAGGGACAATACAGAGACATATGAACATATCACAGACAGCACTGCAGACTCTACCAAGGTGTCATACATTTTTACCATGCATTATGACTGCTTCTAAGGCATTATACCCGTTGGCCTTTAGTGAACAATAAATATGTCTGTATATCCTAAAACCTTCAAAAAAATTGGACAGGGAGGGTCAGCTGAGAGGACTAACGTACACCCAGGGGTGTAGGAGCGGCTCTGACAAGGGGGTGGTGGGGGGTGGAAAGAAGGTATAACCCAAACGCGCTTCAGCCCAACTTAAACGAAAAAGGGGAAATCAGGTGCTCAACTGAGAGACTAGAATTCCCAAAAACGTTCCTTATCTCAGGAGGCTCTGATGAAGGTGATTCATGCCGAAACGTAAGCCGATTGTTTACTTGTCCCGTCAATAAATCTATCGGATTTAAACAACAACAGAGTGCTCCTTTTTCTTTATTCTTCCAGATAGTCACCAGTTGAAGTATTCTGGGATAAGCAATGTTTTTTGGATTGGGGGGGACATACATTTCTCTACGGGAGGCCGGGGGTGGAATTTTATTTGAAAAACAGGTTTTAAATGCTTTTTAGTGACTTTTGAGAAAAGGATGCAAAATAAATCTTAACTTACCAATGGGCAAGTATAAAAGGGGTGCCATGCAGAGGAGCACTTACTCTGCTACGGTCCAATCAGTCTTAAGGCCATGGTCATTCATACTGTACTGAATACCACACACACACACACACACACACACACACACACACACACACACACACACACACACACACACACACACACACACACACACACACACACACACACACACACACACACACACACACACACACACACACACACACACACACACACACACACACACACACACACACACACACACACACACACACACACACACATACACAAAAATGATACCCTACACAACTATAAAAATGAAATAGTATCATGGCTGCCTCTATCCTGCATTAAGTTAACACATGCAATACACCCTCTAGACTTAAGCTGCTATCATTTCATCAGAGATGATATTTGATCATTCAGATTGATTCCCGCTATGACAGATCATCAGTCTATGAACCCTATGAGCTTGGAGAGCAGTGGAGGCTGGTGACTTGAAAGACTGAGGAGGATGGGAGACCCACGGTAAAGGTGCGGAACGCATGTAGATGACAAAGGGTGTTTCAAAAATCGTCAGACTAATTATTTTAACCTAAAGCATTTAATAAAGACATTTATAGTACAATGTTATGGGAAATGGGAATGGGAGGGCTACCAACACCATGTTGGAAAGGGATCACAGCAGTGATTGAATGGGGGTATGAGGCATGAGTTGAGGTGTTCAGAGGCTTGACCAGTGCAGGACAGGATTTGACTAACACACTACACAGTTAGACAAAAAAGCTAAGAATGAGTTAGTCCAAGCAAGGTGTAAAATCATTGATGTGTAATAATGTGATTGTGTATGTGATTGACTCTACATACAGTAAAGAGAGAAAATTGATAGGGGTACTCACAATGCTTGGAGAGGAAACATTCAATGTGCCGGTGGAAGAGCGGGCACATGAGACGTGGCTTCAGTTCATGTCAGGAGATAGTTGAGAATGGTAGTGGTCATGACCTCTTAATCAGGAAACAGGAGTGGACTTAGCTGTAAATACAAATAGCAGATACCTTCCATCATAGCTGCGCCAACGTAGGTTTGGACAACGAGTTTCTCTATGAAGGTAAACTCAGACATCTAAAAATGCATAAAGTCCAACACAGGCTGCGCATCTCACCCACTTGACACATCAAAGTAGCCCAAGAAACGTTCCTGAATAAAGCCCTGATCATCCACATACCTGACAATAACTGACAACTGCAATCAGACTGGTGGCATCGGTACGGTGGGGCAATTTTTACCCTCTTTGGCCTGGAGATTTTCCTTATACTGTATGTTACCATAACAAGGAAAACTCTGGTATGACAGTGATTAATCAGTTGTTAAAAGGTTTTATATGGGGGCCTCCCGGGTGGCGCAGTGGTCTAGCTGTGCCACCAGAGACTCTGGGTTCGCGCCCAGGCTCTATCGCAGCCGGCCGCGACCGGGAGGTCTATGGGGCGATGCACAATTGGCCTAGCGTCGTCCGGGTTAGGGAGGGTTTGGCCGGTAGGGATATCCTTGTCTCATCACGCACTAGCGACTCCTGTGGCGGGCCGGGCGCAGTGCGCGCTAACCAGGTCGCCAGGTGCATGGTGTTTCCTCCGACACATTGGTGCGGCTGGCTTCCGGGTTGGATGCGCGCTGTGTTAAGAAGCAGTGCGGCTTGGCTTGGTTGGGTTGTGTTTCAGAGGACGCATGGCTTTCGACCTTCGTCTCTCCCGAGCCCGTACGGGAGTTGTAGCGCTGAGACAAGATAGTAACTACTAACAATTGGATACCACGAAATTGGGGAGAAAAGGGGGTAAAATTTTTTTTTTTTTAAATGGTTTTATATGGGCTATGATGGGACCAGTTGTTCTTAATCAGGTCACATGATTTTTAAAAACTCCTGAAAAAAACTCCTGAAAAAAACTCCTGAAAAAAACTCCTGGTCCTGGGGGGGATGAAAACCCTGTCAAACTGCAGCTACCTTATATTTGTTCATATAAATTATATTTAGACTAGATTAGGAGGGGGATTTCCTCTACCAGACACATAGACAACAACAGATAGACAATATAACTCACAGGGCTGAGCTAGCTTTATGCATGTTTGAATCATGCAGACCTATGCAACTGTGGGCCTTATAAAACATTTACTCACATCTGTCATCACTATAATGTTGACTGATTAATTCCAGTTAATCACGTATGGGCAGCCTAGCCAACCCAATTTTGAATATAAACAACATTTGATCACATTCATATTTTCTCCTGACACACAAATGGACTATAAATACATAACATTACCAATTAGTTTGCCTTGACCAGATGGAAAGGGCGCATAGGATGTAACGTTATGCAGCAGCTCTTATTAGTAGCCTACAGTTGATCAGACTGAAAGATTGTCTCGTTTTCATCCCATACAGCATGTCCCATTTCTAATGTTTACGTGTAGCCTAGGCTGCTGCTACATTTATGTCATGAGTTTTTGCTTGTGTCTGTCCGGAGTGATTATGTATTATAATCTTTGCTAAATAGATACCGGAGGAAAGTGGAAAGCCTACATGAGCGGATTCGAAAAAATGCGCTGCGTCAAACTCTCTCTTTAATCTACATTTTAATGGATGATGCAATGGAAGCTATCAAATCATTCGGACTTGTTTACGACATCCTAGAAAACACAGTCGAAACTTCGATATGTTCAGCAAGTAAAGCGTCGTAACGTGCAATTACCTCTGCAAACTCCTTGTAGTTGCGCTTGTTGGCGGAACTTTCCCTCTCGTTGTGTTGTCTATCGCTACAGCTTTTTCCCAGAAGCTTGAATCTGATGTGGGCATTTATATGCTCCCTGCTTGTTTTTTGCCGTTTAGCTGAACGATCGATGTTCTTCAAGTCACTGTACCCACCTTTCGACCAAGGCCTAGGCTCAATCAATCATGTCTTTATGATAGTGGCCAGACGGAAGCAACTCCTCAATAAAAGGCACATGACAGCCCGCTTGGAGTTTGCCAAAAGGCACCTGAAGGACTCTGACCATGAGAAACATGATTCTCTGGTCTGATGAAACCAAGATTGAACTCTTTGGCCTGAATGCCAAGCGTCACGTCTGGAGGAAACCTGGCACCATCCCTACGGTGAAGCATGGTGGTGGTGGCAGCATCATGCTGTGGGGGTGTTTTTCAGCGGCAGGGACTGGGAGACTAGTCAGAATCGAGGGAAAGATGAACAGAGCAAAGTACAAAGAAATCCTTGATGAAAACCTGCTCTATAGTGCTTTGGACCTCAGACTGGGGTGAAGGTTCACCTTCCAACAGGACAATGACCCGAAGCACACAGCCAAGACAACGCAGGAGTGGCTTCGGGACAAGTCTATGAATGTCCCTTAGTGGCCCAGCCAGAGCCCGTACTTGAACCTGAACAAACATCTCTGGAGAGACCTGAAAATAGATATGCAGCAACACTCCCCATCCAACCTGACAGAGCTTGAGGGGATCTGCAGAGACGAATGGGAGAAACTCCTCAAATACAGGTGTGCCAAGCTTATAAAAAACAGTTTTTGTTTTGTGTGTGTAGATTGATGAGATAAAAAACAATCCCCTCAACAGATCCTGTAGACTCATTGGATAAATCTATCAGTCTGGAAAAAGCTCAAGCTCAACATCATCTGACTCAGAATAGGAAAAGACTGCACGGGGCTGGCAAGAGACAGTCCTAGGTCATGGAGCTCAAGTTCTGCCAGCCCAGCTGCCATTGCCCAACACGAGCTTCATTAGCTGAAGAACATTCAGGACCCTGTCTGGAACATTCAGCCAACACAACATCCATGTTCAGTTAGACTGATGTTGTAGTATAATATAGAAGGCTTAGTATGCTCTGCATTGTGCATTGTGGTAAAGATATTGCTAGCTCTTGTACATACACTATATTTACAAAAGCGTGTACACCCCTTCAAATTAGTGGATTCGGCTCTTTCAGCCTCACCCGTTGCTGACAGGTGTATAAAATAGAGCACACCGCCATGCAATCTCCATAGACAAACATTGGCAGTAGAATGGCCTTACTGAAGAGCTCAGTGACTTTCAACGTGGCGCCGTCATAGGATGTCACCTTTCCAACAAGTCAGTTCGTCAAATTTCTGTGGAAATGTCTAGGAGCAACAACGGCTCAGCCATGAAGTGGTAGGCCACACAACCTCACAGAATGGGACCGCCGAGTGCTGAAGCGTGTAATGCGTGAAAATCGTCTGTCCTTGGTTGCAACACTCACTACCGAGTTCCAAACTTCCTCTGGAAGCAACATCCGTGAAGCTCCAGACAAACAAGAACTGTTTGTCTGGAGCTTCATGAAATGGGTTTCCATGGCCGAGCAGCCGCTCACAAGCCTAAGATCACCATGCGCAATGCCAAGCGTTGGCTGGAGTGGTGTAAAGCTCGCCGCCATTGAACTCTGGAGCAGTGAATCACGCTTCACCATCTGGTAGTCTGACAGACGAATCTGGGTTTGGCGGATGCCAGGAAAATTCTACCTGCGCAAATGCATAGTGCCAACTGTAGTGCCTAGTTTGGTGGAGAAGGAATAATGGTCTGGAGCTGTTTTTCATGGTTCGGGCTAGGCCCCTTAGTTCCAGTGAAGGGAAATCTTAATGCTACAGCATACAATGACATTCTAGACAATTCTGTGCTTCCAACTTTGTGGCAACAGTTTGGGGTTGGCCCTTTCCTGTTTCAGCATAAGAATGCCCCTGTGCACAAAGCGAGGTCCATACAGAAATGGTTTGTTGAGATCGGTGTGGAAGAACATGACTGGCTTGCACAGAGCCCTGACCTGAACCCCATCAGACACCTTTGGGATGAATAGGAACACCGACTGTGAGCCAGTCCTAATGGCCCAACATCAGTACCTGACCTCACTAATGTTCTTGTGGCTGAATGGAAGCAAGTCCCCGCAGCAATGTTCCAACATCTAGTGGAAAGCTTTCCTGGAAGAATGGAGGCTGTTATTATAATAAAGGGTGGGTGGGGCAACTCCATATTAATGCCCATGCTTTTGGAATGAGATGTTTGAGGAGCAGGTGTCCACATACCTTTGGTTATGTAGTGTATGTATATAATGGAGTTTGATATAAACTCAAACCCCTCCACTAAATTCGACCCTGAGGTGTCCATCATTATAGCAGGCCTACTGTTGGAAGAGGGAGAGGATGCGATGGAGACTTCTGACGGAGGGGATCCAGTCTGACCTGTGTTAGTAGCTCCAGAGCGGATGCCTGTGTTAGTAGCTCCAGAGCGGATGTCTGTGTTAGTAGCTACAGAGCGGATGTCTGTGTTAGTAGCTCCAGAGCGGATGTCTGTGTTAGTAGCTACAGAGCGGATGTCTGTGTTAGTAGCTACAGAGCGGATGTCTGTGTTAGTAGCTACAGAGCGGATGTCTGTGTTAGTAGCTACAGAGCGGATGTCTGCGTTAGTAGCTCCAGAGCGGATGTCTGTGTTAGTAGCTACAGAGCGGATGTCTGTGTTAGTAGCTCCAGAGCGGATGCCTGTGTTAGTAGCTACAGAGCGGATGTCTGTGTTAGTAGCTACAGAGGGGATGTCTGTGTTAGTAGCTCCAGAGCGGATGTCTGTGTTAGTAGCTCCAGAGCGGATGCCTGTGTTAGTAGCTCCAGAGCGGATGCCTGTGTTAGTAGCTACAGAGCAGATGCCTGTGTTAGTAGCTACAGAGCGGATGTCTGTGTTAGTAGCTCCAGAGCGGATGTCTGTGTTAGTAGCTCCAGAGCGGATGTCTGTGTTAGTAGATACAGAGCGGATGCCTGTGTTAGTAGCTACAGAGCGGATGTCTGTGTTAGTAGCTCCAGAGCGGATGTCTGTGTTAGTAGCTACAGAGCGGATGCCTGTGTTAGTAGCTCCAGAGCGGATGCCTGTGTTAGTAGCTACAGAGCGGATGTCTGTGTTAGTAGTTACAGAGCGGATGTCTGTGTTAGTAGCTACAGAGCGGATGTCTGTGTTAGTAGCTACAGAGCGGATGTCTGTGTTAGTAGCTACAGAGCGGATGTCTGTGTTAGTAGCTACAGAGCGGATGTCTGTGTTAGTAGCTACAGAGCGGATGCCTGTGTTAGTAGCTACAGAGGGGATGTCTGTGTTAGTAGCTCCAGAGCGGATGTCTGTGTTAGTAGCTCCAGAGCGGATGCCTGTGTTAGTAGCTCCAGAGCGGATGCCTGTGTTAGTAGCTACAGAGCAGATGCCTGTGTTAGTAGCTACAGAGCGGATGTCTGTGTTAGTAGCTACAGAGTGGATGTCTGTGTTAGTAGCTCCAGAGCGGATGTCTGTGTTAGTAGCTCCAGAGCGGATGTCTGTGTTAGTAGATACAGAGCGGATGCCTGTGTTAGTAGCTACAGAGCGGATGTCTGTGTTAGTAGCTCCAGAGCGGATGTCTGTGTTAGTAGCTACAGAGCGGATGCCTGTGTTAGTAGCTCCAGAGCGGATGCCTGTGTTAGTAGCTACAGAGCGGATGTCTGTGTTAGTAGTTACAGAGCGGATGTCTGTGTTAGTAGCTACAGAGCGGATGTCTGTGTTAGTAGCTACAGAGCGGATGTCTGTGTTAGTAGCTACAGAGCGGATGTCTGTGTTAGTAGCTACAGAGCGGATGTCTGTGTTAGTAGCAACAGAGCGGATGTCTGTGTTAGTAGCTACAGAGCGGATGTCTGTGTTAGTAGCTACAGAGCGGATGTCTGTGTTAGTAGTTACAGAGCGGATGTCTGTGTTAGTAGCTACAGAGCGGATGTCTGTGTTAGTAGCTACAGAGCGGATGTCTGTGTTAGTAGCTACAGAGCGGATGTCTGTGTTAGTAGCTACAGAGCGGATGCCTGTGTTAGTAGCTACAGAGCGGATGTCTGTGTTAGTAGCTACAGAGCGGATGTCTGTGTTAGTAGCTACAGAGCGGATGCCTGTGTTAGTAGCTACAGAGCGGATGCGGGCGAGAGGCCGGGGGCCCAGGTGTGATCAAGCTGGAACTATGCTCTTTCCTGGAGAAAGTGGCTGTCCTTCAGCAGACCCAAAGGCTAAGGAGAGACGAAAGGTTCAGCAGGGTCTATCTACGA
Source organism: Salvelinus alpinus (assembly GCF_045679555.1). Lineage (NCBI taxonomy): Eukaryota > Metazoa > Chordata > Actinopteri > Salmoniformes > Salmonidae > Salvelinus > Salvelinus alpinus. Next base: position 42,005,782 of record NC_092087.1, read on the forward strand.
TCGTCAAAGTCACACACGGAGCGACTCATTGATCTGATCTTCAGAACTCTTCTTCGGGAGATTCCGACCGGGAAGAAATTCTACATCACTGGGAGTGGGCGAGTGATGCAACGGTCTCCATTTGGTCTTGATGCTGGTAGCAGGGGCCGGGAGCTGCAGAGAAAGACAATTGATGTTACTTTCACTGAATCCTGACATTATATCCCTGAATGAGACACATCTAACAGGTCAACATTCATTTGAAATAGACAGGTACACTTGGTTTGGACATAATAGGAAAACGCATGTAAGAGTGCCTAAAGGATCTGGTGGAGTTTGGCTTTTTGTTAGAAACAAGATACGCGAGTCCTATAACTAATGTGACTGACAAATCAGTAGATGTCATAATGGGACTGAGATTTGAGCATTCACTATCGGAATATTGTTTTGTTATTGTCTCCCATTATTTTCCTCCTGTGGGCTCTACATCAGGATGTGATTCTCAAACTTTCTTTAGCCACCTGTTGGCTCAAATTTATACTTTTTCGGAGGTTGACGCTATTTACCTCTGGAGATTTAAATAGTTGTATTGCTGGTTTGGAAGACTGTATACAGGATGGTGATAATGTTGCACCCAGGTCCAACTTAGACACTGTGTTAAATAAGCATGGTGAAACCTTACTGGAATTCCTAAAGGATTCAAAAGGCTGTATTCTAAATGGAAGAATATCCCCTGAGAAAGATCATTTCACATCAATCTCTACAAAAGGGAAAAAAGTTGTTGATAACATCATTACCCCCCATGACTGTTTAAATACATGTTTTGAGTATAATGTCTTTACCCCTAATGAGCTGTCGGAAAGTGTGGGAGTTGACTGTATGGGTTTAATTGGGGATCGCTGTAGAATACCTGACCACTGTGTTGAGTCTGACATTTCAGGCTGGGGTTCAATCGGGATGTTTGTAATGATATGTCTGAAGGCTAGTCTAATGTATGTATCAAGCGAAGACTCAGAAACCTACCAGATCATTTCCATTCCTCCAGTATGTGTTATAATGCTCTGTTGGAGCTCATTGATCAACTTGAAATACACCAGAAAAATCAAGATGGCATTTACTCCTGGTATGACATTCTGTGATGTGTATTATAATGAATTGGATGACGGTGTTAAGGAGAAATTTTTAAATACATCCAGAAAACAAAAATTGTACAAAAGTGGGTAAACCCTTCTGGACTAAGGAATTAGATACATTATGGTCTTACACGGAACCCAAACCGGCTGCACGCGTGCGCCATCGTGCGCCATCGTGTATAAATGTATCTTGTCCCCCTACACCAAACGCGATCACGACATGCAGGTTAAAATATCAGAACAAACTCTGAACCAATTACATTAATTTGGGGACATGTCGAAAAGCATTAAACATTTATGGCAATTTAGCTAGTTAGCTTGCACTTGCTTGCTAATTTGTCCTATTTAGCTATCTTGCTGTTGCTAGCTAATTTGTCCTGGGATATAAACATTGAGTTGTTATTTTACCTGAAATGCACAAGGTCCTCTACTCCGACAATTAATCCACACATAAACCGAATCGTTTCTAGTCATCTCTCCTCCTTCCAGGCTTTTTCATCTTTGAACTTATATGGTGATTGGCATTTAAACTTTCATAGTATTACTACGACAACCGGCAACACAGTTCGTCTTTCAATCATCCACGTGGGTATAACCAATGAGGAGATGGCACGTGGGTACCTGCTTCTATTAACCAATGAGGAGATGGGAGAGGCAGGACTTGCAGCGCGATCTGCGTCAGAAATAGAAAGGACTTCTATGTTAGCCCTTGGCGAGCAGTGTGGGTGCAATAATTGAATAACATAGATTTCTAAATTCAGCATGCAACGCTCGCGCAAGCGACGAGAGCGGTGTGGTCAGCCTGTCAGATGAGATTGTCTGAAAAAATCTTTCTAAAAGGTAAAGGAAATAAAAAGCACAAGGATGACCAAAATAATTCATTTGAAGCTTGTCAATATAAATTTGATAAAATATTACTATCTATAAAGCGTATATTTAAGCGGAGGCAGGCATTACAGTTGGAACAGTTACAGACCAACAACCCACAACAGTTTTGGAGTGAGATTAACAAGTTAGGTCCCAAAAAGGTTAAGCCAATTCCCATGAAAATTGAATTAGAAAATGGAGAGCTTCACCATCAACCTGACATTGTTTTGGGGAAATGGGAAAGAGATTTTGCACATTTATTTTTTAAGGTGTCAAGAGACCTTCTATGTTTGATGGTTAGGTTTCTAAGGAAACATGCTTTCATAAGGTGGTTGGAGAAAGAAAAAAGAAGGATTCCTACACCCATAACCACTCTCTGAATGGCCGTCTTAGATTAGAGGTCAGAAAGGTGGTTGAGCGTATTAAACCAAAGAAAGACACAGGAATTGATGACTTATCTAATTAAGTTTTGAAGTCACCTAAATTGTTACAAATGCTATCAGACTCTTCCAGGCTTGTTTTGAGAATGGTATCATTCCATCTGTATGGTTAAAATCCATAATCAAGCCTCTTCCAAAATCCTCCCAAAAGTACCCTGAAATCGCATTGAACTATAGAGGGATTAGTCTCATTAGCACTGTATGTAAGTTGTATTCATGCATTCTAAATAACAGGATCTCCCACTATCTAGAACTGTCTGGTCAGCTTGCTGATGAACAGAATGGCTTTAGGAAAGCCAGAGCTTGTACAGACCACATACTGTATATACTGGATCTACAGTGGTTTAAGCTAGAATTCAAGAGAGAAAACCAACTTTTGCCTGTTTTATTGATTTTTAGAAGACTTTCGATTGGGTGAATAGAGACCTCGCTTTTAGACTGATTAAAATGGAAATTGATGGAAGATTTTATGATGCAATTAAAGCCCTGTATAGATCTCCAGTCACCTGTGTACAGGTAAATGATCTGAGGACTGGATGGCTTCCCACTCTGTTTGGGGTCAGACAAGGTGATGTGCTTTCTCCAACATTATTTGCCCCATTTGTAAACGACTTGGCCCAGCAAATCAAACATGCTAATTTAGGAGTTAATCTAGATGACACGGCTCTGGGAATACTGCTGTGTGCAGACGATATTGATTTGGAATGTACGGTATGTTGAACACTCTCAATCTTTGGTGTACAAAGTGGAGAATAATGATTAACCAAGATAAAACCCAGATAATGCACTTCAGAAAAAAGCATACAGTAAGAAGTATTTATGACTTTTCTTTTGGAGCAATGCCCCTAAAGTACACTTGCTCATATAAATACATTGGTTTCCTTTTTGATGAGTATATAACCTTTGAGAAGGGTATGAAGTCCCTATCTGATTCTGCATGTAGAGGGTCCATTGGTAGTACATTTCAAATCTGTAAAGACCGTGGCTATAATTCATGTGTGTGTCCTATATTGAACTATGCTGCTGGAATATGGGGTTGTAAAGAAGCCAAAACAGCAAACTCTATTCAAAACAGAGCCAAACTATGTTTCCTTGGAGTGCATAAGCGTGCTCCAAACTTTGCTATTCAAGGAGACATGGGATGGGAGCCCAGTGTAATAAGACATAGGGGGGAAATTATTAGGTTATGGAACTGTCTTATCCTTCCTTCTTTCCACTCCTCTCCTCTTTTGACCTCACCCTCTCACCTTCCCCCCCTACTCACAAGGCAGGCAATACGCTTGACCTCATCTTTACTAGATGCTGTTCTTCCACTAATCTCATTGCAACTCCCCTCCAAGTCTCCGACCACTACCTTGTATCCTTTTCCCTCTCGCTCTCATCCAACACTTCCCACACTGCCCCTACTCGGATGGTATCGCGCCGTCCCAACCTTCGCTCTCTCTCCCCCGCTACTCTCTCCTCTTCCATCCTATCATCTCTTCCCTCTGCTCAAACCTTCTCCAACCTATCTCCTGATTCTGCCTCCTCAACCCTCCTCTCCTCCCTTTCTGCATCCTTTGACTCTCTATGTCCCCTATCCTCCAGGCCGGCTCGGTCCTCCCCTCCTGCTCCGTGGCTCGACGACTCATTGCGAGCTCACAGAACAGGGCTCCGGGCAGCCGAGCGGAAATGGAGGAAAACTCGCCTCCCTGCGGACCTGGCATCCTTTCACTCCCTCCTCTCTACATTCTCCTCTTCTGTCTCTGCTGCTAAAGCCAATTTCTACCACTCTAAATTCCAAGCATCTGCCTCTAACCCTAGGAAGCTCTTTGCCACCTTCTCCTCCCTCCTGAATCCTCCTCCCCCTCCTCCCCCCTCCTCCCTCTCTGCTGATGACTTCGTCAACCATTTTGAAAAGAAGGTCGACGACATCCGATCCTCGTTTGCTAAGTCAAACGACACCGCTGGTTCTGCTCACACTGCCCTACCCTGTGCTTTGACCTCTTTCTCCCCTCTCTCTCCAGATGAAATCTCGCGTCTTGTGACGGCCGGCCGCCCAACAACCTGCCCGCTTGACCCTATCCCCTCCTCTCTTCTCCAGACCATTTCCGGAGACCTTCTCCCTTACCTCACCTCGCTCATCAACTCATCCTTGACCGCTGGCTACGTCCCTTCCGTCTTCAAGAGAGCGAGAGTTGCACCCCTTCTGAAAAAAACTACACTCGATCCCTCCGATGTCAACAACTACAGACCAGTATCCCTTCTTTCTTTTCTCTCCAAAACTCTTGAACGTGCCGTCCTTGGCCAGCTCTCCTGCTATCTCTCTCAGAATGACCTTCTTGATCCAAATCAGTCAGGTTTCAAGACTAGTCATTCAACTGAGACTGCTCTTCTCTGTGTCACGGAGGCGCTCCGCACTGCTAAAGCTAACTCTCTCTCCTCTGCTCTCATCCTTCTAGACCTATCGGCTGCCTTTGATACTGTGAACCATCAGATCCTCCTCTCCACCCTCTCCGAGCTGGGCATCTCCGGCGCGGCCCACGCTTGGATTGCGTCCTACCTGACAGGTCGCTCCTACCAGGTGGCGTGGCGAGAATCTGTCTCCGCACCACGTGCTCTCACCACTGGTGTCCCCCAGGGCTCTGTTCTAGGCCCTCTCCTATTCTCGCTATACACCAAGTCACTTGGCTCTGTCATATCCTCACATGGTCTCTCCTATCATTGCTATGCAGACGACACACAATTAATCTTCTCCTTTCCCCCCTCTGATAACCAGGTGGTGAATCGCATCTGCATGTCTGGCAGACATATCAGTGTGGATGACGGATCACCACCTCAAGCTGAACCTCGGCAAGACGGAGCTGCTCTTCCTCCCGGGGAAGGACTGCCCGTTCCATGATCTCGCCATCACGGTTGACAACTCCATTGTGTCCTCCTCCCAGAGTGCTAAGAACCTTGGCGTGATCCTGGACAACACCCTGTCGTTCTCAACTAACATCAAGGCGGTGACCCGTTCCTGTAGGTTCATGCTCTACAACATTCGCAGAGTACGACCCTGCCTCACGCAGGAAGCGGCGCAGGTCCTAATCCAGGCACTTGTCATCTCCCGTCTGGATTACTGCAACTCGCTGTTGGCTGGGCTCCCTGCCTGTGCCATTAAACCCCTACAACTCATCCAGAACGCCGCAGCCCGTCTGGTGTTCAACTTTCCCAAGTTCTCTCACGTCACCCCGCTCCTCCGCTCTCTCCACTGGCTTCCAGTTGAAGCTCGCATCCGCTACAAGACCATGGTGCTTGCCTACGGAGCTGTGAGGGGAACGGCACCTCCGTACCTTCAGGCTCTGATCAGGCCCTACACCCAAACAAGGGCACTGCGTTCATCCACCTCTGGCCTGCTCGCCTCCCTACCTCTGAGGAAGTACAGTTCCCGCTCAGCCCAGTCAAAACTGTTCGCTGCTCTGGCACCCCAATGGTGGAACAAACTCCCTCACGACGCCAGGTCAGCGGAGTCAATCACCACCTTCCGGAGACACCTGAAACCCCACCTCTTTAAGGAATACCTAGGATAGGATAAAGTAATCCTTCTAACCCCCCCCTTAAAAGAGTTAGATGCACTATTGTAAAGTGGTTGTTCCACTGGATATCATAAGGTGAATGCACCAATTTGTAAGTCGCTCTGGATAAGAGCGTCTGCTAAATGACTTAAATGTAATGTAAATGTTATCAATATGCCAGAGGACAGAATAGCACATAGAATTACCCTTGGACAAAGGAACAAAGGAACTCAATATTTAAGGAAGCTGATCTACAACATATTTGGAAAGAAGTTACGATGCAATGTCAACATGATCAAACACAAGTTAACCTTTAGCTCCAAAGAAAAACGGTCACCTGATATATGGCTAAAACCAAAACTCAGAATTTATAACCAGATTAAAAACATATATGATGCAGAACCGTATGACTCTTGTCAACTAACAAGAAGTCAAAGATCCTTGTGTGCCCAGTTGAGAACCGGTATATTGCCTCTGGTAATTGATGTAGGTAGGTTCATTGCTCTAAATGAAGAAGAATGGCTATGTACAGCCTGCGATTTAGGGGAGATTGAGAATGAACTGCTCTTTTTATTTTATTGTACTTTATATGATGATTTAAGAGAAACCGTGTTTGAAAGAATGCAACAACAGAAACCAGAACTATTCTAGAGTAGTGATGAAGAAAACGTTTTATTTCCAAAGTGTGGAAGACGCAACAAGATAAGTTGTATAACTGAAAGGTTTTAGTTTTTTGTGTTTCAATTGTATTCATTTTAGTAGGAATGCAAATGTGTATGTATAATGAATAAAATTATAAACGCAACATGTAAAGTGTTGGTCCCATGTTTCATGAGCTGAAATAAAATATCCCAGAAATGTTCCATACGCACAAAAAGCTTATTTCTTTCAAATTTTGTGCACACATTTGTTTATATCCCTGTTAGTGAACATTTCTTCTTTGCCAAGATAATCCATCCACCTGGCAGTTGTGGCATATCAAGAAGCTGATTAAACAGCATGATCATTACAAGGTGCACCTAGTGCTGGTAAAAACAAAAGACCACTCTTAAATGTGTAGTTTTGTCACACAACACAATGCCAAAGATGTCTCATATTTTCAGGGAGTGTGCAATTGGCATGCTGACTGCAGGAATGTCCACCAGAGCTGTTGCCAGATAATTGAATGTTCATTTCTCTACCATAAGCCGCCTCCAACGTCGTTTTAGATAATTTGGCAGTAGGTCCAACAGGCCTCACAACAGCGGACCACGTTTAACCACGCCAGCCCAGGACCTCCACATCCGGCTTCTTCACCTGCGGGATCATCTGAGACCAGCCACCCAGACAGCTGATGAAACTGAGGAGTATTTCTGTCTGTAATAAAGCCCTTTTGTGGGGAAAAACTCATTCTGAGTGGCTGGGCCTGGCTCCCAAGTGGGTGGGCCTATGCCCTCTTAGGCCCACTCATGGCTGCGCCCCAGCCCAGTCATGTGAAATTCATAAATATAGCGTCTATTGAATTTATTTCAATTGACTGATTTCCTTATATGAACTGTAACTCAGTAAAATCGTTGAAATTGTTGCATGTTGCGTTTATATTTTGTTCAGTATACGTAATATGTATGTAGGTATGTATGTATGTATGTACTGTAAGTGTGTGCATATACACTGAGTGTACAAAACATTAGGAACACTTGCTCTTTCCATGACAGGTGAATCCAGGTGAAAGCTATGATCCCTTATTGATGTCACCTGTTAAATCAACTTCAATCAGTGTAGACGAAGGAGAGGATACAGGTTAAATAATTATTTTTATGGTAGTAGGTAGTAGGTGCCAGGCACACCGGTTTGAGTGTGACAAGAACTGCAATGGTGCTGGGTTTCCCGTGTGTATCAAGAATGTTCCACCATCCAAATGACATCCAGCCAACTTGACACAACTGTGGGAAGCATGGGCCAGCCTCCCTGTGGAACGCTTTCAACGCCTTGTAGTCCATGCCCCGACGAATTGAGGCTGTTTTGAGGGCAAGAGGGGTGCATCTCAATATTAGGAAGGTGTTTTGTACACTCAGTGTATGTATAAGTATGATCATTTTATTTGTATACAACAAATACAGTGTCTTAGAAGCCCATGTGGGAAGACACTATAATAAATGATGCAGGGAGTTGCTGTATCATTTCAACTTTAATTTGTTGGCAAGTGAAAATGTTTCTATAAAACAGATTAGTCTGTCAATGTAGCAAATAAGTAGACATGGCTTGTATTCAAGACAAAATGTATTTGCTCTGGAGACCGAGGTGAGTTTACACAGCAGTATGCAGAAACAGTTATGACAATGTATGACATAGATGAAACATATAGTACAAACGCCTATAATAAATACTACAGTTCTACAAAGGGAATACTTGCATATTATATGGTGAGTTTGGGGGGTGCATTGAGGTGTTCAGAGTCACTTTGAAACGAGAGGAGATTGTTGTTATGGACCATTCACATCTCCGCTTGAATTGCTGGAATGGCTCGAATGGCCCCATCAACACATGCAGGCAAAGCGGATTTGGTGTCCTGTGCCTAGCTTCTCCCCATGTACAACAAACTCCATCTGTAGGCCACCAAGCGGTACTATCTGTAAGAGAATGACAAAAATGCTATTAGACTTTCATGGGCAACCATTGTGTACTGTCTGTATTCCTACTGTACAACACGATGCAGAATATTACACATCTCACAACACACAGGTATAGTTACTCAAAGACTAATATGAGTAATAAAGGCAAAGTCATTCCTTTAATCTTCGTCTTCGTCATCGTCATCAAAACATTTCTCCAGTTTTGTTCCTAGACCTCCTAATGAGATGCACTGAGGCTAGGTAGGCTACAGTACATTTTGGGTATAGCAAACAAAGCTAGCTAGCTCAACTTGGCTAACTCGGCTTGCATTGGTATTGCAAGCCCTGTAATGGCTGAATCGATCATGAAATTATACTGTACTGAACAACACTGCCTCGTGTGAAAAGAGAGTTTAGCTATATTGCTAGCCAGCTACCAACAGCAAAACAACTTACTTGTTTGTCATTTGCCCTCCACCGCCACCGCCACCGCCACCGCCACCGCCACTGCCACCGCCACCGCCACTGCCACCGCCAGTTGATCTTGGAGGTCGTCTCCAGCACAACTCTATCCCTATATGTGTCAAAATTTCGATGGTCACACACACATTCCATGGGGTCGGCAGTGACCCTCTCTAGTAAGAACTCAAATGAATAGGGCATTATGTTACATACTATGTTAGTGTGTATAAGAACGTCAAAAACTGTTTAGTCGTCCAGCTCTCCTTGGAAAGAAGAATAACTAAAAGCAGTAATTGTAATTATTTAGCTAGCCATCTCAGATAGACAGTGCATGGTATCATAGCTCACGTGAACCTGTAGTAACTAGTAACACCCCCGTTTTGAAAAGCCTGCCTTCAAGGGAGGGAACACAATTGGACAAGGAAGTAGAACTCCTGTCAGGCTGTAGTCTTTACAAAGCCAGGAAAAATGAGTAGGAACATCGTTGAGACAAGTCCAATGGCTCTATTGAACAAGGACAACCATATCTACTCGCTGCTAATGTGATCGTGCAATCGGCGAAACACAAGGGCCACAATAATTGCTAAAAAACATGACTCCATGAATTTTTGGATCAGACAGCAGGCTCAATCAACCAACGACGTCATTGGTTGAACTTTCCCAGCGCAAATATTCTTTTTAATTCAAATAATTTTGTCTGAAACACCTCTCATCACTCATAATTAAGTAGGGAGACTGGAAAAACACCCCAAATAGTGTCTAACGGTGAAGTTTCCCTTTAACACATTGAACACACCTTCAAGACCCATAATCACTGTGATGAAGCTAAAGACATCTAAGCTGAAAGCACTCACATTTGCCAGCTACTTTGCAAGGGGTGATGTGCCAGTTGCCAAGAACCTTAGACTCCTTAATTATTATATATATTTTTTATCTTCTTGACTGGTGTCCCCCCCGTCCCCCCGGCTCCTACGCCCTTGCTAACACCCATGAATTAGTGTAGTCCTGCTGCCATAGAGATGACCTACCAACTGTAAATAACTCCTACATGTGTAATGTGCTGTGTATAGGCATTTGAATGGGTCAGTCCAATAAATATGTTATTTTAATCTGTCTGGTAGAAATGTTACATTTCTCCCATTACTCTATCAGCCTTTACAGCCTTTAGATTTAACTGATTGTATTCGCTGTACACTGTATTTATAGCTCAATATCATAAAGGATATTGGTATTGTTATATAATTGTGCTATAACCTTATATACTGTAGATCCTTCATATCCAATGAGGTAACCACAGTACTAAAACAAAAAAGTTAAATATCGCTGATAGATAGTTTGGTTGTCTGGGCTTTTCACACCCGTTAGGGTGGTACTCCTCCATCCATCCACTGATACAGCATTTACCATTGATCATATAGGCTTGGTCCAAAATGACACCTTATTCTCTACATAGTGTGCCACTTTTGACCAGAGCCCATAGCGCTCTGATCAAAAGTAGTGCACTATATAGGGAATGGGTTCCACTTGGGTCGCATCCTGGTGTAGCAGCAATCTGGTCAAAAACATTCATAGACGACACTGACACAATCAATGGCAAACCTCAGAGTTCAAATCTATGGACTTACTGTAGCTTTTCTATCAGGAGCTGTGTCAGAGCTGAGGTTAACAGGCTTTAGCCTTAACGGTCCACCTAGCATCAGCTCTGTCTCACTCTCCCTTTTCGATGTATGAATATTTTGTTAACATTAATATAATTGATTTTCATCAGGGGCCCTGGCAGGATGGGAGGGAATATTAGCCACAGTGGAGGCCTGCCTCCAGAGTTAATGAGGCTGCAAATAAGACTGACTCCCACAGAAATCTCCCTTGATCTGAGAGGAAGTGTCGCTGCTGGGTTTGATTTTCCTGGGGGTGATAGAAGACGAGAGGAGAGGGGGGAGTGGTGGTTTCAACGGAGCTTGGCAAAAGTTTCTATCTGTGAGGCTAGATGAGATGGTTAGTAGTTGTACGTGAGAATGTGTGTGTATGGGGCTGAGATGTGGGTAGGAAGAGGTTTATGGGGGTTTGGTTGCTCTATGTGTTTCAGTGTACTGTAGCCTATATAGAGTGTGTCTATAAAGGTGTGTGTGTGTGTGTGCATGCCTGTGTGTGTGCAGTATGTGTCTGTACACAGAAGTAAATAATTGACATGGCTGTGAATCAGTGCCTCACAGCGAGCGGGAGGAAAGCTATCAGCTGCAATGATCCAGCTTAATGCCTTCTTCCTTTCCTGGACCTACTGTATAATATACTTTGGATGCATCCCACATGGAACCCTATTCCCTATATAGTGCACTACTTTTGATCAGGGCCTGGTCAAAAGTAGTGCGCTATGTAGGAAATAGGGTGCCATTTGGGACGTGTCCTATATACGGCCCATGAAGTCAGGACAGCAATACCAAGAGCTGCATTAAACAGTTTTGCCAAAGTCTGCTTTAACAAACCAGCGTAGTAATTACTCTCCTCTTTCTCATCATTTCCCCATCTCATCCAGGCTGAAATAATATACTGTAACCCCCGTTGGGAATGTTTGGGAAGACAGCGTGCGTCTGCTGAAATTGCTGATCAGCAGGGTGCATCCACAGCCAGGCATGATATTGGACGAATGTTTGCAAGCTGATGGGGATTTTTTCTCTTTCACAGCATTTGCGTTTGCGGCTGGGAACATTCCAGTCAAAGTCGAGGTCGCAGATAGAGAATGCAATAGGTGAGGTGGAGGTGAGAGCTTGGCTATTTGTTTCTGAGCTTGTCTAATCTCATTAAGGCTTGTAAGACATGCTGGAGGAGGACAAGGAGTTCTATTATGTTTCTGTGGGTGAACTCACTTGAGGCCTACACACAATTGCTTGTGTACTCGAGGGCACTCCACTCACTCCACGCTTTGAGTGAAACTATCTGATAGCTCACTACCGACACTACAACAACAACAAACCCTCTCTGCAGTGCACCGTTACTTTACCTTGAGGCGAGAAAAGAAAACGACTGTCCACTGATGCTTTTACAATCATTTTCTGATGAGGTAAAAAAAAAGTCAATGATTGATAGGCATAAATGTTTTCTGGGTCAGGGGGTAGCTTGACTGCCATGCTGCAGCTGTAAAATACCTGTTATTGACCACCATAAATAGTCATTTGCTAACAGCTATTAAGCCCTGTCAAAACCTTCAGGCCAGGCAACAAAAATAAAGGTGTCTTCTCCATTTCTTCCGTTAGAGCCAGTGACGGAGTCTATCTGTAATTACGACTGTAAATCAAACATATTACTTTTCTTGTACCCTTGAAGGGGAATCTGCCATAGTGGACAAATTAAATATGTTTGTCATTACTTTTTGAATGCTGTGTGTGTGACTTACTGTATTTCATATGAGGAATCCATATCTAGAGTGCATTGGAAGGATGCTCTTTGACAATGTGGGTTGTTTTAGAATATAGAATATCTAATTCAGCTACATTTACCTTCATGAAACAGCATGACAAAAGGAACTTGTCATAGGAACATAGGTATTTCAAATCATCCTCTAAAACGCATTACACTGGCACTAGACCATAATATGGCTGACAGGTCAAACACAAAATCTATCGATCAGTATCGACCTGACTTTGAGCAGATTGGGTACAAATCATTCCGCCTCTTTGCCACTCTGACAGCCAAAATAACATGATGTGAATGACTCCCTATTGAACAGCATACAAATGCAGTGCCACCCCTCCCACAACTCCAACCAATATGATGAGTGCTGGGGACAGCCGGGTTTTTTGGGTAACCTCATTAGTAAGCTGCCACAGGGCTTTTTTCATTGTTTGTGTGACTATGGACACAAAAAGAGGTTATTAACCATTCATTTGTGGGACACTGCTTCAGTGACAGTTATGCACTGTTTTGTGTCACATGTATGTGCATGCATGTCTGGCATGAGGACACGCTACAGTAGCTAGAGTGGGAGAAGGAAGGGCTCTAAGGAGAGGACTATGTATCTGTGGAGGGTTAACGAGCTCTGAGATATTTCTCTAATTAACACATTCATCTGAAGAATAAATGCGACTCAGACATCCCTCCACAGTATGCCGAAGCGCATGGATGATGACACAGAGCTCCAATTATCAATCAGCCGTGCCAGACTTTCCACTGAAGCAAGGGGTTCTGGGAAAAGTTTTGATAAGTTGTATTTAACCTTTGAGATTGGACGACGTCATTAACTGACACACACAGATATTTCTTCCTTGTTTTGGTTTAATACATTCTTATAGCCGCGATTAGAAGAGATCCCACTTATGACACCAATATCAGCTCATCAAATACAGTCTGCTTGTATTTCCCTTCCTGCCTAACCCTAATGAGTCAGTGTGTAGTGTTATATACTGTAACAGTGCATTCAGAGGATATACAGTGCATTCGGAAAGTATTCACACCCCTTCCCTTTTTCCACATTTTGTTAGGTTACAGCCTTATTCTAAAATGGATTAAATACATTTTTCCTCATCTACACACAATACCTCATAATGACAAAGTGAAAAACAGTTTTTTAGAAATGTTTGCATATTTATATTTAAAAAAAACAGAAATACCTTATTTACATAAGTATTCAGACCCTTTGCTATGAGACTCGAAATTGAGCTCAGGTGCATCCTGCTTCCATTGATCATCCTTGAGATGTTCCTCCACTTGATTGGAGTCCACCTGTGGTAAATTCAATTGATTGGACATGATTTGGAAAGGCACACACCTGTCTATATAAGGTCCCACAGTTGACAGTGCATGTCAGAGATGGGAGAACCATCCAGAAGGACAACCATCTCTGCAGCACTCCACCAATCAGGCCTTTATGGTAGAGCGGCCAGACGGAAGCCACTCTTCAGTAAAAGGCACATGACAGCCCGCTTGGAGTTTGTCAAAAGGCACCTAAAGGACCCTCAGACCATGAGAAACACGATTCTCTGTTCTGATGAAACCAAGATTGAACCCTTTGGCCTGAATGCCAAGGGTCATGTCTGGAGGAAACCTGACACCATCCCTACGGTGAAGCATGGTGGTGGCAGCATCATACCCTGGGGAAGTTTTTCAGCGGCAGGGACTGGGAGACTAGTCAGAATCGAGGGAAAGATGAACAGAGCAAAGTACAGAGAGATCCTTGATGTAAACCTGCTCCAGAGCAATCAGGACCTCAGACTGGGGTGAAGGTTCACCTTCCAACAGGACAACGACCCTAGGCACACATTCAAGACAGCGCAGGAGTGGCTTCGGGACAAGTCTCTGAATGTCCTTGAGTGGCTGAGCCAGAGCCCGGACTTGAACCCGATCTAACATCTCTGGAGAGACCTGAAAATAGCTGTGCAGCGACGCTCTCCATCAAACCTGACAGAGCTTGACAGGATCTACAGAGAAGAATAGGAGAAACTCCCCAAATACAGGTGTGCCAAGCTTGTAGCATCATACCCAAGAAGACTCAAAGCTGTAATCGCTGCCAAAGTTGTTTCAACAAAGTACTGAGTAAAGGGTCTGAATAAATATGATATTTTTTACATGTTTGATTTAAAAAAAATCTAAACCTGTTTTTGCTTTATCATTATGGGGTATTGTGTATAGATTGATGAGGGATATTTAAAAAAAAAATTGTTTTAGAATAAGGCTGTAACGTTACAAAATATGGAAAAAGTCAAGGGGTCTGAATACTTTCCGAAGGCACTGTACTTATCACGGTTTACAGCTTTCGCATCTCGTCATGCAACTTAATCCTCAGGGAGGAAACTATGTAGATTGTGTTAAACCAAGCTAATGCAGGGAAAGCCCCAGTGGAGAACCCAAGTGAAGCAGTGCAGAAATCCCATTATGTCAACCTTTTCCTCTAGTCTGTCCATTTGGCACACAAATATCACTGGAAAGGTCCATCAATCCCAATCAGTGGAGCAATCTGTCAGGTCCAGCCAGTGACATTGTTTATGACTGCCTGGCGACTGATTATTCAATCTGATTCTAAGTACATATTACCTTAATCCTTAAGATGGACGAGGTTTAGCCTTTTAATGCTCCTAAGAATGTAGTCCATGGCAGGATTTTGAGCCCCACAAAAGCACCCATATGTCCCCTACTCTCCACAATTCAATTTAATATTATGGACATGATCTGGCGCTAGAGATTAGCAGTTGACGGATTAGCATATTGTTTCTTTAGTGGCATGGCGCCACGTAGACAGACACACAGGCTTTAACAGACCAGGGTTCAAATCCTATTTGAAATCATTGAAAATACTATAGCTGGGCTTGATTGAGCTTGCCTGGCTTAATGGACCAATAGAAAAGTCCCAAAACTGCAAGTCCCACCCATCTGGCAGTGGCACTCCAGGCAGCTTAGAGTGCAATGCTGAAAGTATTGGAAAGATTTCAAATTCTATTTGAACCCAGGTCTGGTCTTTACAGTCCACACACTCCACTGGCGTATTACAGGGAAAACAGTCGAGTCATGATCTAGATACTGTGCTTAAGCAAGGACCCTAAGCATTATGCTTGTTGCCTAGAGACTGTATTTATCCTGAAGCTAAACTCATACTGTAGTTAACCTGAGCCCATTATACATGACGTTTGACTGTGTGTGACTTTACTTACTGTAGGCATAGCAGTTACTAGAGCTTGAATTCAAACATGATGCATATTCAACCTGGACATGAACTCTCTATCTAGCCTATTGAACCTGTACTGTATACGTTTGTGCTTTAGAGAAACATTTGATTATCCAACCGTGATGTACTTTGTTAGGCCTAAATCATGTGGTGTTGGTGGTTAGTATACCATTAACAGTTTGACATTTTAGATTTATGGTCCAAGTCTTTTCTTTAGAAAAAAAGGTTTAGAATGAAACGGCAATAATCGGTCAAAAAATAATGTCAAAATAATGTCAAAAAATGCAGTCAGAGGCTACCTGCCTGCGTAATCATACTGAAATACCCATCAAATGTTTACAACCAAAACTCACAAAGTTGCATGTTTGAATATTATAGGGAAGATTCATATTTATTGGTGTACAGTGATGTTAGCCTGCAGTATGTTGTGTTCAGGCCAGTTCTGTGTAGATGTGTGTGTAAGGAGAGTGAGGGGGTTGGGATGTATCCATCTGTGTCTTAGAAAGCAAGACGGCCTGACATGTGAAATTGTCATTGGCCATGTCCTCTTGTACCATCAAGCTTAATCACCCATCCTCACTGCAGTTATGTTTTAACGTTTCCTCCGAGGCATTGACTACACTACCGGTGATAGAGGCAAAGAGACAAATTAAAAATGCTTTAACCACTGTGACATTACAATATTTATCCTCACATTAGAATTACAGCTTATAAAGGTTAGGAGAAAACATCTCAAATTACAAAAATGTCTCTACAGCTGAAATAAAATAAAAAAATACTTCCAGTACACTTCCACTCTATAAAATGTATCAATGTTATGAGCGTTATTTTTGACGCAGGGTTTCATTTCAGTAATGAGCTGAACTGGCAGACTTGACAGCCTATTGGCAAGACCCCCATCGGATCTTATTTGAGTTTACCACATCCACTTTCCCTGCTTTCCCCTCCTTTCAACCAGGATTTTATTCTTTACTTTTCTTTTTTTTGTCTTGCCACAGCGACTCTGAAAGCGTCCCCGCTTCAAATCACATGCCATTTGCTTATCCCTGAGCAAATATCACTTCCATGCAGCACGGTAATTACAATGCATTTCCATGTAAAGAGGCCGATCCCGGCAGCAGTGGGACGTGGCAGCGTGCGTCTGTGCACAGTGATAGGCACCCTCATCAAAAGGATAAATGTCACATTTATTGCAGAGCAGCCGGGCCAACTGATCCTGGCCAGTTTAGCCATCCATAGAGAGGAGCTGGAGTCTAAACCTGAGGGCTAAAGGTGGGGGTGGTGTGTGTACTGTATGTGTGTGTATGCAGGGTGAGCGAAGGGGGTTCGTGGATGCAATGCCACCCCCAATTAATCAATTTATTAACATTTATAGCTGTCAGGAGAGGACAAGCCCCCATGCCCCAAAGAGCCCCAGCAACCTCCCTCCTCCCCCAGCCCCCTGTGGCAATGTTGAATTCATGATGAAATATCAGTAAACACAGATTGAGTTTGATGGTGTACTGTATGCTGTGGGTTTGTTGAGCTCTAATAAAGTGCAGTTAACTACATTTCTGCTGTTTTGGTGTTGTTGCCATTTGCCTTGCAGTAGAAACAGGAGAGGCTGGTGGAGGGAGAAATGGGAGAATGGAGCTCCCTTGTAAATTTGAGAAATTAGAAATAATTAAACATATTTTAATTCCTCCCTATAAAACTATAGAAGTTGAAGTGACTTTGACGAAGTACTGTATGTGCGTAATACATGGCCAAATCCTAACTCTTTGTTTACAACTCAGATGTTCTGATTGTTGTCAATGGAAGATTTTGCCTAAAACTCAATCGTCATTGACGGTACTCAATCGTCAATGAAAGGACCGATGATCCTTGCAAGTTCTTAAACTGAATTGCTGCTGTACAGTAGCAGCCATTGTTAATTGTGGCACGGAACACATAAGCCTACTGTACATTAGGATGAGTACCAAACTTCTCCCCGTATACATCTTCTTCAGTTGCGTTCAAATAATGAAGCTATCAAAATGGTTAATACCTAACCTCCTGAAAAGCTTCTCAGACTGAGCCTGAAGTATACAATGCCACAGATATACTCTGTTGAGTCACCTAACACTAAAATGGAACCCGACCAATGCCTGCTGCACACATTGGTCGTTACTGCATCTAATTCAGATAGCCACGAAACATCAGTTGTGACATCCCATCCTTCCTCTCCTTCTGACCACTTCTCGTCCCAGGGCCTGTAGGTTTTTCTGAATTGGAACCGCCGTCCCTCTCCTCCTCATATCCTCTTCTCTTCATCTTCTCCTTTCATCCAGGGCCTGTGCATGTTATTCTAACCCAGCCCTCCCTCCATTTCAGGTGTCTCTGTTATTTTCGATGTGTGTCTTAGTCAGGTGTGTATAATTGGCCCGGCATTCATCTCTAAGCTGATTTGGTGGCAGGATGGTGGGATGGTGGCGGCGGCTAGTGGCTAAGCTGTGGGGCGTGGAGCAGAGAGGGAGAGATAAGGAAGCAGCCTGCTCTGATCCATCCACTCACAGGGTGCATCCCAAATGGCACCCTCTTCCCTTTTATAGTGCAATACTTTTGACCAGGGTTCATAGGGCTCTGGTCAAAAGTAGCGCACTATGTAGGGAATAGGGTGCCAATTGGAACACAGACACAGTCTACGGATGACTCATCCTGTTGGAAAATAAAATGTTCTGCTTGCGATGGGAGGCTGAGAGAGAGGAGAGAAAATGAACGCTAGCCATTAAAGAGCATCAATCCCTCCCTGACTGGATGTCTGTCTGGTGTGTGTTGAGTATTAGACATTGACTCTGTGCCAAATATGTGCCCAAGAGAAAATAATGTGTATTACTGCTGCCTGTCATATTCTTTGCAAGAGAGGGATAGGCTGACCTGAGACGGTCAGCCTAGGGACAGGGTATCTTTGATTTGATGTCTCTTAACGTAACCTCCTCTCCTATATGTTTGCCCAGGCAGAAGACATTAAGCACATAACCACCAAATATCTCCCCGTTTGATAAACCGCCTCATTGTCAATCACATGTTGTTATGGAGGGCATGACTGCTCATAATAGGAGGTCAAAGTCTCCCTGTGCCTCTCTGTATTAAATAATGGATAAGAGGTGGGGGCCCATGTGTGATGGCACAGCCAACCGCGTCTCAATAATGCATTAAGATCACCACATCCATCCAATCCACTGGGACTGGATTAACATAGCGTCTATTTGATTTCATTGCTGTATGTGGCGACGATCAAAGTTTACCTACAGCTGCATCGCTGATAGCTGTTAATAACCAGGGGTGTTTCTAGGATTTTAAGACATTCAGGGCTTAGCCCAAAGGCAGTACGGGGGTCCGGGGGCATCCCCCCCCGGGAAGAAAATAAGGAAATTCAACAGCTAAGAGCATGAATTTGGTGCACTTTGAGATGAACATTGAGAGATTAGAACATTGAGAGATTAGATATTCTTCAGGTACTGTAACTTGCACCTTCCCGCCTGCCACAGCAGACACTACCAGTACTAAATTACAGTAGCTAATGTGGTTCTCTCTACTCTGGAACATACATCTACAGTGTATTGACAAAAAACACCATACCACTCAACAATTTTAAACATAGACTCTGAACTATCCAATGAGCCAAACTGATTAAAGAATCCCACAGTACCCAACACCCAACACCCTCATCCTCTCACACACACACACACACACACACACACACACACACACACACACACACACACACACACACACACACACACACACACACACACACACACACACACACACACACACACACACACACACACACACACACACACACACACACACACACACACACACACACAGTAATTAGAATCCATAGAACAGCTTTAATAAAGTCTACTGTGTGCTCACCCCTCCTCTGCCTCTCTCCATTGCTTTCTCTGTGCCGTCTGTTGCTCTTGTGTGTCTTCTGTTGCTGTCTCTTAGTTTCGATGTTGGTGTCTCTTTTGTTTAGCCTTTTGTTTGTCCTGTCCTGGTTGTAAAAAGTGTAAAAGTTAATTTCAAACGCTTTTTCACCTCACCTGCAAATTATTTGTAAACCATGTTTTACCTTTTCACTGTCTGTATTTCTCCTGTTATAATTTGTCCATATAAATACAACTAATTAGAATCTATAGAGAAGCTTGAAGAGATACAGTTTACTGTGTGCTTAACTCACCTCTGTTCTCTCTCCATCTGCCCTGTCCTGTCACTTTTTCTTTGTCTTGTCTGTTGCTGTCTCCGTTTCTTGTTTGTTACTTTCTCCTTTGTCTATTCTCTTCTGTTATTGTCTGTTCTGTTCTTCTTTCTCCATCATATCCTAATCTTCTGCTGCTGTCTCTATGTCTTGTCTGGTAACTCTCTCCATCATCTACTCTTCTGTTGATGTCTCTGTGTCTTGTCTGGTAACTCTCTCCATCATCTACTCTTCTGTTGCTGTCTCTATGTCTTGTCTGGTAACTCTCTCCATCATCTACTCTTCTGTTGATGTCTCTGTGTCTTGTCTGGTGTCTCTCTCCATCATCTACTCTTCTGTTGATGTCTCTGTGTCTTCTCTGGTGTTTTGTTCACATACAACAGGGGTAATCAACTACTATTTGAGAAGGTCTGGTCCCGCAAGTTTCCTAGGTGGCAAAGGTCCAGATGGATATTGTCATTTATTGGAGTAGTAACTAACCCCCACCTCACAACCCATGCGACCCAAAACTGCTCAGACCGCTCTTGTTGGCGGAGAGAAAAATTTGCTGCTTTAAAGCCGAGTTTTTAAAGCTACTTTCCTGTAATTCTATACATTTTGCCATGTCTTCTATTGTATGTGTATTCATATGATACCTGAGTGACTCATCAAAATCAATGGCCCCTGGGAACGTAATCTGGCCATGATAACTACAAGATTTACATAGCTGGTTAGTCTAGTTTACCTATGTAGCTAATATGGGCTAGTAGTTTATCATTTGGACATTTCTGACAGGTTAGAAATAGCTCTCTAAAGTCTGTCAGTGAATGATATAACAAGAGGAAAACTGCCCAAATTCTACCAAATTTCAAAATTGCACCTTGTCCACTCTACTATTATAACTCTCAACAGCAGTAAATTGAAAGCCTGACTGAGTTCCTAAAAAATATATTATTATATATACAGAACCAGTCAAAAGTTTGGACACACCTACTCAGTCAACAGATTTTCTTTATTTGTATTATTTTCTACATTGTAGAATAAGACATCAAAACTATGAAATAACATTATGTAGTAACCCCAAAATATTTTTTATATTTGAGATTCTTCAAAGTTGCCAACCTTAAACTTGTCGACAGCTTTGCAAACACTTGGCATTCTCTCAACCAGCTTCATGAGATAGTCACCTGGAATGCATTTAAATTAACAGGTGTGCCTTGTTAAAAGTTAATTTGTGGAATTTCTTTCCTTCTTAATGCATTTGAGCCAATCAGTTGTGTTGTGTCAAGGTAGGGGTGGTATACAGAAGATAGCCCTATTTGGTAAAAGACCAAGTCCATATTATGGCAAGAACAGCTCAAATAAGCAAAGAGAAACGACAGCCCATCATTACTTTAAGTCAATGCGGAAAATGTTTAGAACTTTGAAAGTTTCTTCAAGTGCAGTCGCAAAAACCATCAAGAGCTATGATGAAACGGTCTCTCATGAGGACCACTACAGGCAAGGAAGAACCAGAGTTACAGTACCTCTGCTGCAGAGGATAAGTCAGTCAGGAAAGCAAAGGCTAGCTTTTTCAAACAGAAATTTGCATCCTGTAGCTCTAACTCCAAAAACTTTTGGGACACTGTAAAGTCCATGGAGAATAAGAGCACATCCTGCCAACTGCTCACTGCACTGTCATCACCGATAAATCAACGATAATCGAGAATTTCAATAAGCATTTCTCTACGGCTGGCCATGCTTTTCTCCTGGCTACCCCAACCCCGGCCAACAGCTCCGCATCCCCCGCAGCTACTTGCCCAAGCCTCCCCAGCTTCTCCTTCACCCAAATCCAGATAGCAGATCCTGCAAAACCTGGACCCGTACAAATCAGCTGGGCTAGACAATCTGGACCCTCTCTTTCTAAAATTATCCGCCGCCATTGTTGTAACCCTTATTACCAGTCTGTTCAACTTCTCTTTCGTATCGTCCGAGATCCCTAAAGATTGGAAAGCTGCCGCGGTCATCCCCCTCTTCAAAGGGGGTGACACTCTAGACCCAAACTGTTATAGACCTATATCCATCCTGCCCTGCCTTTCTTTGAAAGCCAAGTCAATAAACAGATCACTGACCATTTCGAATCCCACCGTACCTTCTCCGCTGTGCAATCTGGTTTTTGAGCTGGTCACGGGTGCACCTCAGACACTCAAGGTACTAAACGATATCATAACCGCCATCGATAAAAGACAGTACTGTGCAGCCGTCTTCATCAACCTGGCCAAGGCTTTCGACTCTGTCAATCACCGTATTCTTATCGGCAGACTCAACAGCCTTGGTTTCTCAAATGACTGCCTCACCTGGTTCACCAACTACTTGTCAGACAGAGTTCAGTGAGTCAAATTGGAGGGGCTGTTGTCCGGACCTCTGGCAGTCTCTATGGGGGTACCACAGGGTTAAATTCTCAGGCCGGCTATTTTCTCTGTATAAATCAATGATGTCGCTCTTGCTGCGGGTGATTCCCTGATCCACCTCTACGCAGACGACACCATTCTGTATACATCTGGCCCTTTGTTGGACACTGTGTTAACTAACTTCCAAACGAGCTTCAATGCCATACAACACTCATTCCGTGGTCTCCAACTGCTCTTAAACGCTAGTAAAACCAAATGCATGCTTTTTTTCCTTTTTTATATTTTACCCCCTTTTTCGCCCCAATTTCGTGGTATCCAATTGCTGGTAGTTACTGTCTTGTCTCATCGCTACAACTCCCACACGGACTCGGGAGAGGTGAAGGTCGAGAGCCATGCGTCCAACCCGGAAGCCAGCCGCACCAATGTGTCGGAGGAAACACCGTACACCTAGCGACCTGGTCAGCGTGCACTTAGTCCGGCCCGCCACAGGAGTCGCTAGTGCGCGATGAGACAAGGATATCCCTGCCGGGCTAACCCTCCCTAACCCGGACGACGCTAAGCCAATTGTGTGCCGCCCCATGGGCCTCCCGGTCGCGGCCGGCTGCGACAGAGCCTGGGCTCGAACCAAGAGTCTCTGGTGGCACAGCCATCACTGCGATGCAGTGCCTTAGACCACTGCCAAATGCATGCTTTTCAACTGTTCGCTGCCGGTACCCGCCCGCCCGACTAGCATCACTACTCTGGACGGATCTGACTTAGAATATGTGGACAACTAGAAATACCTAGGTGTCTGGCTAAGCTGTAAACTGTCCTTCCAGACTCATATTAAACATCTCCAATCCAAAATTAAATCTAGAATCGGCTTCCTATTTCGCAACAAAGCCTCCTTCACTCTCGGCGCCAAACATACCCTCGTAAAACTGACTATCCTACCGATCCTCGACTTCGGCGATGCAATTTACAAAATAGCTTCCAATACTCTACTCAGCAAACTGGATGCAGTCTATCACAGTGCCATCTGTTTTGTCACCAAAGCCCCTTATACCACCCACTACTGCGACCTGTATGCTCTAGTCGGCTGGCCCTCGCTACATATTCGTCGCCAGGCCCACTGGCTCCAGGTCATCTATAAGTCTATGCTAGGTAAAGCCCCGCCTTATCTCAGCTCACTGGTCACGATTACAACACCCACCTGTAGCACGTGCTCCAGCAGGTATATCTCACTGGTCATCCCCAAAGCCAACACCTAATTTGGCCGCCTTTCCTTCCAATTCTCTGCTGCCAATGACTGGAACGAATTGCAAAAATCGCTGAAGCTGGAGACTTATATTTCCCTCACTAACTTTAAACTCAGCTATCTGAGCAGCTAACCGATCGCTGCAGCTGTACATAGACCATCTGTAAATAACCCACCCAATCTACCTACCTCATCCCCATATTGTTTTTTATTTACTTTTCTGCTTTTTTGCACACCAGTATTTCTACTTGCAAATCACCATCTGCTCATCTATCGCTCCAGTATTAATTTGGTAAATTGTAATTACTTCACTACTATGGCCTATTTATTGCCTTACCTCCTCACACCATTTGTAAATAGACTTTCTTTTTCCCCCCTATTGTGTTATTGACTGGACGCTTGTTTATTCCATGTGTAACTCTGTTTTGTTGTTTGTGTCACACTCCTTTGCTTTATCTTGGCCGGGTCGCAGTTGTAAATGAGAACTTGTTCTCAATTAGCTTACCTGGTTAAATAAAGGTGAAATTAAAAATACATTTAAATTAAAAAAAATAAGTTCATTAGAGTTCCCAGCCTCAGAAATTTCAGCCCAAATAAATGCTTCACAGAGTTCAAGTAACAGACACATCTTCACATCAACTGTTCAGAGGAGACTGCATGAATCAGGCATTCATGGTCGAATTGCTGCAAAGAAACCACTACAAAAGGACACCAATAAGAAGAAGAGACTTGCTTGGGCCAGGAAACACAAGCAATGGACATTAGACCGGTGGAAATCTGAGATTTTTGGTTCCAACCGCCGTGTCTTTGTGAGATGCACAGTAGGTGTGTGGTTCCCACCGTGAAGCATGGAGGAGGAGGTGTGATGAATATAACAGTTTTCGTAATATTATGACTTATATCAACATCCTTAGCTTGCAGATTCACTAAATATACTGTTAAATAACTCGCTTATTTATTCATTTTATTTTTTATTAAGCCTTTATTTAACTAGGCAAGTCAGTTAAGAACAAATTCTTATTTACAAAGACGGCCTACACCGGCCAAACCTGGATGGCGCTGGGCCAATTGTGTGCCTCCCTATGCGACTCCCAATGCTGAGCGCCAATGCTAGCTTATTAGAATTAGCCCGTCTGCCCAGCGCCGCCTGCGCTGCCCGTCTGCCCAGCGCCGCCTGCACTGCCCGTCTGCCCAGCGCCGTCCGAGCTGTCCGTCTGCCCAGCGCTGCCTGCGCTGTCCGTCTGCCCAGCGCCGTCTGAGCTGCCCGTCTGCCCAGCGCCATCTGAGCTGCCCGTCTGTCCTGAGCCTTCAAAGCCGCCCGTCCATCAGTCAGGAGCCGCTAGAGCCGTCCGTCAGTCAGGAGCCGCTAGAGCCGTCCGTCAGTCAGGAGCCGCTAGAGCTGTCCGTCAGTCAGGAGCCGCTAGAGCCGTCCGTCAGTCAGGAGCCGCTAGAGCCGTCCGTCAGTCAGGAGCCGCTAGAGCCGTCCGGTCAGTCAGGAGCCGCTAGAGCCGTCCGGTCAGTCAGGAGCCGCTAGAGCCGTCCGCCAGTCAGGAGCTGCCAGAGCCGCCCGCCAGTCAGGAGCTGCCAGAGCCGCCCGCCAGTCAGGAGCTGCCAGAGCCGCCCGCCAGTCAGGAGCTGCCAGAGCCGCCCGCCAGTCAGGAGCTGCCAGAGCCGCCCGCCAGTCAGGACCTGCCAGAGCCGTCAGTCAGCCAGGAGCTGCCAGAGCCGTCAGTCAGCCAGGAGCTGCCAGAGCCGTCAGTCAGCCAGGACCGGCCAGAGCCGTCAGTCAGCCAGGACCGGCCAGAGTCGCCAGTCAGCCAGGACCGGACAGAGCCGCCAGTCAGCCAGGACCGGCCAGAGCCGCCAATTAACCAGGAGCTGCCAGAGCCGTCAGTCAGCCAGGAGCTGCCAGAGCCGTCAGTCAGCCAGGAGCTGCCAGAGCCGTCAGTCAGCCAGGAGCTGCCAGAGCCGTCAGCCAGCCAGGAGCTGCCAGAGCCGTCAGCCAGCCAGGAGCTTCCAGAGCCGTCAGCCAGCCAGGAGCTGCCAGAGCCGCCAGCCAGCCAGGACCTGCCAGAGCCGTCAGTCAGCCAGGAGCTGCCTGTCACGCCGGCGATGCCGGAATTGCTCCTCAGTCCGGAGCTGCCCCTCAGTCCGGAGCTGCCCCTCAGTCCGGAGCTGCCCCTCAGTCCGGAGCTGCCCCTCAGTCCGGAGCTGCCCCTCTGTCCGGAGGCGCCCATCAGTACAGTGGGGTTATTTTGGTGGGTCATCAATAGGAGGAGGCCACAGAAGCGGGGATTAACTATGGTGGGGTGGGGGCCACGTCCAGCGCCAGAGCCGCCACCGTGGACAGATGCCCACCCAGACCCTCCCCTATAGGTTCAGGTTTTGCGGCCGGAGTCCGCACCTTGGGGGGCGGGGGGGGGTACTGTCACGTTCCTGACCTTATTTCCTTTGTTTAGTCTTTGTTTAGTTGGTCAGGACGTGAGCTGGGTGGGCATTCTATGTTTTGTGTTTCTATGTTGGGTTTGTTGTTTGGCCTAATATGGTTCTCAATCAGAGGCAGGTGTTTGTCATTGTCTCTGATTGGGAACCATATTAAGGTTGCCTGTTTTCACTGTTTGTTTGTGGGTGATTGTTTCCTGTCTTTGTGTTCTGCACCAGATAGGACTGTCTCGGTTTTCAAGTTTGTTATTTTGTATAGTGTTCACGTTATCGTCTTTTTGTTATTAAACATGTTGAACACTAGCCGCGCTGCAGTTTGGTCCTCCTCTCCTTCATCCCAGGAAGAAAGCCGTTACAATATCTTAGTAGTCTTACCATATAATCGTCTTTGGCAAACAGAACACACTGTAGATTGTGTAGCCATGCTTTCCTAACTACCAGGGTCATCAACAGAGGACAATTCATACTGCCAATGGTCATGCTGAATGTCGATTATATATTGTTCTTCTCACCTTGTATTTTACACTATTTCTACATATTACAGCAGAATTACAGTATACCAGTATACAACTATAGGCCCTACACTTTTTGGGAGCATCTACAAAGTGATCCACCCTCAACTTTGAATCCGGCACTGTTGAAAGCTTTAGCGGTGATAATGAATTATTCTGAAGCTAAACTGCGTTAATATATAATACAACAAAGAAGCCTAAGCGCCACCGTCCTCCTGTCATCTGCACCTAGTTTCCTTTGAAAACTGTATTATTTCAGGAAAGCGGAGAGAGGAGAGCCAATGTGTTGTCTACTGTCTGCGCACATGGCATTTGAGTCCAAGTAACAGAGAGAGGAGAGACAGAGGGAAGCGTTTTTCAACTCCTCTTTTTCAAAGTTCTCCCTCTCTGTCTGTGTGTCGTCGAATCCTCTGGCAGCCTCCCAATCTTTCATCCTGATTTCAGATGTCACATTCACGCAACACTTTGAATCCAAGTGTGTCCCAGACTTCAGTGCTTTACTGTTCTCATTCCAACACTTAATTGGGATGCCTTCGCAACAATGGGCCTGCCTCTCCTTCCTGTGCCTGTTTTCTCCAAAGTGAATATCTTTGCCAACTTAAAAAACAAAGTCAACTCCAATCTCCATCTCCATCCATATGAAGGTGCTTCCAAACAATTGGAAATCTATTTTTTTAAATGTTATAATCAAAAGTTGACTTCTAAAGAAGGCCATGAATATGGACAGAGTACATCAAAACGACAAGGCCCTTTTGTTCCACTACTGTAGAAGCTAAAATGAGTAAGTCACATCCAACTTACAGTATGTCAACTTCATCTTTAGTCATTCAAGAATGGTAGGAGGCAACATTACTGTCACAAACGTCTGACATTTAAAAGCCTTTTTGGTGGAACTGACTCAGGTTCAAAATACTGTAGCCACTACACCTGACCAGTGAAATATACAGGTGTTTATACAAGCTATTATTCTGAAAATATTTCACATGTTGTCCATTATCTTTGTTAACTATATAATTTCAGTGTATTAATCCTTGAACAACATCAAAATACTGGTTTTGCAATGATTGTAAATAGACAAAGTGTTAAGTGTTATTCTTTTCTATATATTAAATGTAGTGTTAAATCTTACTAGGAGTGAATCCGATAACCACATTTTTATTTCAGTTTGTGTTTTATCTTAGTAAAAACAACTTTTCAGCGCAATTATCATCCCTGGCTCTATCACACGGTATACACTCCAATAAGAATGTCTCCTTTACCAACAGTAGTTACAACCCTGTGGAGATTTCAAAAAAGGGAGAAAAAAAGCAAAAAAATACTGCTTTACTAATTTATCCCTGAGAAACTTTGCCAATCCTCCCCTCTAATGAGTGAGCGGGGCCCAAATGACTGTGCCTCCCTGTAGCCCCTTTATCAGCCTAAATTTGACACCCTACAGCGTTCCATCTCCCGCTCCACACTCCCCGCTCATGGGACTGCATTATTCATGAGGTATCAAGGCAAGCAGACCTCAGTGCCACTGATGCTCGCTATCATTGAGCCTCGCGCCATGCACAAAATATAACCACCGTACAGGGAAAAAAAATACTAGAAGAACAACAAAAAAACCTCGGTCTCCATCACATATCGTGCCAGCAAATTAAAACAGACTCCATGGCTGAGACAAAAGACAGAATAATGGTGCTCCCTCCCACCACAAAGGGGCCTGAGAACAGCATGGGAAGGGAAACGATCAAATTACTCTCCATCAGAGAGCCGTGACACCGTGTGGTCACCGGAAAGCTTACTTTTGCCCATCAAAAACCAACAGTCCAAACGTGGCATCTGTTTATTACAATAACAACGTGAGTTATTTCAAATCAGGGAATTTGACCGAGAACTCTCCCATGAAGCCGACCCTGTCCTCGTCGTAATTCCTTGTGCGTTGCATTTGAGTTACGACCTTGCTCTGTCTTTGGAGTTGATGTCTCTGTTGTTTTAGCTTTAATATTCAGAGTGTGTGTGTGTGTGTGTGTGTGTGTGTGTGTGTGTGTGTGTGTGTGTGCGTGCGTGCGTGCGTGCGTGCGTGCGTGCGTGCGTGCGTGAGCATGTGTGTGCGCTGGGTGTGCGCTGGGTGTGTGTGTGTGTGGAGACTAGAAGCGCTAAGGGCTAACAGTAAAATAATAAGACAGGGGCGAGGAGGGAAGCGAGCATGTTTATTCGAAACCCTGCCTGAGGTAGAGTGCTGGTCACCTGCTGTGCTGCTGGGTCCTCTGCGAGGCCTCAAATCTCAGCCTGTTTAAAAAGGGAAAACCAAATAAACTACTGATGAGGGAAATGTGGCCTCGGAACAGTGCATTGGGAAGGGGGCGGGAGGCACAGTGTTCCGTCAATCATGAACCGTCTAAACCAAACAGAGTCTCTTTGATATGGAGAGCTATCGGTATCAGTGACCGGCAGTGTATGACAACATATTACATCATTGAGGTCCATTGGCATCTTCCCTCTCTATAACTACCAAGTACTGTGTTTCTGTTTCTCTCCCTCACACGCCAACATGACCCTCAAAGAGGTACAATACAGTAGATCTACCCCTCTCTCAGGGGAAAGTACAACTTTGATGCCTGATTAAATTATCCAATGTGTATGATACAAGAGAGGAAGCTTGGACCAAAGACAGCAAGTCACCATTCAAAGCAACAAACCTTTTGGTCATTAGTTACATTTGTAGGTTTATTAAAAATGCAGGCATAAGTTTCTCCCTGTGTATATTATCAGTGTATATGTTAGGTGCATAGCTATTTTTGAATGTGTGATCATGTATAATATCCATAATGAAGTGTGTGTGTGTGTATCTGATATTTACACACCATATGAGTCACACTTATGAAACAGATGTGGGGCCTGTAAATTCTCCCACTGTCGCTTTCGCTCCCCTGTTGCCGTTGCCATGGTGTCACGGTTGGCTTTTCTCCCCAATTTGAGGAGTGTCTTCTGAAGCATCGCCGCGGCGACGACTGAAGCTCTGGACCGAGGATCAGTCAGCCAGAAACTGGAGAACAGACAGAATCAAGATGGCAGGGTTCCAGCGTAGAATTTTCTCTTCAAAAAACGCCCCTACCCTCTTCCCCTATCCCCGTCTGGCCCCTTCCCTCCCCCCCTCCCTCCCTCCCCCCTCCCTCCCTCCTATCCCCATCCCTCAAGCCAAACACAGAGAACAAGGGGGATTTGGAGAGGAAT
Source organism: Salvelinus alpinus (assembly GCF_045679555.1). NCBI lineage: Eukaryota > Metazoa > Chordata > Actinopteri > Salmoniformes > Salmonidae > Salvelinus > Salvelinus alpinus. Next base: position 42,035,446 of record NC_092087.1, read on the forward strand.
TGGGGCAGATAGATTGTGAAAACCCTGACAGCTGGAGCTAACCCTGGGTGGTTCCATGTTGTTAATCTATGCAGTGTCTTTCTCTTTTAATTATTCTCAATTTCCAGCATATCAGCAAAAGGGATTGTTGAAATATTGAATGCAGGGAGAAAACCTGGAGCAGTGTTATTGGACAAGCTCCCACTATAGACGTGGCCAATATCTACAACAACTTTTGTTTCCAGCATGGATGGAGGAAGCCTGCTGTGTTCTGTTCTGCCTCACTCCTTCCTAGATCTCAGTTTCGATACAGACCACTATAGACACATTTGTATGATGAGTTGTTGTTCTTTATTTCCCCATTGAATATAATGTAAATTATTCATAAAAATGATGGAGAAAAAAAATAAGACAACGCCAAAAATTAGTAAATAGTATGATACTCCAGAACTATACTCTTAGATAAAAAGGTGCTATCTAGAACCTAAAAGGGTTCTTCGGCTGTACTCATAGGAGAACTCTTTGAAGAATCCTTGATGGTTCCAGGTAGAACCCTTCCAGGTAGAACCCCAAGTAGAACCATTTATGGTTCCATGTAGAATCCTTTCCACAGAGGGTTCTACATGGAACCCAAAATGGTTATAATTAGAATCGAAAAGGATTTTACCTGGGACCAAAAAAGGTTCTCCGAGGGGGACAGCTGAAGAACCCTTTTAGGTTTTAGATTGTACCATGGTGTGTCAGAGTTTTGGTTGATTAATTAATAATGCCAAATTATCCCCTCAACATTTATCAGTCAATTAATCAAAGGCTGTCATATTGCACGCAAAACCCCCCAAAGTGTCATCAATGTGTGCGAGAGGAAATTAAGTATTTTTGCCAAGCTAAGGCAAATGACACAATTGATGGATGTTTCAAAAAACCTTATGCAACAGCCATCCATTGATACCTAACAGAAGTGGCACGCTCACATGACAAACGACGACATTATGTAGATGTGCAGAAGTTGTTGAGCTGAGTGGATTTGTGCTAGTGGTACTCCCCATTTTTCTACGCCCAATTGATTATTGGTTTATTTAAAACAGTTACCTGCCATGGACATTTTGGAGAGGACACTGTGGCTGTGAAGATACACAGTGGATTTCATGCATGTTGTATTACATCATTCAGCTGTAGCCTATTGATAGGTCACTCTTACTCACCTCCATCAATGTCAAATGGGAGATCTGTGGGTTAACTGCTGTATATCAATAATGGCAGAATAGTTACACAAACCCATTACTTTTGCTTCACTGGGTTGCCTTCTGCTGCTCAAAGTAGAACTGGAGCAACAGCACTCCTCACTCTCACAGTGCAGTCATAAAATATACGCTCACTAGCTGGCAAGCACCAAGATCACAATCATATAGTTTCAATCAGTGTTTTGACTGTTTGCTACTGATCTATACACTATCTATAAACAAATAACTAAGAATATATACAATTTATTAATCTCGGAACCCATAACTGAATCCCGTGCAAGCTAGCTCTGTGAATAGCTGTTGTGAGAAACTATGCGTAAACCTTCTATAAACCCTTTTATGAACCCTTTATGAGGGGTATCTTAATGTAAATTGTTACCCATCTTCCTACTACAACTCTGAACCTGAATCACATGTCCATCCCCAGCCAATCAAACCCAGATCTAATCCTAGACACAGGTCCAAAGTCAAAGCCAAGCAAACCCAGATCCAGTCCTAGACACAAGTCCAAAGTCAAAGCCAATCAAACCCAGATCCAGTCCTAGACACAGGTCCAAAGTCAAAGCCAATCAAACCCAGATCCAGTCCTAGACACAGGTCCAAAGTCATCATCAGGGCCAGAAGGTCTCTGCAGAATCACAATAAATGATACCATCTCCCCATGTACAACGATGAAGAGAGGAAGGTGAAATGAAAGAGTTCTTGAAGTGAAATGTTGTTAATCCACTCTCAGCTCGGGGTCCCTCTGACCCTAACATAGCTGAGGTGTCAGAAACGTGAGGTGACTGACCCCAGGCCTGTAAAAGCGTCCCTCTCACCGACCTGACCCCCAGATTATGGAATTGGCGAAGGGGGGCCAGTGATGGTGAGAGTTTAAGTGAAGGTGGGGTGGGGGGTGGTGGGGGTGCTGGGGAGAAGTGTGGAAGAGGGGTACATCCCCCATCTAATCTGCTCTGCCCCGCAGGCCTGGCCCCTACAGCCTTAAACCACTGTGGACGGGGGTTTGAGGGTGGAATGTTGGAGCCCAGGTTGGGAAGTAGCGGGGAGTAGATGGCTGGCTGTAGGGGGTAGAAATCGAGGCCACTGCTCCATTACCGGGGCCCCAGACCCAGGGCAGATGTGACCCCAGCTCAGCAGAAGTGTCAGGGGTGAGAGAGGATTCCATTAACCTTGTGTTGCCACGTCCTTGGAGGAATGGCAGTGGACACAATGTCAACCTCACAGAGAGCTAGTTGTGTACAAAACACAACGATATATACACAGGCAACCCTGCTGCTGCAATCCTATTAGAGTATTATCACCACAAGATATACTGGTGACTGTGGTGACAGAGCATAGCACCCCTGCGATGTGGCATCTTGTCGACATGGGCTTATCTGACCACAGAGCCCTTTTCATGACTGCCTCCATCCCAATACCAACACTGTGTAAAATTAGAGTGATATCCTTCCGGAATCTGAAATCTATCACCCCCAGCTCAATTGCAGTAGCATTATCTGATGTGCAATTTCTTTTATCCAAAATCAAGGATATCATCTGCACTGTTCAAATTACCCCTTGTTTGGGACATGCCCCACTGCTTTATGTTGAGCCTCCCAGCTGCAGTTTTAACAAATTCTCATTGACAGCCCCAACATATGTCTCTGAAATTGTCAAAAATATGAAGTCAACGACTTGCCCCTTGAACCCTATTCCCTCTGCACTCATAAAATCCAGCTTCACTCTTCTCAGTCCAACTACAGTATAACCAAAATCCTAAATTACTTAATTCAGGCACTGTGCCTAATTCCCTGAAAACTGCCTCCCTTATACAAACTGTGAAAAAACCTGTAATGTGGGCTTCCCGAGTGGCGCAGCGGTCTAAGGCACTGCAGTGCTTGAGGCGTCACTACAGATCCTGGTTCGATCCTGGGCTGTGTCGCAGCCGGCCGCAACCGGGAGACCAATGAGGCGACGCACAATTGGCCCAGCGTCGTCTGGGTTAGGGGAGGGTTTGGCTGGCCGGTTTGGCTGGCCGGGATGTCCTTGTCCCATTGCGCTCTAGCGACTCCTGTGGCGGGCCAGGCGTATGCACGCTGACACGATTGCCAGTTGTACGGTGTTTCCTCTAACACATTGGTGCGGCTGGCTTCCGGGTTAAGCAAGCAGTGTGTCAAGAAGCAGCGCGGCTTGGCACGGTCGTGTTTCTGAGGACGCAGGAATCTCGACCTTCGCCTCTCCCGAGTCCGTAGGGGAGTTGCAGCGATGGGACAGGACTGTAACTACCAATTGGATATTAGCAGACTTAAGAACTTGCTTAGATTTTCTGGCACAGCACTCCAGTGGATTAGCTCCTATCTGACTGACAGACAATAATTTGTGTCACTCTTGGCAATTATATATCCAACCCAACCACTGTCACTCAAGGGGTCCCACAGGGCTCTGTTCTGGGGCCACTCCTGTTCTCTATATACAGTACATTTTGCCACTTGGTATACTAATCTGAAGATTTTAACTAAACTTTCATTTTGATGCGGATGACACATAAATATGTGTGAGGACAAAAGGGGACACTGAGACTGTAACAACCAAACTAACAGACTGTCTAGATGTAATCAAGAGATGAATGCAGTTAAACATCCTCCAACGTCCAAAGCATTTCAGCAAAACAGAGCTTGTGCTAAGAGTGCAAGATGATCACATTCTCCCTTTCTCTGGATGATGACACCACCCCAGCTTCCCCCACCACCAGAAGCCTCTGTGTAATGTTTTACTCTAGCCTCTCATTTTAAGCACACATCCGCAACATCAAAAAGTGTAATTTTTCCACCTGCTTAATATCGCTCAATTCAGGTCGTTCTCGTCCACTGCGGATACTGGGAAGTTTGTGCATGCTCTGGTAACATCTCGGCATGACTACTGTAATATACTGCTGACAGGAATGCCAGTAAGTCTCGTGTCCCAACTCCAGATTATCCAGAACGCAGCTGCCAGGATGCTCTCAAAAGCTACACAAAACACTCATATCACCCCTGTTTTATTAACCTCCCTTGGCTTCCTGTTCAATACAGGATACAATGTAAGATTATGCTGCTCACCTTTAAGGCCCTCAAGGGTGATGCACCTAAATACAAATGCCGACTTCTAGAGAACTATTCCCCAGCACGCACACCACGATCATCAGACTCAAACAGCCTGGTCACACCAGCCACAAACCTGTGCAGCATGGGTGACAGGACCTTCAGACATATGGCCCCTCAGCTCTGGAATGCTCTACCAGCAAGTCAAATCAAATCAAACTTTATTTGTTACATGCACCGAATACAACAAGTGTAGACCTTACCGTGAAACTCTTACAATGTATAGTCCGGTGGCCACTTTATTAATTGTTCAGCAGTCTTATGGCTTGGGGGTACAAGCTGTTAAGGAAACTTTTGGTCCTAGACTTGGTGCTCGGTACCGCTTGCCGTGTGGTAGCAAAAAAAACAGTCTATGACTTGGGTAACTAGAGTCTCTGACAATTTTATGGGCTTTCCTCTGACACCGCCTATTATATAGGTCCTGGATTGCAGAAAGCTTGGACCCAGTGATGTACTGGGCCGTATTCACTACCCTCTGTAGCGCCTTACGGTCTGATGCCAAGCAGTTGCCATACCAGGCAGTGATGCAACCAGTCAGGATGCTCTCGATGGTGCAGCTGTAGAACTTTTTGTGGATCTGAGGACCCATGCCAAATCTTTTCAGTCTTCTGAGGGGGAAAAGGTTTTGTTGTGCCCTCTTCACGACTGTCTTGGTGTGTTTGGACCATGATAGATCATTAATGATGTGGACACCAAGGAACTTGAAACTCTCGACCCGCTCCACTACAGCCCCGTTGACAAGGATCGGTGTCCTGTGTCACGGCCCCTCTGCATTGCAGGGGCGGTTCCTCCTGCAGGCAGAGGAGGGTCGTTAGTGATTGGAGCCACCTGGGCTCAGGGTATTTAAGCTGCTTCACTAACCACTTTTGTCTCTCTCTCTCTGCTCCTCTAGGTATGATCCTGTTTTGTTTGTTCCTTTGTAGTTTTACGTAGTTTTCACTCAGTCATATTCACACACACACAGATTCACGCATCCCTGCACTTTACATACACCCTACATTATGATACTTTCACACCTCATTCCTTTTTCTTTGTTTAAAGTTAATAGTTTTTGGTTTATAATAAAGAACCTTTTTGATTGGCCTATACCTGTTGTTCGTGTCCCCTCATTTATGCCACAGGCTATGAGCCGGCCTGTGACAAGTGGGGGCTCATCCGTAAGTTAAAGTTAATTGTACTTTAGTCTTACTTTAGTATTTTAGTTTACTTTAACATTTTGTCATAGTTGGTTAAGGTTTTGTCTAGATTGTCTTTGTCTTATTATTGATACGTTTGTTTATTTGTAATTTGGCTTATTTGATTATTGTTTTGTAGTTAACTTGGGTTAGTTTAGTTCAGATTAACAATTTTTTTTTGTTTGAGGGGATATTTTGGTTGGGCCAATATTGTTGAAGAGAGCGTTGAGAGCCATGTGTTCTTTTGGTTCAGTTAGCTTGGTAGCTAAATTTGGTTAGCATTTCACTCTGGGTTTTTCTGGGTTTTGTTCAGGTGGGAGTCCTCTCCTGTTCAGGCTTATCAGCGAGTGTCAATAGGAGGCTCGTGGTGATTTTGTTTTAGGTGGCAGTGAATGTGGGTAGAGCATCCCTTTCCCTTTTCCCCTACATTGGCTCGGGAGCACCTCCGTGGTTATGGGGGGGCCGCCAGTTTCTGGTTGTCTTTTCCACTCCACTGGTTTTGTGTGCATAAAACCCCACCACATGTGACTGCACGAAGACCAGGGCCAGTTAGTTAGTTGTTTTTGGAGGATAGTGGGGTGTGGCTCCTGTCCTTGAACCCAGACTGACAGCAGGTGAGTTGTGTGTTTTTTGAAGCATTTGTAATAGTTGTATTGGTTGAGGAAAATGTCTTCCATTCTGAGTAGTTTTGTTCAAGCTCCTTCAGAGGTAGCCTTAGAGTTGTGTACTAAGGAGCAGTTAATTGAAATTGCTGAACATTATCAGATTGAGATTGATTATAAAAAATTAAGAGACTGTTAAAACTAGATAGGGGGTGCTGTTAGCACTTTATTTTTTTTGACATTGCCAAATTAAACTGCCTAGTAGTCAATTCTTGCTCGTACAATATGCATATTATTGATATTATTGGATAGAAAACACTCTCTAGTTTCTATAACCGTTGGAATTATGTCTCTGAGTGGAACAGAACTCTATCTACAGCACTTTTCCTGACAGGGAGTGAGATTTCAGAAATCTTGGCCTCTGGTCCCAGGTCAGTTTTAATGTCCCTGTGAATGCTATGAGGATACAAACACTGCCTACACCTTCCTCTAGATGTCAGTAAGTGGTGACAATTTGAATGGAGTCGATTGCGCAATCAGGGCCCGTATAAAACACAAAAGACCGGAAGTAGCTTTCCTTTGGACCCTGCGCTCGACGCAAGAAGGACGTTGGACCGACCTCTTTCCAAGCCTTGGTTTAGCCAGTAATATATCGCCGGTCATGTTTTTACTTGTTATAGGTGTTAAAAACATCATAAGGTAGTTAATTTAAACCGTTTTATAGCAATTTATATCCGTTTAGTGCGATTTTGAGGCATTTATTTGTGACACCCTTCCATGAGCTGGGCACGTTTCCTGTACATACCGAACGTTATTGGCCATTTCGACGGGACAAGAGGACATCTTTCGACCAAAAGACGATTAGACCGGAGAAAGGATACATTGCCCAAGATTCTGATGGAAGAACAGCTCACAGTAAGAACTATTTATGATGATAAATCGCTGTTCTGTTGAAAAATTTTAAACGCATATATCGCCATTTTGTTATGTGTAGCTTCGCTTGGCGGACCCGGTATTGCACAGTAAGGATAATTTTTGAAATGTAAGTCAGCGATTGCATTAAGAACTAATTTGTCTTTCGATTCCTGTCAACCCTGTATTTTTTAGTCAAGTTTATGATTAGCTATCGATTAGACTAGATCACTCTCAAAGATAGCGCCCGACATTTTCAGGCCAGTTTTGCTACTATTCTCATTGTATAACCACGTTTTTTTGTGGCTAAATATGCACATTTTCGAACAAACTCTATATGTATGTTGTAATATGATGTTACAGGAGTGTCATCGGAAGAATTCTGAGAAGGTTAGTGAAAAAATTAATATATTTTGGTGATCATAACGTTATCGCTCCCGTTGCCTTGGATTCATGCTGGGGTAACGTTTGCACATGTGGTATGCTAATATAACGATTTATTGTGTTTTTGCTGTAAAACGCTTAGAAAATCTGAAATATTGTCTGAATTCACAAGATCTGTGTCTTTCCATTGCTATGCTTTGTCTATTTTTATGAAATGTTTTATGATGAGTAAATCGGTAATACACGTTGCTCTCTGTATTTATTCTAGTCGAGTTGTGATGGTGGGTGCAATTGTAAACTATGATTTCTACCTGAAATATGCACATTTTTCTAACAAAAACTATCCTATACAATAAATATGTTATCAGACTGTCATCTGATGAGGTTTTTTCTTGGTTAGTGGCTATCAATATCTTTATTTGGCCGAATTGGTGATAGCTACTGGTGGAGAGAAAAAATGGTGGACAAAGAAAAATGGTGACTTTTGCTAACGTGGTTAGCTAATAGATTTACATATTGTGTCTTCCCTGTAAAACATTTTAAAAATCAGAAATGATTGCTGGATTCACAAGAAGTGGATCTTTCATCTGGTATCTTGGACTTGTGATTGAATGATATTTAGATGCTACTATTTACTTGTGACGCTATGCTAGCTATGCTATTCAGCTTTTTTACTGGTGGGGGGTGGGGGCTGCTCCCGGATCCGGGTTTCTGACTCGGTAGAAGTTAAAGCAGGGTCTTAGGGAAATGGGTGTTTTTTGGGGTCAGTCTGCTAGTAGTGAGGGTGCAAGTTTTCAGTCTAGCCCTTCATTAACTTTTGAGCAGCAGAGGGAGCTGTTTCAAATGCAGTTAGAGATAATGCGATTGAGAAATGCTAATAGACCAGAAGGACTACCACAGTTTGATGTTTCACAGAATCTTCGTTTGTTGCCTAAATTTGATGAGTCAGATCCAGACACATACTTTGCTTTATTTGAGCGTATTGCGGAAGCTAGAGCTTGGTCAGATTTGGACATGACTATGTTGTTGCAATGTCTACTTACAGGTAAAGCACGTGAGGCTTTTGCAGCACTGAGTGTAGCTGACAGTAAAGTTTTTGCTAAAGTTAAATCAGCAGTTCTGAAGGTCTATGAGCTTGTGCCAGAGGCATATCGTCAACGTTTTCGTTACAGGAAAAAGTTAGATTCACAAACCTATTCTGAGTTTGTTCGTGATTTGACTTCTGCATTCAATCGTTGGTGTACAGCTTCTGAAGTTAGTACTTTTGAGGGTCTGTCTAATTTGATTGTGTTAGAACAGTTAAAAAATTCTGTGTCTGACCAGGTTGCTACATACATGAATGAACGTAAAGTTAAGTCTCCAAGTGATGCAGCAATCATTGCAGATGAGTACAGGCTAACGCATAAAAGCCATTTTGAGTCAAACAGTGACATGTACCATAAAAATAACTTTACTCCTAGGAATAGTAGGTCACCTTTTTTTGGAGCTTCTTTCCAAAGGCCTCAGCAGAAGTTTGGGTCTGGAGGACTTAAAGCACCGGTTAATGCTAATACCTGTCGCTACTGTTTAGTTGAAGGACATTGTAAGAAAGATTGTCCTCTGCTTAAATCAAAACAGCCAGGTCAAGTTAAACCTGCTGTGATGGCAGCTCCTGTTACAGCCTCTGACCACCAGGGTGAGCTTTTTCAGCCACTAGTTGAGTTTGATTCTCAGTCTTCCCACTGTGATTTTTCAGCCTTTATTTCAGATGGTGTAGTGTCCCTGGTAGATGGCAACCGAAATGTTTCAATCAAGATCTTAAGAGACACTGGAGCTTTAGATTATTTTATTCTGGAATCTGTTTTGCCGTTCTCTAAAGAGTCTGATACTGGCAGTTGTGTAATGGTACTTGGTATGGGTTCAGTTCCATTCTCTTGTCCTTTACATGAAGTTACCCTAAAATGTGGTCTGGTAGAGGGTGATGTAGATGTTGGGGTTAGACCACAGTTGCCAGTAGAGGGAGTCCACATGATTTTGGGGAATGACTTGGCAGGTAGTAAGGTGTGGGCAGATGGCAAACTAAACATCTGTAAGAAGCAACCTTCAGTGTCCCCTGCAAGGGAATCTCCGGATCAAAACTGTGTGTCTCCTGAGGTATTTCCAGTTTGTGCTGTTACCCGCGCGGCCTCTCGTAAGGAGATTGAGAGTAAGACCGAAAGTCTTGAGTTACCAGTCAAACTCCAGACAGAACAGTTGACTAGTTCTAGAGATTCATTGATGGCTGAATAAAAGGCCGATACTACCTTGGCTGATCTGTTTGATAAAGTTGTTCCTGATTCAGTGGTGAGGAATAGTGCTCAGTGTTATTTTCTTCTTGATGAGCTGTTGGTCAGGAAATGGGTTCCACACTATGATCAGGGTCTAGGAGAACCAGTCTTTCAAATAGTTGTACCTACTACTTTGCGAAATAAAGTGTTGCAAACTTCACATGGTGATGTGGCAGGTCATATGGGTGTTCGTAAAACTTATGATCGCATACTCCGTTATTTTTTCTGGACACGTTTAAAGTGGGATGTAGCTCAGTTTATTAAAACTTGTCATACGTGTCAGCGCACAAGTAAGCCAAACCAGGTTGTAAAGCCAGCACCTTTGTAAGTCGCTCTGGATAAGAGCGTCTGCTAAATGACTTAAATGTAAATGTAAATGTATCCAATACCAGCCGTAGGGCAACCTTTTGAGGATCTTATTATCGATTGTGTTGGGCCTTTACCAAGGTCCAAGTCAGGTCATAGCTACTTATAAACGGTTATGTGTCAAGCAACTAGATATCCGGCAGCTTTTTCCTTGCGTACCATAACTTCAAAATCAGTAGTTAAAGCGTTAACTCAATTTATTTCAACATTTGGGATTCCAAAAATCATCCAGTCTGATCAGGGGTCTAACTTTACCTCCCATTTATTTGCTCAGGTTCTCAAACAGCTTAAAGTTAAACACAACAAGTGTACTGCGTTCCATGCCCAGAGCCAGGGAGCTTTGGAACGTTTTCATCAAACTTTAAAATCCTTGCTTCGTGCATACTGTACAGAACTGTCTGCAGATTGGGAGGAGGGGTTACCTTGGCTGTTACTAGCTGCTCGTGAAGTAGTGCAGGAAAGCACAGGGTTTAGCCCAAATGACTTAGTGTTTGGTCATAAGGTGCGTGGGCCTTTAATAGTGTTGCAGGATGGTTGTTTGCCTGAGGAACCACCTCGGAACCTTATTGACTATGTAAATGGTTTTAGGTTGAAGTTGTATAGGGCTGGTGAACTGGCGAAAGAAAAACTAAAATGTTCTCAACAGAAAATGAAATTGAAATATGACGGACAGGCTGAGCTGCGTGAGTTTAGTCCCGGTGATCGTGTACTTGCTCTTCTGCCTCTTGTAAGTTAACCTTTTCAGGCAAAATACTGTGGTCCTTTCACTGTGTTCCGTAAAGTGTCAGATTTGAACTATCTTATTGAAACCCCTAGTCATAGGAAGTCCTAGAAATTATGCCATGTGAACCTGTTAAAATGTTATCACTCCCGTGATCTAAGCAAAGTTGAAGGCACTCCAGCGGTGAGGTCAGCGTTGACTGCTGCTCCAGTCACTGCATCTTGTGGCTTTAATTTGGTGGAGGGGGGAGAAGAGGAGGTAGTTAGGGTTTCGGATGAGGTCTTACAAGGTCGGTTGAAAAACTCCCAGACTTTGCAAAACCTTGGGGTTTTGGTAGATCATTTAGACTCTGAGAAACGTGATGAATTGGTAGCTCTTATTAGAAACTACCCTGTTTTGTTTTCTGACACTCTATCGCAAACCCACTTAATTAAGCATGATATAGACATCTGAGATGCTAAGCCTATCAAACAAAGATTTTAATCGTGTATCTGAGGAGAAGAGCCTGCAATTGGAAACAGAGGTGCAGTATATGTTGGACAATGGTATTGCGGAGCCATGTTGTTCAAATTGGGCTTCACCCTGTCTTTTGGTCAAAAAGTCTGATTCCACTTTCAGACCTTGCACTGATTATAGAAAAGTTAACAATGTTACTAAAGCAGACTTTTACCCTCTTCCTAGGATGGAGGACTGTATTGATCAAGTTGGGTCAGCAAAGTATGTTAGCAAATTTGATCTTTTAAAGGGATATTGGCAAGTACCCCTTACCAAAAGAGCTTGTGAGATTGCTGCCTTTATAACTCCATCTGGTTTGTTCTCTTATACAGTGATGCCTTTCGGCTTGCGGAATGCTCCAGCCACCTTCGAGGCTGATGAATCGGGTGGTCTCAGGTCTGGAAGGGTGTGCCATGTATTTGGACGACGTGGTCGTCTACTCAGACTCCTGGAAGGAGCATGTTTGGAGAGTGCAAGCCCTGTTTGAAAGACTGGTGTGGGCCAGGTTGACTATCAATTTGGCTAAATGTGAGTTTGCCAAAGCTACAGTCACATACCTAGGCAAGGTTGTTGGTCAGGGTTTTGTCTGTCCCGTGGAAGCCAAGGTCCAGGCTGTGAAGCAGTTCCCACAGCCCTCCACAAAGAAAGAACTGATGCGCTTCCTGGGAATGGCGGGGTACTACCGTGCTTTCTGTAAACTTTTCGGTAGTAGTGTCCCCACTGACCAATCTGTTGAAGGCCAAGGCTGAATTTATCTGGTCCACCCAGTGTCAAGAGGCATTTGATGCAGTTAAGGCTCTTTTGTGTTTGGCACCTGTGTTGGTAGCACCAAACTTTGGGAAACCTTTCAAATTGCAGGTAGACGCCAGTCAAATCGGTGCTGGGGCTGTGCTTCTCCAGGAGAATGATGAGAATGTTGAGTGTCCAGTCAGTTTCTTCTCCCGGAAATGTAATAAGTATCAGCAAAACTATTCTGTAATTGAAAAGGAGGCTTTAGGTCTCATTTGGGCTTTACAGCACTTCGAAGTCTATGTTGGTTCTGGTTTGACCCTTTTAACTGTTCACTGACCACAACCCAATTATTTTTCTGAGGTCCCTGCAAAATCCCAACCAGCGCCTGATGCGTTGGGCTTTGTTCTTGCAACCATTCAACCTTGATATTAGACACATTAGTGGTAAGGATAATATCATTGCTGATGCTCTGTCCCGTGCTCCTTTAACCTAGTTTGTATCTTATCTCTGCTGACCCCTACGGGCTGTCTGCGCCTCTTTCCTCTTAAATTGCTCCCCAGGTACCAGGGCTGCCGAGTTTGAGGGGCGGACAGTCAGCTGGGCGATACGGGACTACTGCTAGGAGCCGGGACTGGTATCCTTTTTTTTCTTCTTCTTCTTTTTGGGGAACTTTGGATTGTTTTGAATATGTTGGGCCGAAATTTGGGTTGAGGGTGGGACCCTCATTTTAAGGAGGGGGGTGTCACGGCCCCTCTGCATTGCAGGGGTGGTTCCTCCTGCAGGCAGAGGAGGGTCATTAGTGATTGGAGCCACCTGGGCTCAGGGTATTTAAGCTGCTTCACTAACCACTTTTGTCTCTCTCTCTCTGCTCCTCCAGGTATGATCCTGTTTTGTTTGTTCCTTTGTAGTTTTACGTAGTTTTCACTCAGTCATATTCACACACACACAGATTCACATATCCCTGCACTTTACATATCCTACATTATGATACTTTCACACCTCATTCCTTTTTCTTTGTTTAAAGTTAATAGTTTTTGGTTTATAATAAGGAACCTTTTTGATTGGCCTATACCTGTTGTTCGTGTCCCCTCATTTTTGCCACAGGCTATGAGCCGGCCTGTGACACCTGCTAGCGGGACAACTTCCGGCGAACCTGGAGGGCTCGCAATTCAAATAAATAATCATAAATATTATGTATTGTAAACATTTATGTACATATAAGTATCTTATATAGGCTGAAAGCTTAAATTCTTGTGAATCTAACTGCACTGTCCGATTTACAGTATCTATTGCAGCGAAAACATGCCATGCGATTGTTTCAGGACGGCGCTGGATATCAAAATATTTTTCACCAGCACAGGTTTCATACATTCACATATAACTGTTAAATATACACTTAATTTTTTAGAATCTTCCTCTGATTTGTCATCCAAAGGGTCTCAGCTATAACATGTAGTGTCATTTTGTTAAATAAAATCCTTCTTTGTATCCAAAAAAGTCAGTTTAGTTGGCGCCATCGATTTGAGTATTCCACTCGTTCAACTTGCAGAGAAAGGAATCCAAATATCTACCCCTAAACTTTGTTTCAACAAGTAAAAATACGTTTCTATTTACTCCTCAGATACCCTAAAATGTAATCAAACTATATTATTTATTTCGGAAAGTAGTATGTTCAATAGGAAACCGATTTTAGCAGGTGCGTAATGTCTTCATGGCGCACGCAAACACGAATTTCCAAGACTGTGTCCCTCTACTAAAACTGATATTTCTTATTTATTTATTAAGTTACAAGCCTGAAACCTTGAACATAGGCTGCTGACACCCTGTGGGAGCCATAGGAATTGCATCCAGGGAGTTACTTTTCAAAATGACCTTTCTCTTGCATTTCTAAGAGGACGGTCTCTCCCCCCCAAAAAATGTTGTGTTATATTCTCCTACATTATTTTAACATTTCTACAAACTTCGAAGTCTTTTCTTTCCAATGGCACCAATTATATGCACATCCTGGCTTCAGGGCCTGAGCTACAGGCAGTTTACTTTGGGCACGTCATTCAGGCAGGAAGTGGAGAAAAAAGGGGCCTAGCCCTAAGAAGTTTTTATGGGGGCCTATTCAGCCCGCCTTTTACTGTAGTCCACGATCAGCTCCTTTGTCTTGCTCACATTGAGGGAGAGGTTGTTGTCCTGGCACCACACTGCCAGTTCCCTGATTTCCACCCTATAGGCTGTCTCATCGTTGTCGGTGATCAGGCCTTCCACTGTTGTGTCGTCAGCAAACTTAATGATGGTGTTGGAGTCGTGTTTGGCCACGCAGTTGTGGGTGAACAGGGAGTACAGAAGGGGACTAAGTCCACACCCCTGAGGGGCCCCAGTGTTGAGGATCAGCGTGGCAGACGTGTTGTTGCCTACCCATACCACCTGGGGGCGGCCAATCAGGAAGTCCGGGATCCAGTTGCAGAGGGAGGTGTTTAGTCCCAGAGTCATTAGCTTAGTGATGAGCGTCGTTGGCACTATGGTGTTGAACACTGAGCTGTAGTCAATGAACAGCATTCTCACATAGGTGTTCCTTTTGTCCAGGTGGGAAAGGGCAGTGTGGAGTGCGACTGAGGCAGCATAAATTTCCTTGTTTAAAACATCTAAAGACTTGCCTATTTAAGCTAGATTTTAATGTTTGATCGCTATATTATTTTGTATTAGTAGGTAATGGTTTGAGGTATTGTAATAGTTTTTTCTACTTTTTGATGTATTTTTGCTGAATTTTGTTTGTATTTTGTTTTCATACTTTATGCTCATTGAGCGTGGGAAATGGGCTTTACAAATTAAATATGATTATTCTTATTTTTATAGTCTACAGTGGGGGACTGTGGGAGACAGTCACTACAAGAGAGGATAAACATGAATAACACACCATCAACGTTGATCAGTGATCACGGAGCAGACAGACGTCTAGAGAGGTTTTAGGTCAGTTGGATTGGGAGCCAGATTAGGCTTTTAGAACTTATATTATTATATTCATTGTCATGAAATACTGGTAAAAGCCTCATGGACATGCCATTTCTTTATGTTTTTTAACAATCTATACTAATTTTAAGAATTTTCGACTCACATCGAAGCTGTTACAAAAACAAATATGACTCCACAAACAAAAGCAATCTGTCAAGAGAAAAAAAAAGTTGGAATGCTAATACAAACATAAAAGCGTTTCATCCAACTTGAGTTACAAAGGAATAGTAATGGTTGTGTATTGCTTTTCAGCAGCCAAATTAAATAATATGTTTTGTTACTTCCGATTTGGACAACAGTGAAAGCCAACAGTGAATAAAAACGACTGGGTGTCATTGCTCTTTGAAAGACGATATTGTTAAGTTATTATATTTCTCTTACCTTAAATAATTTATGAAAATGCCATGAATGCTTTAGCTCAGGTTAGAGTATCTACCTGCCACAAGAAAAAAAAATGAAAAAGAACAGAACTAAATAGGAACTGCAGGTGCAAGATTGTAAAACTCGGTCTGCTGATGCAAAGGCTAATTCATGTTAATTAACATTCAACTAATTTATGAATCTTGAGGAAAGGCTGTGCTTTTCCTTTTGATAAAGATAATTATACATTTCATTTGACACTAGTGTGCAATATTCTGTATGGTAGAAATGTGACTGACTCCTGTATAACAAAAACTAAAACTCCACCCAAGCCATCTCGGCAGACCATTAATTCTGATGTATTTTGTGTTTTCTTTTAATCATTGGATGGTGTGGTCCTGAGCTTCTTGACAATATGAATTATTAAAAACACAGAATAATGCGCCCATTTGCTGGTTAATAATTAATGTGTGCATAAAGTATTCTGTGTTTGATCAATTGTGATTTCATTTTGTCAGCCAACTGGGTTTCTATGAAGACAGTTTCATGGAGAGTCAATATGATGAAAGTTGTGGAGGGTAGCTTGTTTTCGATACTTTATGTGAATATTTTGTTTCTAAATGGCTCTAATGAAGTTTGATTTTTATTGTGGTAAGAATATACAGTGTATACTGTTCCAGAATATTTGATTACTAAACAGAAACCCCTTAATGTCAAATAAGTCTCATTTATAGGGGAATTTTTTTAAATGTTAATTTTCGTAATTACATCACAAGCCTCTGTGGGCATAAACATCGATGTCTACAATTGCCTTACAAATACAGTATGATGTTTAATCTGGATTTACATCACAGGTATTATTGGTCTAAATTAAATGGCAGTATTTGCCGGCTCCAAGCAACTGTTAAGGTCAAACCCATGTTTAATTTGAACTCTAATGGGCCCTGGGCTTCCTGCTCTACACTTGTGGAATTGGCGTCTGTGCACCATATGGAGCCATGTGCCATGTGCCAGGGGCTTTCTATCTAGTGACATCTACTGCCCACTGCCTAGAACTACTCCTCAGACGGCTGGGGAACTGGCAGGAGAAGCTACAGAGGCCGATACAGAGGCTGATACAGAGGCAGGCAGTACGCATATGTGTTACGTCTAAGAGGTTCAAAGATACATAGTGGATACGCATGTTGTTTCTTTATAGGTCAAAAAAGGTAAAGATACCACAAACATGCTGAGAATAGGTAAAAAATACTCTGAGATTCTGAGTGAGATCAACGGAGACAAAAAGAGGCCTGCAAGAGATATAGTTGGGAAAAAGAGTGAAGCTATAGACAGAAAGAGAAATTGAGAAAATGGAAAGAGAGAAAAAGAAAAGAAAGCCTGACTAGCAGAGAGAAACACTCTAAAAACCTGCAGAGAATAAGGCTGGAGAAAAGTCACATAGGCCCGTGTGTTATTTTTGCACCACTGTGGCCAGCTCATTATTTTACCACAGGGGCATTACAGTAGCTCAGCCGTCATCAGAAAAGGAAGTGGCGAGGCTCGAGCCTAGCTAGGGTCCTCCTCTATCTTAGGTTCCCCATGGGCTGTGGTGGTGGTGTTGTCCCCAGGCACTGTGACAGCAGGATTAGAAACCACTTTGAATGGCTACTTTCCTCGGATCTCAGCCACTACCCACAACCCACCAGGCCACTGCCAAGGCGCCAGGAAGTTAAGCTGTAACATGGCTGTTCGAAGCTCTGTTTGTGTTGCCGTGAGAGATGCCGTGTGTTCATGTTTGATGATGCACTGTGTAAAAATAAGTGGAACGCCTTTTCCACTGCTTTCCCTCTGACTGGCCTGTTGGTGAACTCACTTTACAGATACGCGGCCAACTTCAATGCAGTGAGAAGAATAACGATATCATGCTGAAGTAGGTTTATGAGCTTTCTTCCCTCTTGAAGGGATTAACCTCAAAGGAGCAAACATGGGTTTTGAGGGCACTAGGTGGAATATGTTTCCTTTTCAACTCTTACAGTAGGTGGAGTGATTACTCTCTATGGACCACCTTCTCTCTCTCCTTTCCTTCTATACCCTCTGCTTCAGTGGATATGTTATATAAGCAAAGACGTGGGCAGACATACAACATTTAGCAGGTGGTGAAACAGTACAGTGTTGACAACTATACGAATGAGATGTCAGTGGTTTCATAACACACAAGAGAACTCTCAATATTGATTTGAATTTAATTCATGAAAAGGAAGCTATATGAATGTCATAGTGTGGCTTAATGAGTGCACTCAGACACCAACACAGCTGAGGTAGTATGTTAACAGACAGTATGTCTTCCTACTCACAGGCTGTGAGACGGACTTGGATCTGTTCTCAACTTCTCACTAGTCAGTGAATAGCAAATGACATTGGTTAAAGAGATGTTTAAAATGTACTTTAATTAAAGTTTGATTTGACAATCCTTAGTCAACGTATAAATAGCTCATTCAGAAGCTCCAAGAGACCCAAATGACACATCCAGGGCCAATCCAGCAATACTAGCAGGTTTTATTTATATTTATTTTACTAGGCAAGTCAGTTCAGAACAAATTCCTATTTACAATGACGGCCTAGGAACAGTGCCTTGTTCAGGGGCAGAACGACAGATTTTTACCTTGTTAGCTCGGGTATTCGATATAGCAATCTTTCAGTTACTGGCCCAACGCTCTAAGCACTAGGCTACCTGCCGCCCCAGGTACTAGGTTAACATTACCTCTAACATTACAGGAACATTATAGGAACCAAAATCCTCCGCAGGGAATCCCAATGCACATCCCTTGTTTTGTTGATGTTGTTGTCATCAGTCCGTCATGACACCACCTCACACATCAGGTACCCATGCCTCACCGGGTCACCATGCTCCCCCTACATCCCTTCCTATCGACCTAAGAGAGTGGTTTTGTGTGTCCACTTTACGTTAAAGCAGCATTCGACCTCCTCCCTCCTTTCCCGTGAACCTGCTCTCCTGCTCTCTGGCCCAGGGCTCCACATGAATAAATGGAGAAATGTCTCCATATCTCAGAGTGACAGCATGCCGACCCCCACTGCGAGGGAAGCCGAGCGTGACCCTCTAGCCCCAGCCCGGGCCCCAGCAGGGCGCCCATTATCAAACGCAGGCAGCAGGCCCTCACTACGGCTGCCCTAATCCTGCCTGACATTTTTAGAGACAAATGTTACACAACACAGCCAAGAGGAGAGGGGGGAAAACAACAAATTCATATTTTAGAAGGACCCTATCGGGAAAAAACTAAACGTCATTATATCAATGTGGTTTTGGGTGACTTTTCTGAAGGACATAATGGTTGATTTGGAAAGGGCATCTATTTTTCTAGATTGGCAGGTAGGCTGTAGTATGTGGCACCAATAGATCATGGCGTGGTTATAGCATAGAAAGATACACTAGGCCAGGGTCCCCAACTGAGCAATTTTTTTTTTATATTATTATTATTTTGTTTCATAGTTGGACATAAAAGACTGTAAAAACAGCAGGAAATCAACGGCAAGTGATTTGAATTTTGGATATCTGTTCCCAAGTATTTCCATGCGTAATAGAGAGATGTGATCATATACAAATGTAAGCAAGGTTTGAAATGATTGTGTTTTTGTCAAATATTACATCTGCTTGGGCTTCTTGCGGTCAATTTGGAGTCTACAAATGATTGTATTTATGTTCCGGCCCCATAACCACCCTCTCAAGAAGAAATTGGCCCGCGGCTGAATTTGGTTGATGATCCCCGCACTAGGGGTTTTATGCAAATTCTGGGCATTAGTTCCTGTCTGGATTTAAGCATCAACATTTAGTAGTACATTTGGATGCTTGTTCATTTACAGTAGCTGATTACAGTAACTACAACTTCACATAGCTGTTGATGTGTAAAAACAAATCTTCCTCCTCTTCAGATTTTCATTATCGCCATCATCACCATCACCATCACCACCACCACCACTTTAAATTGAATTCAACATGTAATGAAAAAATGTGATATAGAGAAAGAAAAGAGAGACAAATTCCAGGAAAGTGGAGAGATTTGTGTAGGTGTGTACAGGTGTGTGGCATTCAAGAAGAGCCTGTGTCTGCTCTGGGGCTCGATCGTTAACCTGGCTAAGTGTTTTAGCTCCGATCAAAGGAAGTGGAGGTGGGAGGTGTGAGGAGGTGGGCGGGGATGAATGTGTCAGACAGGGATTTCCCCTGAGAGAACACACCACTCGCTGCAGTCAGAGAAGCAGCCCTGTCGAACATAGCAGTGGATGAGTTGAGATGGGGTGAATCTAGGGGGTTATGTGAAAGACACTGCGGCTCACCCTTGCATCTCGAAAGCCCTGCCTGAATTTAATTGTGTTTTATCCGGATCAGAGCTGGATCAGAGTAGGTGTCTGGGCCTGTCTCCTGGTTAAGAAGAGTATAGTTGGATATTGAAAGCCCCATTAACTGAGGAGGGGTCACCATTATGTAGGAGGGTGGAAATTATTCAACCATTATGTAGAAATTATGTTGAATATAATAATAAACTGCATTTATCAATCTGACTCCAATATTATGTGAATAAATGCAACAGAACCTGTACGTCTCTGGATGATCTAGTCAAGGTAGCGAGCCTTACATCACCTCTCAGTATGACAATAATGTTATGCAATTATTAAGAGACTAGATACAAATAGCTAATCCTGCCGACCAATGTTATAGCATTCATTTATTGAGGCAAGCAGATCAGAGATGTCAAGGTGGTACCCAGGCACTTGTAGTTTATATAACAACTACCAATAGACCTACTAAATTATGAACGCATAGTCAATCAAATAATTACTTTGTTAAATGAGGAATGCATTTACTCAATTCAACTAACACTCAAATAATTGCAGGGTACCTGAAATACATGATACATTACCGAATAACACAGAGTAAATGACTATCACCAATAGGCTAGGATTTAACAACGGTTACACGTTTCTTCAGTTCAGAATCATCTCTAAGAGAAAAAACTATGTGTTTCTGATACACACAGGAGCTTGGAAGCAAGTTCTCAAAGTATAACTAAATTCACTGCCATGTTAACCAAATTCAAGCAGGAACTCACCCTCAACCTGAAGGAATATTTTCTTGCACTTTGCTAGTAAATACTGACTTGCCTAGTTAAATAAAGGTTAAATAAATAAAATGTAAAAACAAAAAGACAGGAACAACACACCCAGATTGTAATCTAATCAACTCAATTTAAATGATAGGAGTTACACCCCTGTGTCGCTCCTCTTTGAACTATCCGCCGTCTGACGAACAAAATAACAGTTTCCCTTTAAACAATAAATCCATAGCACTTACAGTGCAATAAAATATAAACATTTGTATCTCTTTATGAACTCTTGAAACAATTCAAACATGACAATTTAATTCACACAGTAACATTAATTGTGTCGATTTCAAGTTCAGACAACTCCTGGCGTCAGTAACCCCAGGACATTTGTGGGAACATCGCTTCCTCGAAATTACCACAGATCAGGTCTGCTTGACCCTTGTGATTGCCCACAAATGGTCAGCCATCCAAACAATTTCATAAATCGTGATTTAGACATAACGCTGGGCCTCGGCATCTGCAAGTCACCAGTCACGAGTATCACCTTCTCTCCTTCCACTACCCGAGCATGGCATGGTTACCATGCCAATGAGGTCATCTTGGTGTGCTGCTAGCTCCGCAAACCCAAGGACAGGGCAGGGAGAAGGTGCCAGGCCAGCCTAGCCTACTGTAGCTTTGCCCAACCCATCCCAGCTGTGCCGCTCAGACGTCTGTGCCCTCCAGTCTGCTCCCTGTCTGTCTGTCTGTGTCATCCAGCGTACAGAGAGGGATTACCCTCAGGGTGTCCGACAGCAGTGCTAATCTGGAATAATCTGCAGACTAGGCCGGGCTGGACAACATACAGGGAATGAACAAGAGCTGAGGGGCTTAGTGTTACACACCGCTGAGTGATACCAAAACAGAGCATCAGGGCGTAATCAGCCCAGACAAATACCAATAAACTAAATCCTATACAGTGCCTTGCAAAAGTATTCATCCCCCTTGGTGTTTTTCCTATTTTGATGCATTACAACCTGTAATTTAAATGGATTTTTATTTGGATTTCATGTAATGGACATACACAAAATAGTCCAAATTGGTGAAGTGAAAAATAAAATTTGACAAAAGAAAAGAAAAAAAAGAAAAAAGAATTTGACAAAATAAAAAACGGAAAAGTGGTGTGTGCATATGTATTCACCGCTTTGCTATGAAGCCCCTAAATAAGATCTGGTGAAACCAATTACCTTCAGAAGTCACATTATTATTGAAATAAAGTCCACCTGTGTGCAATCCAAGTATCACATGATCTGTAACATGATCTCAGGAAATATACACCTGTTATGAAAGGCCCTAGAGTCTGCAACACCACTAAGCAAGAGGCACCACCAAGCGAGTGGCACCATGAAGACCAAGGAGCTCTCCAAACAGGTCAGGGACAAAGTTGTGGAGAAATACAGATCAGGGTTGGGTTCTAAAAAAATATCAGAAACTTTGAACATCCCATGGAGCACCATTAAATCCATTATTAAAAAATGGAAAGAATAAGGCACCACAACAAACCTGCCAAGAGAGGGCCGCCCACCAAAACTCACAGACCAGGCAAGGAGGGCATTAATCAGAGGGGCAACAAAGAGACCAAAGATAACCCTGAAGGAACTGCAAAGCTCCACAGCGGAGATTGGAGTATCTGTCCATAGGACCACTTTAAGCCGTACACTCCACAGAGCTGGGCTTTACGGAAGAGTGACCAGAAAAAAGACATTGCTTGAAGACAAAAATAAGCAAACGCATTTGGTGTTTGCCAAAAGGCATGTGGGAGACTCCCCAAACATATGGAAGAACATACTCAGATGAGATGAGACAAAAATGTAGCCTTTTGGCCATCAAGGAAAACGCTATGTCTGGCACAAACCCAACACTTCTCATCACCCCGAGAACACCATCCCCACAGTGAAGCATGGTGGTGGCAGCATCATGCTGTTGGGATGTTTTTCATCGGCAGGGACTGGGAAACTGGTCAGAATTTAAGGAATGATGGATGGAGCTAAATACAGGGAAATTCTTGAAGGAAACCTGTTTCAGTCTTCCAGAGATTTGAGACTGGGACGGAGGTTCACCTTCCAGCAGGACAATGACCCTAAGCATAATGCTAAAGCAACACTCGAGTGGTTTAAGGGGAAACATTTAAATGTCTTGGAATGGCCTAGTCAAATCTCAGACCTCAATCCAATTGAGAATCTGTGGTATGACTTAAAGATTGCTGTACACCAGCGGAACCCATCCAACTTGAAGGAGCTGGAGCAGTTTTGTCTTGAAGAATGGCCAAAAATCCCAGTGGCTAGATGTGCCAAGCTTATAGAGACATATCCCAAGAGACTTGCAGCTGTAATTGCTGCAAAAGGTGACTCTACAAAGTATTGACTTTGGGGGGGGTGAATAGTTATGCACGCTCAAGTTTTCGTTTTTTGTCTTATTTCTTGTTTGTTTCACAATAAAAAATATTTTGCATCTTCAAAGTGGTAGGCATATTGTGTAAATCAAATGATACAAACCCCCCAAAATCAATTTTAATTCCAGGTTGTAAGGCAACAAAATAGGAAAAATGCCAAAGGGGGTGAATACTGTGGCCAACCGTGAATACACCCTAGACTTAGTCTAGATTCGTGAGGATCTCAAGTCTGCACATCCCGGCTCAACTGATATATTTTAGTTTTATGTTGTTCGATTAGGTTACTCCATGTGGAAACACTGCAACGTGCAATATGGGTCACATATGGCTAGGGAACAGGAGCACAGTGTTTTTGATAGAGGAGGTAACCGATCTGTCTGAAAGCCTGTGCTTGCGTGCGTTTGTGTGTGTGAGTGTTAACGTCTGTATGGACAGGTCATTTGTGTGTGTCAGCGTGTGTATTTGAGCGTGCGTGCATCTGTGTGTGTGTCAGCGTCTGTGTGGACAGGACATACATACATAACCATGTGCAAATGGGTTCTCCACCGTCATTCTCCCCTCTATTCATCTGGACCCCCAGTGGAGAGACTGGCAGGCAAGCTACCAATTAGTGCCAATTGTCATTCAGGCAGCTTGGTGAGACTGCCTACTGACTAGGCCAACAACTGGCCTCCGACAGACTGGTGGGCCTTCTGTCTGCTGCTCACTAAGCCAACTCCCTGGCCCTCCCTTCTACCTGGGTTGGAAGGTTGCGTCATTTCAGTCAATTGAATAGTATGTCCCTTTATAACAATGTTAGAACACTTTTCAACATTTTCAACAACCCTGTCGATTCTATTTGGTGTGCGTTCAGGGTCGCAAAGGTCTTTTTCCTTTCAAACGTAAGTCAGACTACTAATTGTCAACATCCAACAAGATTTGTCGTTCATTCCAATTTCATGGACGTGTCATGGATGTTTGGACGGTGTGGTCGCTGCCTGTGATAATTAGTGATCTGGGCTCCGAGTGGCTTCAATGGTCTAAGGCATTGTATCTCAGAGCTTGAGGCATCACTACAGACACCCTGGTTTGGGAGTCCCACAGAGCGGCGCACATTTGGCTCAGCGTCGTGCTGGTGTAGGCTGTAATTTTAAATAAAAATGTGTTCTTAACTGACTTGCCTAGTTTAATAAAGGTTAAATTTAAAATTTAAAATACATCTAATATACAATCACTCCTCCATCCCCCATTTAAACATGAACTGTGCAGCCAGTCAGCACTGTTTCAATTCTATAAGTCACATGAACTGCAATAGTGAAAATCCATTTTTAAGTCCCGAATGGCACTCGACTTCCTACCCTACATAGTCCACTAGCTTTGACCAGAATCCTATGGGCCCTAAATAGGGTGCCATTTGGGATGAAGCCCATATGTGTGTTACTCTCCTCTCTCTTAGAATGTCCATAAATGCAGATCCCTCTTTTCTACACTGAAGATCTCCTGTCTCACACAGGGTGATTATTGCTGCAACATTCATATTAATGTGATTCATTTACATAAAATGTGTGTGAACTCTGCCGGCTCCCACTCATTATACGGCACTTTCTCCACTAACCATCTCCTTGAATTACCTCGATCTGCTTAATTGTATGTGTGTGTGTGTGTGTGTGTGTGTGTGTGTGTGTGTGTGTGTGTGTGTGTGTGTGTGTGTGTGTGTGTGTGTGTGTGTGTGTGTGTGTGTGTGTGTGTGTGTGTGTGTGTGCGTGTGTGTTTGTGAGATATCAGGCAAGTACTGTATGCCATGTCCTCACTTCCTTCCTATGACAAATGCTATGTTTGCTGCTGGAATTTCCATTTGTATTCAGAATTTCACTCTGACCATGCATTTCTAGTTAGTGTCATAATGTCACATGTACTTCCCAATATGGCAGTTTTAGGTCACTGGGGATTCTCAGAGGAGTAACCCTCCCTCCACCACAGGGCTTTTATCATTTTGGCTTCCCAAGTATTGGCTCCCGAGTGGAGCAGTGGTCTAAGGCACCACATCTCAACACATGAAACGTCACTACAAACACCCTGGTTCAAATCCAGGCTGTATCACAACCAGCCGTGATTGGGAGTCCCACAGGGAAGTGTACGTTTGGCTGGTGTAGGCCGTCATTGTAAATAAGAATTTGTTCTTAACCTAGTTAAATTAAATATTAAAATAGAATCACTCCTCTATACCCCAATTAAACGTTAACTATGCACCAGTGCAGCCAGCGAGCACTGTTGTAATTCTTTAAGTCACATGAACTGCAATAGTGAAAATCTATTTTTACGTCCCAAATGGCACTCGACTTCCTACCCTACATAAACTCAGCAAAAAAATAAACGTCCCTTTTTCAGGACCCTGTCTTTCAAAGATAATTCGTAAAAATCTAAATAACTTCACAGATCTGCATTGTAAAGGGTTTAAACACTGTTTCCCATGCTTGTTCAATGAACCATAAACAATTAATGAACATGCACCTGTGAACTGTCGTTAAGACACTAACAGCTTACAGACGGTAGGCAATTAAGGTCACAGTTATGAAAACTGCAAGGAGGCACGAGGCCTACAGATGTGGCCAGGGCAATACATTTCAATGTCCGTACTGTGAGACGCCTAAGACAGCACTACAGGGAGAGAGGACGGACAGCTGATTGTCCTCGCAGTGGCAGACCACGTGTAACAACACCTGCACAGGATCGGTACATCCGAACTGTTCTACATCCGAACATCACACCTGCGGGACAGATACAGGATGGCAACAACAACTGCCCGAGTTACACCAGGAACGCACAATCCCTCCATCAGTGCTCAGACTGTCTGCAATAGGCTGAGAGAGGCTGGACTGAGGGCTTGTAAGCCTGTTGTAAGGCAGGTCCAAACCAGACATCACCGGCAACAACATCGCCTATGGGCACAAACCCACCGTCGCTGGACCAGACAGGACTGGCAAAAAGTGCTCTTCACCGAGGCCTGTACTCTGGAGCGGCATCGATTTGGAGGTGGAGGGTCCATCATGGTCTGGGGCGGTGTTTCACAGCATCATCGGACTGAGCTTGTTGTCATTGCAGGCAATCTCAACATTGTGCGTTACAGGGAAAACATCCTCTTCCCACATGTGGTACCCTTCCAGCAGGCTCATCCTGACATGACCCTCCAGCATGACAATGCCACCAGCCATACTGCTTGTTCTGTGCGTGACTTCCTGCAAGACAGGAATGTCAGTGTTCTGCCATGGCCAGCGAAGAGCCCGGATCTCAATAGCATTGAGCACGTCTGGGACCTTTGAGGGTGAGGGATTTGAGGGTGAGGGCTAGGGCCATTCCCCCAATAAATGTCCAGAAACATGCAGGTGCCTTAAAAAACTGTGCCTTCTGTCTGTGGGACGGACCAATACTGAGATGAGGAGAGGGGTGGGTTGGCCCTTGCTCTAGTCCCAGATGTCTGTCTTATGTTAACCCTGAGCCTGGCTGCCTGCCCTTGACAGTCAGTGGCAGTGTCTGTGCTTTACCTTGGCTGTCCTTGCCTCTCCGCATCCAGCCGTGTGGCCAAATCCACACGGCTGCTCTTCTTAGGGTCAGGTGGTTAAGACACAGACAGACACAGACAGACACAGACAGACACAGACAGACACAGACAGACAATACTACAGAAAGACCCTCACACACCCTACAGAGCCAAGACTTGTTTGTGGGAACAACAAAATTTGGCAAGTCAGTAAGATGATAACATCATAACATGAGCTAGAAGGATACAAGAACAAATATATAATTCTTATGTATAAGTGGTAGTTACACTATATATACAAAAGTATGTGGACGCCCTTTCAAATTAGTGGATCCAGCTGTTTTCAGCCACACCCATTGTTGAAATTGAGCACACAGCCATGCAATCACATAGACAAACATTGGCAGTAGAATGTCCTTACTGAAGAGCTCAGGGACTTCTGTGGCACTGTCATAGAAGGACACCTTTCCAACAAGTCAGTTACTCAAATTTCTGCCCTGCTAGAGCTGCCCCGGTCAACTGGTAAGTGCTTTTATTGTGGAAATGTCTAGGAGCAACAACGCGTAGCACGTAAAAATTGCCTGTCCTCGGTTGCAACACTCACTACCGGTTTCCAAACTGCCTCAGGAAGCAATGTCTGCACAAGAACTGTTCATCGGGAGCTTAATGAAATGGGTTTCCATGGGGGAGCAACCACACACAAGCCTAAGATTACCATGCACAATGCAAAGCATCGGTTGGAATGGTGTAAAGCTCACCGCCATTGGACTCTGGAGCAGTGGAAACGCGTTCTCTGGCAGTCCGATCAACTAATTTGGGTTTGGCGGATGCCAGGAAAATGCTACCTGCCTGAATGCATAGTGCCGACTGAGACGTGGAGGAGGAGTAATGGTCTGGGGCTGTTTTTCATGGTTCGAGCTAAACCCCTTAGTTCCAGTGAAGGGAAGGCCCATTCTAGACGATTCTGTGCTTCCAACTTTGTGGCAACAGTTTGGGAAGGCCCTTTCCTGTTTCAGCATGCAATTTCCCCGGGCACAAAGCCAGGTCTATACAGAAATGGTTTGTTGAGATCAGTGTGGAAGAACTTGACTGGCCTGCACAGAGCCCTGACCTCAACCCTATCGAACACATTTGAGATTAATTGGAACGCCGACTGCGAGCCAGACCTAATGACCCAACATCAGTGCCCGACCTCGTTAATGTTCTTGTGGCTTAATGGAAGCAAGTCTCCACAGCAATGTTCCAACATCTTGTGGAAAGCCTTCCCAGAAGAGTGGAGTTTGTTATAACAGACTATGGCGCCGACAGAGAGGGTTGCCTCGCTTCTAGTCCTTAGGAAACCTTGCACAATTTTTTTTTCAATGTTTTATTTCTTACATTGTTAGCCCAGAAAATCTTAATAGATTTGTGTGTATTAGGCATTTGTTGTATAATTGTTAGATATTACTTGATACTTGTTAGTTGCTGCACTCGGAACTAGAAGCGCAAGCATTTCGCTACACTCGTAATAACATCTGCTAACCATGTGTATGTGACCAATAACATTTTATATGATTTGATTTGATGTAGTGCATAGTCACAGTACCACTTGTGTTAGTTTGGTTTTATCCTCAAGGCTACCACTAGAGGGTGCTCATAACATGACTTCCTCTGTTCGTCCAAAATTATTATTGTCCCAGAACAGGAATAATCAGTTGCATGTTACTACACGATGATGACACATTATAATTTCATACACTGATTTTTGGGGTTAAACAGTGGAAGCTAATGGAAACAGACAAGACAGACAGTTTTGTAGGAGTCAGTCAGTCACACGCTGCTCAGCAGCACTTACAGCAACTCTCCAATTACCCCTCTGACCACATGACTAAATTCACTCTCCCATACAGCCGGTATTGTTTGGCATGTGAAATACCTTGCCAGCTGCTTATCTTTAGTTATATAGCCAGTAGCCAGCTAAACTAGGCCTATCTGAAATATAAATGATCTATTACATCGCCATGTAGCCTATTGTTCTGGCAAAGATGAGTCAGTAGTAGATTGCTAAACTGGAGGAAATGAAACAACATCTTTTTGGTCACTAATCTGGATATGCCCGCCCACCTTTGCTCGGCAATGCTGTTGGTCAACAATGAAGACTCGCAACTTTTTAGGTTCTGAAGCAAAATAAATTAACAACGACTTCCAAATTAAATCAAATTGTATTTGTCACGTGCTGAATACAACAGGTGTAGTAGACCTTACAGTGAAATGCTTACTTACAAGCCCTTAACCAACAATGCAGTTTTAAGTGTTAAGAAAATATTTACAAAAATAAACTGAAGTAAAAAATAAAATACAAAAAATACAAACATTTTGGAAAAATAGAAAAATAACAAATAATTAAGGTGCCTTGCGGTCGGAGGCCGAGCAGGTGCCATACCAGGCGATGATGCAACCAGTCAGGATGCTCTCTCGGTGCAGCTGTAGAACTTTTTGAGGATCTGAGGACCCATGCCAAATCTTTTCAGTCTCATGAGGGGGAATAGGCATTGTCGTGCCCTCTTCACGACTGTCTTGATGTGTTTGGACCATGATAGTTTGTTGGTGATGTGGACACCAAGGAACTTGAAACTCTCAACCTGCTCCACTACAGCCCTGTCGATGAGAATGGGGAAGTGCTCGGTCTTCCTTTTCCTGTAGTCCACAGTCATCTCCTTTGTCTTGATCACGTTAACTTCTCTAGGGTAGGGGGCAGCATTGGGAATTTTGGATGAAAAGCGTGCCCAAATGAAACTGCCTGCTACTCAGCCATAAAAGCTAGAATATGCATATAATTAGATTTGGATAGAAAACACTATGAAGTTTCTAAAACTGTTTGAATGATGTCTGTGAGTATAACAGAACTCATATGGCAGGCAAAAACCTGAGAAAAAATCCAACCAGGACGTGGGAAATCTGAGGTTTGTAGTTTTTCAACTCTTGGCCTATCGAATACACAGTGTCTATGGGGTCACATTGCACTTCTTAAGGCTTCCACTAGATGTCAACAGTCTTTAGAATCTTGTTTGATGCTTCTACTGTGAAGTGGGGGCGAATGAGAGGGGAATGAGTCAGAGGTCTGCCAGAGAGCCACGAGCTCAGTCTGGCACGTTCACGTAAGAGCGAGCTCTGTTCCATTGCAATTCTACAGACAAAGGAATTCTCCGGTTGGAACATTATTGAAGATTTATGTTAAAAACATCCTAAAGATTGATTCTATACTTCGTTTGACATGTTTCTACGGACAGTAATATAACTTTTTTGACTTTTCGTCCGTACTTTCCGCTGGACTTGCATGCACGTCGTGAGTTTGGATTGTGTACTGAACGCGCGAACAACAAGGAGGTATTTCGACATAAATGATGGACATTATCGAACAAAACAAACATTTATTGTGGAACTGGGATTCCTGGGAGTGCATTCTGATGAAGATCATCAAAGGTAAGTGAATATTTATAATGGTATTTCTGACTTCTGTTGACTCCAAAATGGCGGATATCTGTTTGGCTTGATTTGTCGTCTGAGCGCTGTACTCAGATTATTGCATGGTGTGCTTTTTCCGTAAAGTTTTTTTGAAATCTGACACAGCGGTTGCATTAAGGAGAAGTGGATCTAAAATTTCATGCATAACAGTTGTATCTTTTATCAATGTTTATTATGAGTATTTCTGTAAATTGATGTGGCTCTCTGCAAAATCACCGGATGTTTTGGAACTACTGAAAATAACGCGTCAATGTAAACTCAGATTTTTGGATATAAATATGAACTTTACCAAACAAAACATACATGTATTGTGTAACATGAAGTCCTATGAGTGTCATCTGATGAAGATCATCAAAGGTTAGTGATTCATTTTATCTCTATTTCTGCTTTTTGTGACTCCTCTCTTTGGCTGGAAAAATGGCTGTGTTTTTCTGTGACTTGGCTTTCGTCGTAAAGCCTTTTTGAAATCGGACACTGTGGCTGGACTTATAACAAGTGTATCTTTAAAATGGTGTAAAATACATGTAATGTTTGAGGAATTTTAATTATGGGATTTCTGTTGTTTTGAATTTGGCGCCCTGCAGTTTCACTGGCTGTTGACGAGGTGGGACGCTACCGTCCCACATACCCTAGTGAGGTTAAGGGACAAGTTGTTATCCTGGCCCCACACTGCCAGGTCTCTGACCTCCCCCCTATAGGCTGTTTTATCGTTGTTGGTGATCAGGCCTACCACTGTTGTGTCGTCGGCAAACTTAATGATGGTGTTGGAGTCGTGTTTGGCCACGCAGTCGTGGTTGAACAGGGAGTACAGGAGGGGGCTAAGTACACACCCCTGAGGGGCCCCAGTGTTGAGGATCAGCGTGGCATTGTTGCCTACCCTTACCCCCTAGGGGCCAGGAAGTCCAGAATCCAGTTGTAAAGGGAGGTGTGTAGAGCGAGGGTCCTTAGCTTAGTGATGAGCTTTGAGGGCACTATGGTGTTGAAAGCTGAGCTGTAGTCAATGAATACACCTGCATTGCTTGCTGTTTGGGGTTTTAGGCTGGGTTTCTGTACAGCACTCCGAGATATTAGCTGATGTACGAAGGGCTATATAAAATTTAAAAAATTAAAAATAGCATTCTCACGTAGGTGTTCTTTTTGTCCAGGTGGGGAAGGGCAGTGTGGAGTGCAATAGAGATTGCATCATCTGTGGCTCTGTTGGGGTGGTATGCAAATTGGAGTGGGTCTAGGTTTTCTGGGATAATGGTGTTGATGTGAACCATGACCAGCCTTTCAAAGTACTTCATGGCTACAAACGTGTGCTACGGGTCGGTAGTCATTTAGGCAGGTTATCTTAGTGTTCTTGGGCACAGGGACTATGGTGGTCTGCTTGAAACGTTGGTATTACAGACTCAGTCAGGGACAGGTTGAAAATGTCAGTGAAGACACTTGCCAATTGGTCAGCGCATGCTCGGAGTACACATCCTGGTAATCCGTCTGGCCCTGCGGCCTTGTGAATGTTGACCTGTTTAAAAGTGACCAGCTCTTCCACACTGGTATCAGTCCCACATAGATAACTATTAGAAATTATATTCTGACGGTCTGCCGGTAGTGAAGATTTCTTCTTCCGTTCCACTGGTTGATAAGGGCTTCTCTAATGAACACTTCACCGGTGATCTTGTATCATTTCAGGTACAGTCCTTGGTGAAAGGGATATTGCTGCAGCTTCAGACGGTAGCGTCTCATAACCTGTAACGAAGGAAACAAAAAAGTGAAAGCAACATGTCCTGGTTTCAAGAGAAATTGATATTTCACGTAGACTTTCCTAAGTAAGCATGTCTCAATTTTCAGGAAAAAGTTGGACCTAGATATCCCTAACATGATGACTGTGGTGAACAACATAGAAGCTTATCAGATTCTGATCATCTTACTATGCTTCTTCACCCGAGATTGACCCCCGATTGATTGTCAATCAGTTCTTTATTCTCCAGGCTCCGCTTTGTCATCAACATGGACAACCTTGCAATGAGTGACATGTACAGTATCCATTGTGATTTTCCCTGGACTTTTATGACCTCGTTATGAGCAAAACTTGATAAGGACCTTCCCATTTTGTCCCTAATGTCTCTGTTACATATTTTTTTACCATCACCCACTGTCCTGGTACTACGTCATGTCCCGCCCTCGGGAGTTATTCCCCACGCCTCTTTTACTTGTCTGTCTGCTTCCCCTACTGCATTGGATAGTTGAATGCAATAGTTAAGTATTGTGTCACTCATAAAGTGAACGTCTGCTTTTCTCAAATCTAACGTGCCTGGTAGTGACATGGGTCGACCTGTGACGACCCCAAACGGACTCAATCCTGTGGTTTTGTTATGTATTGCCCGTATACTACATAATACCGTAGGCAATGCATCCGGCCATGCTATCCCTTCTTGATGCATCTTTGAAAGTCTCTCTTTCAAAGATGCATTCTACCTGTCCACTCGATTGAGGATGGGAAGGGCAGTGTAGTTGCCAGTCTATGTTCAGAAGACGAGCTACCTCCTGACACACTTTCCCTGTGTAATGAGTGCCTTGGTCGGAATCTAATTGTTCTGGAAATCCCATCTGGGAATGATTTCTCGAATCAGAATTTTAGCTGTGTGTTGTGCAGTTCCTTACTTAGTAGCGTAGGCTTCAACCCATCGTGCGAAACGATCAACAACGACCAGCACATCTTCCTGTCCTTTACATTTGGGCAGCGTGATATAATCAAGCTGTAGATGTCTGAAGGCTCCTGGTGGGGCAAGCGCTCATCGTGTCTGTACTTTCACTCGTCCCTTGGTGGTGTTTTCCATACAAACGTTGTAATTCACCACAACAGCCTCAGCCACTTTCCGCACACCAGGATTCCACCGTTTGCCCACAAAACGATAAACTATCTTGTCCACACCAATGTGTCCCAAAGAGTGGATCTGTGTCACCAAGTAGGGTAAGAGTGCATTTGGCGCTACACATCTCCGGTTGTATTTCCACACACCTTCTTGATTGAGTTTGCATCCTGCAGCCATCCATTCCCACACTTCAAATTTTGGTGCACTGCGTGGCATGTCTCTAATGTGTTGCAATGTATCCAAGGTGCAACTCCTAATCAGTTTAGGTGACAGAGGTGTTCTCTTGGCAGCCTCCTTGGCAGCTCTGTCAGCCAGATCATTACCTTTACTCTCTTCTGTAAATACTTTTCATTTTCATGAGCTTTCATTTTCAAAATTGCAACTTGTCCAGGTAACTGGAGAGCATTCAGTAGAGCCATCACCTCTGATCCATTCTTCACAGGAGCTCCCAGAGATGTCATGAATCCTCTGTTTTTCCATATTTTTCCAAAATCACCAGAAGCTTGAGTCTGTGTCGATATTAGTTGTTTTTCCTTCAGCCTGTTTGCATGCTTCTGTCAAAGCCACCATATCCGTGCACCTGTGCTGATGTTCCTGCAGTGAACATGCCTGTCACTATCACATTGTCCATTGTAGTTACTGCCCAGCCTGCGTTCCTCACACCACTCTCCACAGTGCTTGAACCATCTGTGTATAAGATAAACTCAGGGTTTTCCAACGGATGACTCTTAATAAACCCATCAGAGAGCTGATCCAAAACCAACTCACAACAGTCGTGTTCAGGTAATGTGGTATCTGGAGGAAGGATCAGAGTAGCTGGATTACATGGTGTGTCACGTTGTATGATGATGTTAGGAGTCTCCAACACAGTTGACCACTTGTTTCAATGAGCAGCTGTGACCTGCGCAACTCGATTCATTGTTAAAAGATTATGAACAGCATGTGGACACTTGATAGTAGGATATTGGTCGAGAACAAGCGATGCCACCATTGACACGTTGACGTAAGTAGCCTGCATAGCTCTGAGACAGGGACCCCATCCCAACCCCACATCATCCAGTTAATTCAAATAGTTGCCTACAGGTTTATGACGATGTTGTATCAGCACTGAGGTCATGTAGCCACCTTTATCAGCCACAAAGAGGGTGAACGTTTGGCCTGAGTACGGAATGCCCAAATCCGGCACTGATGACAGAGCAAGTTTAAACGCTCTACAACAAAGCTTTCTTATTGTCCAACAAGCTTTCTCTACCCTTAACCTTGTTCTGAACACCTCTAAAACAAAGGTCATGTGGTTTGGTAAGAAGAATGCCCCTCTCCCCACAGGTGTGATTACTACCTCTGAGGGTTTAGAGCTTGAGGTAGTCACCTCATACAAGTACTTGGGAGTATGGCTAGACGGTACACTGTCCTTCTCTCAACACATATCAAAGCTGCAGGCTAAGGTTAAATATAGACTTGGTTTCCTCTATCGTAATCACTCTTCTTTCACCCCAGCTGCCAAACTAACCCTGATCCAGATGACCATCCTACCCATGCTAGATCACGGAGATGTAATTTATAGATCGTCGGGTAAGGGTGCTCTCGAGCGGCTAGATGTTCTTTACCATTTGGCCATCAGATTTGCCACCAATGCTCCTTATAGGACACATCACTGCGCTCTATACTCCTCTGTAACTGGTCATTTCTGTATACCTGTCGCAAGACCCACTGGTTGATGCTTATTTATAAAACCCTCTTAGGCCTCACTCCCCCTATCTGAGACATCTACTGCAGCCCTTATCCTCCACATACAACACCCGTTGTATGTAAATACTCAAACTGGACAGTTTTATCTCAATCTCTTCATTCAAAGACTCAATCATGGACACTCTTACTGACAGTTGTTGCTGCTTTGTGTATTGTTGTCTCCACCTTCTTGACCCTTGTGCTGTTGACTATGTCCAATAATGTTTGTACCATGTTTTGTGTTGCTACCATGTTGTTGTTATGTTGTGTTGCTACCATGCTGTGTTGTCATGTGTTGCTGCCATGCTATGTTGCTGTCTTAGGTCTCTCTTTATGTAGTGTTGTGTTGTCTCTCTTGTTGTGATGTGTGTTTTGTCCTATATTTATATTTATATTGTATTTTTATATTTATTTTTATTTATCCCAGGCTTTTGAAATTTGGTAGGCCGTCATTGTAAATAAGAATTTCTTCTTAACTGACTTGCCTAGTTAAAGGTCTTACTCACATCGGCTACTGAGAGAGTGATCACACAGTCGTCCGGAACAGCTGATGCTCTCATGCCTGCTTCAGTGTTGCTTGTCTCGAAGAGAGCATAGAAGTTATTTAGCTCGTCTGGTAGGCTCGTGTCACTGGGCAGCTCTCGGCTGTGCTTCCCTTTGTAGTCTGTAATGGTTTGCCAGCCCTGCAACATCTGACGAACGTCGGAGCCGGTGTAGTACGATTCAATCTTAGTCCTGTATCATCTGTCTCACAGCAGAGTTGAGCTTTTTGGTCTCATAGTTTTGACGCTTTGCCTGTTTGATGGTTCATCAGAGGACATAGCTGGATTTCTTATAAGCGTCCGGGTTAGAGTCCTGCTCCTTGAAAGCGGCAGCTCTACCATTTAGCTCACTGCGGACATTGTCTGTAATCCATGGCTTCTGTTTGGGGCATGTACGTACGGTCACTGTGGGGACGACATCATCGATGCACTTATTGATGAAGCCAATGACTGATGTGGTGTACTCCTCAATGCCATCGGAAGAATCCCGATGCCATCGGAAGAATCCCAATGCCATCGGAAGAATCCCGGAACATATTCCAGTCTGTGCTAGCAAAACAATCCTGTAGCTTAGCATCTGCGTCATCTGACCACTTCCTTATCGAGTGAGTCACTGGTACTTCCTGCTGTAGTTAATGCTTGTAAGCAGGAATGAGGAGGATAGAGTTATGATCAGATTTTCCAAATGGAGGGCGAGGAAGAGCTTTGTACGCGTGTGTGGAGTAAAGGTGGTCTAGAGTTTTTTTCCCTCTGGTTGCACATTTAACATGCTGGTAGAAATGAGGTAAAATAGATTTAAGTTTTCCTGCATTAAAGTCCCCGGCCACTAGGAACGCCGACTCTGGATGAACATTTTCTTGTTTGCTTATGGCCTTATACAGCTCATTGAGTGCAGTCTTTGTGCCAGCAACGGTTTGTTGCTGTAGGCACTCCGACCTACATCCCCGATGTCTCTGTTTCTTCTGTATGAGAATCACAGGGATTTGGGCCTTGTCGGGTGTCTGAAGTAAATCCTTTGCGCCGACTCGTTAAAGAAAAAAATCTTCGTCCAGTACGAGGTGAGTAATCGCTGTCCTGATATCCAGAAGCTCTTTCGGTCATAAGAGACGGTGGCAGAAACATTATGTACAAAATAAGTTACAAATAAGGTGAAAAACACACACAATAGCACAATTGGTTAGGAGCCTGTAAAACGGCAGCCATCTCGTCCGTAAACAGCATAACTGTGTGCAGTGGGTCTAGAACAAACACAACAAATAAATTATACAAAAAAAGCATTTTGGGGGAAATTATACCATGTGCTCTTCAAAGAGCATGTGCTCTTCAAAGGTAGAGCCCTATCCGTGGACGTGCCTGATCCCCTATCTGTGCACATGACTGATCCCCTATCTTTGCACGTGCCTGATCCCCTTTCTGTGCACGTGCCTGATCCCCTATCTGTGCACGTGCCTGATCCTCTATCTGTGCACGTGCCTGATCCTCTATCTGTGCACGTGCCTGATCCCCTATCTTTGCACGTGCCTGATCCCCTATCTGCCTTGTAAAACTACTTGTCGACTTCCTCTTTTGCATTTCTTCCAATATTGACATTTCAGATGGCATCACATGGCTAGACTGGTCAAATCACATTTTATTGGTCACATACATATATTTAGCAGATGCTATCAGGCATGTGCACAGATAGGGGATCAGGCACGTGCACAAATTGTCAAAGACTCCAGTCACCCAAGTTATAGACTGTTCTCTGTTCTCTACTGCACGGCAAGCGGTACCAGGGTGCCAAGTCTAGGTCCAAAAGGCTCCTTATTAACAGCTTCTACCCACAAGACATAAGACTGCTGATCATTAATCCCCCCCCCCTTTGTTTTTACACTGCTGCTACTTGCTGTTTATTATCTTATGCATAGTCACTTTACCCCTACCTACATGTACAAATGACCTCGACTAACCTGTACCCCCACACATTGACTCGGTACCGGTACCCCCTGTATATAGCCTTGTTATTGTTATTTTTTACTTTAGTTTATTTAGTAAAGCTTTTCTTAACTCTTTCTTGAACTACATTCTTGGTTAAAGGCTTGTAAGTAAGTATTTCACAGTGTATTCTGCACATGTTACAAATAAAATGTTATTTTATTTTATTTATTGTGGGTGTAGCGAAATGCTTGTGTTCCTAGCTCCAACAGTGCAGTAGTATCTAAAAATTCACAACAATACACACAAATCTGATGAGTGAGTGAATGGGTTGGTGGTCAGCCAACCACTGCCTCCCAGTGAGTGATCAGCAGCCCCAGTCACATGGGCCTCATATGCTGCAGATTACTCCCAAGCCAGATCCCAATGGAGAAAGGAAGACAGACCAGCTACCCTACCAGCTGCTGTTTCATAACCAGATTAGAGCTCCTCAAGTCCCAGGCATGCCCTGTTCATTAGAACCCTTGACTCGTTGCCTTTCCTTCACATGACCTTGGTTAGGATTGACCCAGCCCGTGTGGAGTGTGTTTCTGCTCACACACTT
Source organism: Salvelinus alpinus (assembly GCF_045679555.1). Taxonomy (NCBI): domain Eukaryota; kingdom Metazoa; phylum Chordata; class Actinopteri; order Salmoniformes; family Salmonidae; genus Salvelinus; species Salvelinus alpinus. Next base: position 42,073,026 of record NC_092087.1, read on the forward strand.
ACATTCACGCACGCACGCACGCACGCATGCATGCACGCACACACACACACACATACACAAGTGTCAAAACACATACAATCTCCTGTGAGGACAAGGAACCCTAGTGCCTGGCTGAGGACAAGGTCCTCCTTCCTGGTCACACTGCATACCACGCTGGACTGTTTAGTCTGAGAGAAAGAGCGAGAGAGAGAGAGAAAGAGCGAAAGAGAGAGGGAGAGAGAGAAAAAGAGCAAGAGAGAGAGAGAGAGCGATAGAGTATGTGTGTGTTCATGCATGCAAGTGTGTAAATAATGAGAAAGTTTTCCCACCCTGTAATGTTTGGATTCAGAGTAGAGAGTTTCTCAAGGAAAGTTATCTCAGTAAGTGGTGGAACTGATATGGTGTACTGTAGATATGGTGTGGAGCACGGGAGGCTGCTGAGGGGAGGACGGATCATAATAATGTCTGGAACTGAGCAAATGGAGTGACATCAACCACATGGAAACCATGTGTTTGATGTATTTGCATGCTCTCTGTGGGTAAGAATTGAACCGGGATGTGGACATTAAGTTAGGGTTATGACCTTAAGCTAAGGTTAGGGTTGTGGTTGAGGCTAGGTTAAGGGTTGAACCGGGATGAGGACATTCAGCTTCCCAAGTGGTGCAGCGGTCTAAGACACTGCATCGCAGTGCTAGAGGTGTCACTACAGTCCCGGGTTCGATCCGGGCTGTATCACACTACAGTCCCGTGATCGGGAGTCCCATAGGGCGGCGCACAATTGGCCCAGCGTCGTCTGGGTTAGGGGAGGGTTTGGCCCAGGGGACTTTACAAGTCGGCCTTCATTGTAAATAATACTTTAATAATAATACTTTGTCATCAATGACCTCAAATACTAATCTGCGCTGTACTGCATTTTCACTATGTGCACTTCCTCACAATACTGTATGCACTGTATACATTCACTACGGCAGCATCCCTCCCTCTGCTTGAATGGATATGTCCACTCTGTAAATGGTATATTCCCACTGTATTCCGCATATACTCCAGAGTTTTCTGTTTACTGTTCCAATAGTGCATATTATGTATGATGTCTATGTGGATTTGTCTGTATTCTGTTTGTATATTGTCTATTGCTGGCAGCACCTTCTCAGTAAGGCAGGTCCTGGGTATGTGTAAATGTACTTGGTGAATAAAGGTGATTCTGATTCTGATATGGGGCCACCACCGATTTGGCCCCTGGAGCAGTTGTCACCCATCTTACAAAATGAAAGTTTGAATAAAATAAATGAACACATCCAGGAAGGAGCAGCTTGGCATTAACCTTGATGCAGAATTGAACAGCACATGACTGACTCCTCAGTCAATTTCCTGATATGTGGGGCCGAAACAAGGGACAGAATATTGTTTTGGGCTCGCTTATCAGCAGCCATTTTGGAAGACGGCCGCAACATCTCCCAGAGAATAAATGCTATGGCCCAATATCTAAATATTTTTTTTACATTTATTAATGTGTTATTCAGTGCATTTCTATTGGCTATAGTAGTAAAGGCAAAATAAAATATTTGATAAAATATTTTTTTTATATGTTGATCCATGGTATGACTATCTTAAAACAATTCCATATGTCAGCATATAACCCCCCCACCCCACCCCTGCCCCCAATGGCTTGGAATTAACATTGATGCAGGAGAAAACAGAACACGACTGACATGAACGACTCCTAGGGCAATTTCTTGATATGCGGGCCCACAACAAGGGTTTTGACTAGATGGTATACAGCTACAGACAATGACTTTTCGTAGCAGGTTAGGCAACTTACGCAGCAGCTTAGGAGAATTAGGTTAAGGTTAGGAAAAACGGTAGGGTTAGCTAAAATGCTGTCCTAACCTGCTACAAAAAGTAACTTCCGTCCGTAGCTGTATACCATCTAGCCACAACCTAAAACAAGTGACATGACGTTGTTTTGGACCCACTTATCAGCGGCCATTTTGGAAGATGAACGCTACGGCTCCCAGAGGGATAACATGTGATGAACCAATATCAATCAGCTCTATTCAATCTGTATTGCTGAAGTTCTAGCGTTACAGCGTGATTCAAATGAAAAGGCAATGTTACCGTTCATAGTAAATATGACGGCTCAATCGGAATCTACCTTTACATTTCTATTGTGCTTCAGTGATACAGATTGAATAGAGCCGTAAATCTGTTCATTATACATGTAAGGACCGACACCGGAGATGAGAAGCAGGTACGGGGAGTCAAAATTTAATCGGGAACAGACAGAACAAGACAGGAACAGCGTCAGCACACAGGTAAACAAGGACATATGACAATCAATGCAGAAGCAGGGAATAGAGCGGGGAACCAGACAGATATAGGGAAGGTAATGACAGAGATGATTGAGTCCAGGTGAGTCCAATAATCGCTGATGCGTGTGATGGGGGAAGGCAGGTGTGCGTAATGATGATGGCAGGAGTGAGCAATGCTGGGGAGCCTGGCGCCCTCAAGTGCCAGGGGGGAAGAGCGGGAGCAGGCGTGACAGTACCCCCCCTCTAGGTGCACCACCCGGCGTCCCACCTGGGCGAGCCTGAAGGACCGGCAGAGGCACAGGCGCTGGGCAAGCCGGCTGGGCGTGAAACCCAGACGAACCGGCAGAGGCGAGAGAGCCTAGCGAGCCGGCTGAGGCATAGGTGCCAGCTAGAGCGTGACAAACTGACGAGCTGGCTTAGACACCCCCAGTTCCGTCGGTGTGGGCCCGGGATCCGACGTCACCACCAACCGGAACGTCAGCACTTCCCGATGCTTCGTATGATGGCTTCTGCATTCTGTAAGGACCGACGCCGGAGATGAGAAGCAGGTACGGGGAGACAAACATTTAATCGGGAACGTGTGCGTAATGATGATGGCAGGAGTGCGTAATGCTGGGGAGCCTGGTGCCCTCGACGCCAGGGGGGAAGAGCGGGAGCAGTCGTGACAATACATGTATCTACATCTGTGCCAAATGGTGATTGTATCACAAACTGAACAATTATTATGCTTAGCTGCCAAACTATTATTAGGGTGGCTTCTATTACAAAACAGCCTTACTGTCATCATGTAATACCACAAGTATTTTTACGTAGTGAGGTACATAATCATGTAATGTGATTCAGATCTATTATTTAATCTCCGTTTTCAAATGTTAGACGCTCCCTTGATTCTCATGCATATCAGTTCACAGAACCATATATAGAATATATCGTACTAGTTTCAACCAAAAAGAGATTACAAGCAAGCATTGGAACTTCCCCATTCACCATTTCACGAATGGAACTCACTCAATGTCACTCGAATCAATCTTGGGGGTCTGCTCCTGGCTGACCTGCGTGTATTAATCTGATATCTCACACAAGGCTACAGTTGTGCATCTAAAAGGGGAAAATGGACAGTAATTTTATGGATCTTGTGAGGTGCTCAAATTCAATTGCTGCGGTCCCATGCTTTAGATTTGGGGATGAGTCCAGCGTGTGGAGGAGTAATGGGCCTCACATGCTGGCCTGCCTGGTCGTCCTCAGTGTCTGTCAGAACTCATCTGGACCCGGCCGGCCGGCCTGGTCAACCCGGTGGCAGCATCAATTGGAGACCTCATGGTGCAGCGAAATGGACTCTCTACTGATGGGCCAACGTTCGGCTCCAATTTACACTGGGATCAAAAGTTCTACATGACAGAAGACCTTTGCCTATCCATGTACACTACATGACCAAAAGTATGTGGACACCTGCACGTCGAACATCTCATTCCAAAGTCATGGACATTAATATGGAGTTGGTCCCCCCTTTGCTGCTATAACAGCCTCCACTTTTCTGGAAAGACTTTCCACTAGATGTTGGAACATTGCTGCGGGAACTTGCTTCAGCTGAGCCACAAGAGCATTAGTGAGGTCGGGCACTGATGTTTGGCAATTAGGCCTGGCTCGCAGTCTGTGTTCCAATTCATCCCAAATGTGTTTGATGCGGTTGAGGTCAGGGCTTTGTGCAAGCCAGTCAAGTTCTTCTATACCAATCTCAACAAACCATTTCTGTATGGACCTCGCTTTGTGCACGGGGGCATTCTCATGCTGAGACAGGAATGGGCCTTCCCCAAATTGTTGCCATAAAGTTGGAAGCACAGAATCGTCTAGAATGTATGCTATAGCGTTAAGATTTCCCTACACTGGAACTAAGGGGCATAGCCCGAACCATGAAAAACATCCCCAGACCATTATTCATCCTCCACCAAACTTTACAGTTGGCACCTAGACGTTTCCACTTCAAAATAAGAGCACTTATAGTTGACCAGGGCAGCTCTAACAGGGCAGAAATTTGAAGAACTGAATTGCTGGAAGGAGGCATTCTCTGACGGTGCCACATTGAGTAAGGCCATTCTACTGCCAATGTTTGTCTACAGAGATTGCATGGCTGTGTGATCAATTAAAACACCTGTCAGCAACGGGTGTGGCTGAAATAACCAAATCCACGAATTTGAAGGGGTGTCCACATACTTTTGTATATATAGTGTAACTACCACTTATACATATGAATCATATATTTGTTATTGTATAGTTATATCTCATTTTATGATGTTATCGTATTATTGACTTACAGTATGTTGTTGTGCCCATAAACAAGTATTGGCTCTGTAGGGGGCGTGAGGGTCTTTCTGTGCTATTGTCTGTCTCTGTCTGTCTGTCTCTGTCTGTCTCTGTCTGTCTCTGTCGGTCTCAGTCTGTCTCGGTCTGTCTCGGTCTGTCTCGGTCTGTCTCGGTCTGTGTCTGTCTGTGTCTGTCTGTGTCTGTCTGTGTCTGTCTGTGTCTGTCTGTGTCTGTCTGTGTCTGTCTGTGTATGTCTGTGTATGTCTGTGTCTGTCTGCCGTGTACATCTGGCCACGTGGCTGGATGCGGAGAGGCAAGGACAGCAAAAGTAAAGCACAGACACTGTCACTGTCAAGGGCAGGCAGCCAGGCTCAGAGTTAACATAGGACAGACATCTGGGACTAGAGCAAGGGCCAACCACCCCCCCACCCCATCTCTGTATTGGTCCATCCCACAGACAGAAGGCACAGAGGTTAATGATAAAAGCCCTGTGGTGGAGCAGGGGTTACTCCTCTGAGAATCCCCAGTGACCTAAAACTGCCATATTGGGAAAAATATGTAACATCTTGACACTAACTAGAAATTCACGGTCAGGGTGAAATTCTGAATACAAATGGAACATTCCTGCAGCAAACATAGTATTTGTCATAGGAAGGAAGTGAGGACATGGCATACAGTACGTGCCTGATATCACACACGCATGCACACACGCACACCGGACATACAATTAAGCAGATTGAGGTAATTCAAGGAGATGGTTTGTGGAGAAAGTGCCGTATAATGAGTGGGAGCCGGCAGGGTTCACACACATTTTATGTAAATTAATCACATTAATATGAATGTTGCAGCAATAATCACCCTGTGTGAGACAGGAGATCTTCAGTGTAGAAAAGAGGGATCTGCATTTATGGACATTCTAAGAGAGAGGAGAGTAACACACATATGGGCTTCATCCCAAATGGCACCCTATTTAGGGCCCATAGGATTCTGGTCAAAGCTAGTGGACTATGTAGGGTAGGAAGTCGAGCGTCATTCGGGATGTAAAAATGGATTTTCACTATTGCAGTTCATGTGACTTATAGAATTACAACAGTGCTGACTGGCTGCACTGATGCATAGTTAACATTTAAATGGGGGGTGGACGGGTGTGGCTGAAATAGCCAAATCCAACTAATTTGAAGGGGTGTCCACATACTTTTGCATATCTAGTATATCTGCTCATCTCATCAATCCCATCAAGTAGAGGTTTGGAGGTTTACATAATGTCAAGGTCCATTTACAGGCGAATGTGCCGTCCCTAGACAAGGTCGAAGTGAAGTATGACAGAGTCATAATGCTGTTCTTGGTATTGTTCTGCCTTCTGATGTATAGTTTGATATTAAATAATGTGCTTGACTGTAGTGACCATTGAATGTGTGGTGGAGCAGATATTGATGGTTTGGTTACTAAACAATTCCATTTGTAAGAACAATGATTGAAGAAATCCAGTCAGAATAATACCAACAAAATCAAGGTCATTTTCAATGGACCAAAGGTAATGTTGAAAATGGGCATAATAGCTATTTTAATTGATTTAGGCCAGATTCCCTCAGTCAACAAAAACTTGAGTGTATTGTCAAACATTAACAATGACGATGAATGACTATCGACTGTGGAATGACAATGTAATCGTCTAAGTATGTAGGTTTTGTATGTATGCAAGTTCCAGATTCTCACAGGGTAGAGTGCTGCACACAGAGATCCTATAAATTATTTATATTATATATACAGTACTATATGTAATTATACGGTGCTGTGTTCTGTATTGATTCTAACAGGGTAGAGTGCTGTGTTCTGTATTGATTCTAACAGGGTAGAGTGCTGTGTTTTGTATTGATTCTAACAGGGTAGAGTGCTGTGTTTTGTATTAATTCTAACAGGGTAGAGTGCTGTGTTTTGTATTGATTCTAACAGGGTAGGGTGCTGTGTTTTGTATGGATTCTAACAGGGTAGAGTGCTGTGTTTTGTATTGATTCTAACAGGGTAGAGCGCTGTATTCTGTATTGATTCTAACAGGGTAGAGTGCTGTGTTTTGTATTGATTCTAACAGGGTAGTGCTGTGTTTTGTATTGATTCCAATAGGGTAGAGTGCTGTATCTTTTGTTTATTGACATGCTATTGTATTGCCATTCTATTTTGACCGTCACAGAGTCACAGTTATCCGTCATGCCACCTCGCTTACACACTGGAACATTGGAGAGCTTGGATTGTCTTGTCCAGAAAAATGCATTAAACAATGCCCACATTGATTTCTACTTGCGTTGTATAAATATCATATAATGAGCTATACAATATCTACTTAGCTGGGGCAGTTTTATGATGGGGGTGTACACCATCCTAGAATCTGTTATTAACTAACCTTGTCTACAGGCTAATTGCTACATAGCCAGCTGGAGGGCGAACAATACCTTCAAAAATATTTCCCAACTTTGGTAGCCTGGCTGACACGACCCACGTGACTCACAGCGCAGGGAGACTGTGAGAGTTAGGTATTAGCCAGACTATAACTTTAGCTGGTCCACTACAAGATCTGATTAGGAGGGGAACACAAAACGTGAACAGCATCACCATCTTAACTCAGAATTACACAGACAGGCTTGACCCAAAACGGAGCCAAAGGAATTATACAGGAGCAAAGTGACTCAATGTGGAGCTTCAATACAATTTGGCCCTTACGCACACAACCCCCTGACACACCTCTCTACTAGAGAGTATTTTATTTGTTAATGCTATTGGCCATGGCAGGGTTATGACCAATCAGTGACCATGTGACTACTCTGGAACTGTCACAGAGTCTATTTAACTGCAGCCAAAGAGACTGTGACATTCACACAACACTGTGTCTATACGGCAGTGTCTATACCTAGTACTCTGTTATATCATCTAGGGGGAGATCCCACATCTTAACAAATATCACAGCATCAACATTGGGCTGTGTTTTAAGACCTACATCATTGGGCAAGACCTATTTCAACCACATAACCTTCAAAATGAAAGATCAGATCTGGTAAGTCATTGCTTTTCTCTTAACTTTTTCATTGCGTTTTCCGGTGTCCATATTTTTTTTACAGGATTAAATCGATCTCTTATAAGTATATCTATCTCTTATGTGGTTATGAAGATCCTTACCGCTTAGGTTAGACAAATGAATACCTCTTCGGCAGTGTTATGGCAATATGAATTTCTGTAAGGCAACCCTTATGGTCTGACAGACAACAGAACATCTCACTCATACTGAAAGAAATGTATCTAAGTATATGATATACAATGACTTCTCAATAAAGTGAAAAGGAGAAGCAATTTTTTTTAAAGCTTTTACATTTTCTAATCATCAATTCAAATAATTTCCTGAATTGAATGACTTCAGTTCTAATTGACCCTCCCTAACCCTGTGTTATACACCCTTAATGTATGTTAAGTAAAATCACATGTGGTCTGGATTGCAAGACATTCCAGTATGTGACCTTTTGTCTTAAAATATACCCCTTTTTGTACTGGAACTAAATTGTCATCGAGGGGACAAGATAGTTATTTTACCCAGAGCTCCCTCTAAACAGGATAGTTATTTTTCCCAGAGCTCCCTCTAGACAGGATAGTTATTGTCCCCAGAGCTCCCTCTAGACAGGATAGTTATTGTCCCCAGAGCTCCCTCTAGACAGGATAGTTATTGTCCCCAGAGCTCCCTCTAGACAGGATAGTTATTGTCCCCAGAGCTCCCTCTAGACAGGATAGTTATTGTCCCCAGAGCTCCCTCTAGACAGGATAGTTATTTTACTCGGAGCTCCCTCTAGACAGGATAGTTATTTTACCCAGAGCTCCCTCTAGATAGGATAGTTATTGTCCCCAGAGCTCCCTCTAGACATGATAGTTATTGTCCCCAGATCTCCCTCTAGACAGGATAGTTATTGTCCCCAGAGCTCTCTCTAGACAGGATAGTTATTGTCCCCAGAGCTCCCTCTAGACAGGATAGTTATTGTCCCCAGAGCTCCCTCTAGACAGGATAGTTATTGTCCCCAGAGCTCCCTCTAGACAGGATAGTTATTGTCCCCAGAGCTCCCTCTAGACAGGATAGTTATTGTCCCCAGAGCTCCCTCTAGACAGGATAGTTATTTTACTCGGAGCTCCCTCTAGACAGGATAGTTATTTTACCCAGAGCTCCCTCTAGATAGGATAGTTATTGTCCCCAGAGCTCCCTCTAGACATGATAGTTATTGTCCCCAGAGCTCCCTCTAGACAGGATAGTTATTGTCCCCAGAGCTCTCTCTAGACAGGATAGTTATTGTCCCCAGAGCTCCCCCTAGACAGGATAGTTATTTTCCCCAGAGCTCCCTCTAGACAGGATAGTTATTGTCCCCAGAGCTCCCTCTAGACAGGATAGTTATTGTCCCCAGAGCTCCCTCTAGACAGGATAGTTATTGTCCCCAGAGCTCCCTCTAGACAGGATAGTTATTGTCCCCAGAGCTCCCTCTAGACAGGTTAGTTATTGAACCCAGAGCTCCCTCTAGACAGTGTGAGTCACAATGTTCTCCACTTCCTCCCTCAGTTATGATGACTATCAGAAGACAGCCAGCTGGCTCCTGTCTCAGACGCAGCACCGGCCCAAAGTGGCCATCATCTGTGGCTCCGGACTGGGCATGCTAGCTGACGCTCTCAAGTGCCAGGACTCCTTCCCCTACTCCGACATCCCTGGGTTCCCACAGAGCACAGGTGAGAGAAAGTGAAAGATAAATAGAGAGAGAGATGGTGAGATAGAGAGAGAAATAAATGGAGAGATGTAGAAAGAGAGAGTTGGGGGCCGGGAATATTGACATTACCAGTGGCAGAAGTTTGTGTAACATACAGTACATTGATTCCGCATTTAACCCAACCCACTGAATCAGAGAGGTGCGCGGTGCTGCCTTAATCAACATCATTGGCGCACGGGGAACAGTTGTTGTTGGGGGTAAAGGGCAGAATTTTCCACCTTGCCGGCTCTGGGATTCAAACCAGTGACCTTTCTGTTACTGGCCCAACTCTCTTAACCGCTAGGCTACCTGTTACAATAAGATCGTAGCGTGCAGTATAATATTAACGATCAACACAACCAACCTAAAACACCACAAATGGCTATGCTGACCACTTTGGCCATCCTGACAAATGGCCATCCTCTCTTGGAATCTTTGTAATGTAAATAAACCAGCATTAAACTTTAAACATAGGGAACAAGTTTAACAGCGTTGTTAAAGGTGTGTTTTTGAACTGTTGTTTATGTAACTACTGACTTTGTTTATGTGTGTGTGTGTGTGTGTGTGTGTGTGTGTGTGTGTGTGTGTGTGTGTGTGTGTGTGTGTGTGTGTGTGTGTGTGTGTGTGTGTGTGTGTGTGGCTTCACAGTGCAAGGACACGCTGGGAGACTGGTATTTGGGGAGCTGAAAGGGAAGACGTGTGTTTGCATGCAGGGACGTTTCCACATGTATGAGGGACACTCACTCTGTAAGGTCAGTACCAGATCACAGTGGTAAGTATTGAGAAACAAGTGTTAATGCACATCCCACATCCCCTAAACAGACTGTCACTGTAACTCAGGGAGCAAATATTAGTACCAAGAAACACACCATTCTAATATCCTGCTCTCATTTGACCCAGGGTAAATACCATTAAAGGACACGATTATAGAGAAACACTAGAGAAAGAACTAATACTACAATAGTTATTTCTTGCAGACGTGTATTATTATTTGAAAAATAAAAGCATGACGTTTAGTCCCGCCTGGTCTTCATCAGGACCTTTGAAGGCTATGAGATACAGTGGGACTCAACACTCTCCCACAGCTCTGTATTTGTTTTACTGTTTAGATGATTTTGATATGCTGTGTTGCATTTCAACATAATTTATGATCCAAAGTGAAGGCAAGGCTCATAGTCAAGGGTTGCAATGAACACGGCATGCCTGGGACTTGTGGAGCTCTAATCTGGATAGGAAACAGCAGCTGGTAGGGTAGCTGGTCTGTCTTCCTTTCTCCATTGGGCTCTGGCTTGGGAGTAATCTGCAGCATATGAGGCCCATGTGACTGGGGCTGCTGATCACTCACTGGGAGGCAGTGATTGGCTGACCACCAACCCACTCACTCACTAACTCACTCACCAGATTTGTGTGTATTGTTGTGAATTCTTAGATATTACTGTACTGTTGGAGCTAACTGTTAGCACATCCATGACTGTGCCCCAAATACACTACTTTTGACCAGAGGCCATATGGTAGTGCACTATAAGCACCATTTGAGACACACCCAATGAGTCACAGCATCTGACCTTGGGTGATCACGTTGACCTGCATCACATGGCTAATTCACTTGCACGCTAATTCAACATTACGCCATTCAATGCTTCTATTGTCTTTCTTGCACAACTCCAGGTTTTATAAAGTCGGCTCTGGGCTCAGGCAGTTACTCAAGGGGATATGTAGACCCACTTTAGGCTTACTGAAGCTGTGCTGTATTGCACCTTGTTTTGAGTTTAACTCTCTACCTTTCTCCATCACATCATCTCTCTCTATCTCTCAATTCAATTCAGTTCAGTTCAAAGGGCTTTATTGGCTCCAGTATGTGGACACCTTCTTGTCAAACATCTCATTCCAAAATCATGGGCATTAATATGGAGTTGGTCCCCCCTTTGCTGCTATAACAACTTCCACTCTTCTGGGAAGGCTTTGCTCTAGATGTTGGAACATTGCTGCGAGGACTTGCTTCCATTCAGCCACAAGAGCATTGTGAGGTCAGGGACTGATGTTGGGCGATTAAGCCTGGCTCGCATTCGGCATTCCAATTCATCCCAAAGGTGTTTGATGGGGTTGAGGTCAGGGCCCTGTGCAAGCCAGTCAAGTTCTTCCACACGATCTTGACAAACCATTTCTGTATTGACCTCATTTTGTGCATGGGGCATTGTCATACTGAAACAGGAAATGTCCTTTCCCAAACTGTTGTCACAAAGTTGGAAGCACAGAATCGTTTAGAATGTCATTGTACCCTGTAGCACTCACTGGAACTAAGGGGCCCGAACCATGAAAAACAGCCCCAGACTATTATTCCTCCTCCACCAAACTTTACATTTGGTACTATGCATTCGGGCAGGTAGCGTTCTCCTGGCATCCGCCAAACCCAGATTTGCCAGATGATGAAGCGTGATTCATCACTCCAGAGAACACGTTTCCACTGCTCCAGAGTCCAATGGCGGCAAGCGTTACTCCACTTCAGCCAACGCTTGGCATTGCGCATGGTGATCTTAGGCTTGTGTGTAGCTGCTCGGCCATGGAAAGCTTGTGTGGCCTACCACTTCGCGGCTGAGCCGTTGTTGCTCCTAGAGGTTTCCACTTCACAATAAAAGCACTTACAGTTGACCGGAACAGCTCTAGCAGGGCAGAAATTTGACAAACTGACTTGTTGGAAAGGTGGCATCCTATGACGGTGCCACGTTGAAAGTCATTGAGCCTTTTAAAGAGCCTTTGGTGCTTTGCTTCAGTACGGGCCATTCTACTGCCAATGTTTGACTATGGAGATTGCATGGCTGTGTGCTTGATTTTATACACCTGTCAGCAACGGGTGTGTCTGAAATAGCCGAATCCACTCATTTAAAGGCTTGTCCACATACTTTTGGCCATGTAGTGTATGCTTACATTGCCAAAGCAAGTGAAATAGATAATAAACAAAAGTGAAATAAACAATAAAAAATGAACAGTATACATTTCACTGACAAAGTTTCAAAGGAATAGAGACATTTTAAATGTCATATTATGGCTATGTACAGTGTTATAACAATGTGCAAAAATCTCTCTCTCTGTCTCTCTCCCACTGTCACACAGACTACCTTTCCCGTGCGGGTATTTAAGCTCTTAGGGGTGGAGACCCTGATAGTGACCAATGCAGCAGGCTCACTGGCAGACAGCTACCAGGTTGGGGACATCATGATCATCAAAGATCATATCAACTTCCCTGGTCTGGCCGGGCTCAATCCCCTCAACGGACCCAATGATGACAAGTGAGTGAGATCCTCTAGTCTAGTGTCAGTGGTTCTCACTAGGTCCTATTTACTAATTACCACAGACAACTCCGAAATATCAGAAACAACTCCAAAGAGCCTTTGGTGCTTTGTGACCCTTCAGTGCTGTGGTTCAGTAGCCTACACGCTGCAATAGAGCCCATCATTGCTTGGTGTTCTTTATTCCGCTTCATAGATGGACAATCACATTCATATTCATCACAATTCTTGAATTTGAACATTGTTGTCTTGTGTTGACCAGGTTTGGTCCCCGGTTCCCTCCCATGTCTGGTGTGTATGACAAGGACCTGCGGAAGATAGCCTTTGACCTCTGTAAAAGCATGGGCGTCTCTCAGTTCGTCCAGGAGGGGGTTTACTGTATGGTGGGAGGTCCCAATTTTGAGAGCATCGCAGAGGCCAGACTCCTTCACAGACTAGGGGTGGACGCTGTGGGTAAGAGAACTAGAGCTTGTTCACTCCCAGATAGATTCTAGCCTGGACCCAGATCGGTTTTGCTCTCTTGCCAACAATGCATTCTAGATAGATTTGTCAATTACAGTGGTTGGTGATTGGTGCCATGATAAGATATAATTTTGGGGCAAAATGAGGTGTGCTTTGTACATAATAATATTGTCCGTTCATAAAAACCTAGGTGTCCATTCTAATGCATTATAATATTATGTGAGTAGCAGTAGGTGTTCATCTTCCTTCTCTCCTCCTCATAGGAATGAGCACAGCACCAGAGGTGGTGGTAGCCACCCACTGTGGCATGAGGGTGTTTGGCCTCTCTCTCATCACCAACAAGGTGGTGAAGAGCTACAATGACACAGAGTCTGTCAACCACGAAGCTGTACTGGAGGTCAGCAAGCTGCGCTCGCAAACGCTGCAGATGCTGGTCACAGAGCTGGTCAGCCGGATGGACATCAACAACAACACGACTTGAACCGAAGAGAGCAGCAAGATGCGAAGCTACACCGAAACCTTTCGAATTCGCTCGTCATGATGAAAACATTCAACAGCGACCCGGCCAATGGCATCCTATTCCCTAGTGCACTACTTTTGACCAGAGCCCATTGCACCCTATTCCCTATAAGTAGTGCACTATAGGGTGCCCGTTTCGGATGCACAACAAGGATCCCAAAAAGATTAGTCAAAATCACTCAAAATCTTGCAGCTACAGTAGGCCTATTATGCAAGCATGGTGTCCGCGTCAGTGACTTGAATATTGCTTGGGTTAAATCAACAATAATGTAATTTGTTCTGTGTGTAAATGTACAAAATTATTTGTGTAACTTTATACTTTATTCGGGGCGGCAGGTAGCCTAGTGGTTAGAGCGTTGGGCCAGTAACCGAAAGGCTGCTAGATCGAATCCCCGAGCTGACAAGGTAAAAATCTGTCATTCTGCCCCTGAACAAGGCACTGTTCCTAGGCCGTCATTGTAAATAAGAATTTGTTCTTAACTGACTTGCCTAGTTAAATAAAGGTTAAATAAAAATACTCTCATTTGTATTTTGTGATATCACTACTGAGGTTTAACTGTGGTATATTTTGTATTTGGTGTGAAAAACTGGCACTCTCAAACTGACAACTTAACTTATAATTTTTTCAGCTGTATTAACTCATCTTTGTGTGCTAATACTTGTTCACAGATAATAAAAGTGAAAGATTATAATGCAGCTCTATTCATGATTAATTATTATGTATTACAAATCAATATGTCACATATTCAGAGAATTACATAGATTCATATAATTGTGCACATTCATATTTATGTATTTATATGGTGGTTTCATTCATGTAAAGTACAATCTATTTCAATTGTATATTGTTAGTCAACGTTTGTCTAATATTGGGTACGGATTGCACAGACAATCAAATGTTTTATCAAATAAAAAAGCATTGAATTCTGAAATAATTGTGTTATGTCATTTTCCTGTAGCCTAAATCATAATTCACACAAGACTTACGGTATGTTGCCTGTAAAGACAAAGTAGGCAATATTACACTTTATATACAACACAGACAACTGAAATATAACAAAACTGTTTGACATAGAAACACAGGATTTTCTGCGGTTATATGAAGAAAAAAAAACATAATAACATTCCACCCATGAGGCCACTACGTCATTCAACTGGAGGAAAGGGCTACACAGATAAGACACACTTAAATTCCCCTGCCCTGATCAGAGTTAGCATACATGTTTTATAGTAACTTGAGTGTCAGGGGAATGTGTGGAACTGCTGTTATATAACAAAGATATATATTTTGAAACAGAGCCCATGCCCTCATTTTTTTGAGTTTGTAGGTCCAACCTGACAGGGGCTTGTATAGTGCATTCGGAAAGTATTTAGACACCTTGAGTTTCTCCCATTCTTCTCTGCACATCCTCTCACGCTCTGTCAGGTTGGATGTGGCGCGTTGCTGCACAGCTAATTTCAGGTCTCTCAAGAGATGTTCGATCAGGTTCAAGTCCAGGCTCTGGCTGGGCCACTCAAGGACATTCAGAGACTTGTCCCGAAGCCACTCCTGCGTTGTCTTGGCTGTGTGCTTAGGGTCGTTGTGCTGTTGGAAGGTGAACCTTTGCCCCAGTCTGAGGTCATGAGCGCTTTGGAGCAGGTTTTCATCTCTCTGTACTTTGCTCCGTTCATCTTTGCCTCGATCCTGACTAGTCACCCAGTCTCTGCCGCTGACAAACATCCCCACCGCATGATGCAGCCACCACCATGCTTCACCGTAGGGATGGTGCCAGGTTTCCTCCAGACATGACACTTGGCATTCAGGCCAAAGAGTTCAATCTTAGTTTCATCAGACCAGAGAATCTTGTTTCTCATGGTCTGAGAGTCTTTAGGGGTCTTTTAATGTGCCTTTTACTGAGGAGTGGCGTCTGTCTGGCCACTGTACCATAAAGGCCTGATTGGTGGAGTGCTGCAGAGATGGTTGTCCTTCTGGAAGGTTCTCCCATCTCCACAGAGGAACTCTAGAAGTCTGTCAGAGTGACCACGGGTTCTTGGTCAACTCCCTGACCAAGGCCCTTCTGCCCCGATTGCTCAGTATGGCCGGGCAGCCAGCTCTAGGAAGAGTCTTGGTGGTTCCAAACTTCTTCCATTTAAGAATGATGGAGGCCACTGTGTTCTTGGGGACCTTCAACGCAGAATAAATGTTGTGGTACCCTTCCTCAGATCTGTGGCTCAACACAATCCTGTCTTTGAGCTCTACGGACAATTCCTTCAACCTTTTGGCTTGGTTATGGCTCTGACATGCACTGTCAACTGTGGGACCTTGTATAAACAGGTGTGTGCCTTTCCGAATCATGTTCAATCAATTGAATCCAATCAAGTTGTACAAACATCTCAATGATGATCAATGGAAACAGGTGGTACCTGAGCTCAATTTAGAGTCTCATAGCAAAGGGTCTGAATACTTATGTAAATAAGGTATTTCTGTTTTTTATTTTTAATAAATGTGAAAAAATGTATAACAACCTGTTTTTGCTTTGTCATTATGGGGTATTTTGTGTAGATTGCTGAACAAAACAAATATTTAATACATGTTAGAACAAGGCTGTAACGTAACAAAATGTGGAAAGAGTCAAGGGGTATGAATACTTTCTGAAGGTACTGTATGTGTTTTAGAAACCTTAGAATCTGATAATATAAAGAAATAAAACATGTGACCTGGATAAACCTCTGTAGGACCATTTGAGAAAGTTGCTTTTTCGATCCACGTTTCATATTTTTTTCCTCCCCTCACTCGGCTTTGCCAGATCTCATGCACATTGATAGCTTGATAGCAAACGTCCTCGCCAACTGCTTTTTATTAGTAACCTTGGACAGCAGACAGTCTAAATAGCACTAAATATACAAAAACATGCATAAATATCCAACAAAGTATTGTAACCTGTTAGCTTTTTGCCACTCCAGGAGAAGAGGAATGGCGACGCGGCTTGTATAATTGCACACAGGCTCATCTGGAAAAGGGAGGCAATGGGTAGCTGAAGAAGCTCATTCTTGTTGACCCATCATTCCGCTGGCTAAATATTAGGCCTAATACTGCAGTAAATTTGTCATCACCAGCCAATGTGATCACACCAGTGCATGCTTTTTTAAATTTCAAACTCCCTACCAGTTATCTTGGCTTAAGACAAATAGCCTACTAGTGATTTGTTGTATAAATTAGAAAAACTTATGCATATTGAACCCACCATTTATTAGCTAAATATAAGGTCAAGATACAAATATGAAATGGGAGACGCGTTTGGTGCTTTCCCCCAGGCTAAATGCCGTAGCGTTTCTGTGACAATAGACAAGAACAGCTCAAGGACAGAACTACATATATTTAAATGGAGATAATAAATGCATTAAAAGCATATCTGTGAAGCTTTGTGATTGAAATGGACAAGTTTGATGTCGGACAACAATATAATGTTCATGATTTAATGGGTGCCTAAACCGGTAAGATGAAAGCTAACGTTTTACACTGAGGCATTGGCGGGACTTTTAAACATAATACCACTATAAAAGGTACATGTTTTGTTAATTAACAGAAATACCTTTCAGATATAAAGAAAAGGCGGTAAAAAGTTAACGGCATGGTAAAGTTGGCGGCTTTTCACCTCGGCATGAAAGGGATATTGAAAGAAAACAAGTATTACAGAAGCCATTTTATAGGATTGTAAAGGTGTTAAAGCCTATATGGAGAGAGAAGCTGAGGAAGACACAATATGGGAGGAGAATGAGAGGAGATGGAGATGCTCAGTTCTTCTGACAAGGCACTGCTTATCAGGATAACAAGACAGCATCTATACCTCTATATGAGGAAAATGTATTCTCTGGCTTTCCATGGCAAATATGTGGTTTCAAATAAAATAACTATTCTTCACTTCTGTAGATAACATGTACAGTAGTCAGCACATTACAATTGAGCTTTATGTCATGTTATAATCTGCTGAGGTCTGTAATCTGGGTATGTATTTTGTATTTATAGATAACTTGTAAATAAATAAACATGTCCTGTTCAGAAAATACACTGTATGTCTCATTAATCTTTACAATCTTATCATAATGATTGTTTATTTAAACACTGTGGCAATGGTTATAATTGACAGTCAAACATTAATTTATTGTAAAATAATCTGTGACACTTACAGTGGGGTCCGAAATTATTGACACCCTTGATAAAGATGAGAAATAATGGCTGTATAAAATAAATCATAAAAAATTGAGCTATATTGTATGCTCAAAATAATGGTGGAATTATTGTTTAACAAGTAATACTTAAAAAAAATATATATTATTGACACCCTTAAAAATTAGTATAAATAAAGTACTCAAAAGTTTAGTATTTGGTCCCATATTCCCATAACAAGCTTGTGACTCTACAAACTTCTTGGATGCATTTGCAGTTTGTTTAAGTTGTGTTTCAGATTATTTGTGCCCAATAGAAATGAATGCTAAATAATGTATTGTGTCATTTTGGAGTCACATTCATTATAAATAAGAATAGACCATGTTTCTAAACACTTCTACATTAATATGGATGCTTCCATGATTACGGATAATCCTGAATGAATTGTGAATAATGATGAGTGAAAAAAGTTAGAGAGGGTCAAAGATCATACACCCAAGACATGCTAACCTCTCACCATTAACAATAACAGGGGAGGCTAGCATGGCTTGGGGGTATGATCTTTGACCCTGTCTAACTTTCTCACTCATCATTATTCACAATTCATTCAGGATTATCTGTATAGTGTAATACCATTCAGCATACCCACACCCTTCCCCAACTACTGTATGTCTTATCTCTCCACTGAGAGAGTTGATCAAGATAGTTCCATGGAACCTTGAATCATGGTGATGACAGAGAAAAGAGCAGAGTCCATAAACATCAATGACAGACATAGAAATACAATGACTAGTCATACTAGTCAGAATTACAGTTGAAGTCGGAAGTTTACATACACCTTAGCCAAATACATTTAAACTCAGTTTTTCACAATTCCTGACATTTAATCCAAGTAAAAATTCCCTGTCTTAGGTCAGTTAGGATCACCACCTTATTTCAAGAATGTGAAATGTCAGAATAATAGTAGAGGGAAGGATTTATTCCAGCTTTTATTTATTTCATCACATTCCCAGTGGGTCAGAAGTTTACACACATTCAATTAGTATTTGGTAGCATTGCCTTTAAATTGTTTAACTTGGGTCAAATGTTTTGGGTAGCCTTCCACAAGCGTCCCACAATAAGTTTGGTGAATTTTGGCCCATTCCTTCTGAAGAGCTGGTGTAACTGAGTCAGGTGTGTCGGCCTCCTTGCTCGCACACTCTTTTTCAGTTCTGCCCACAAATATTCTATAGGATTGAGGTCAGGGCTTTGTGATGGCCACTCCAATACCTTGACTTTGTTGTCCTTAAGCCATTTTGCCACAACTTTGGAAGTATGCTTGGGGTCATTGTCCATTTGGAAGACCCATTTGCGACCAAGCTTTAACTTCCTGACTGATGTCTTGAGATGGTTCTTCAATATATCCACATCATTTTCCTACCTCATGATGCCATCTATTTTGTGAAGTGCACCAGTCCGTACTGCAGCAAAGCACCCTCACAACATGATGCTGCCACCCCCGTGCTTCACGGTTGGGATGGTGTTCTTCAGCTTGCAAGCCTCTCCCTTCTTCCTCCAAATATAACAATGATCATTATGGCCAAACAGTTCTATTTTTGTTTCATCAGACCAGAGGAAATTTCTCCAAAAAGTACGATCTTTGTCCCCATGTGCAGTTTCAAACCGTAGTCTGGGGTTTTTTATGGCGGTTTTTGAGCAGTGGCTTCGTTCTTGCGGAGCAGCCTTTCAGGTTATGTCGATATAGGACTTGTTTTACTGTGGATATCGATACTTTGTACCTGCTTCCTCCAGCATCTTCACAAGGTCTTTTGCTGTTGTTCTGGGGCGTGCTTGGTCCTCCGTTTCCTGTAGTCCACGATCAGCTCCTCTGTCTTGTTGACATCGAGGGAAAAGTTATTGTCCTGGGTTAGAATGACAGCGGGTTATGTAGGAGAGGGAGTGGAACTGCATGACAGGGAGTTCTATAAGAGGCAAATGACAGGAGTTTATAACAGTAGCTGCAAAGCAAACAGTAAAACGAGTAATCCCCTCCCTTAAGCAAACTTGCTAATGTTAATGATTATGTTACAGAACACCTTGATGAATCATAATAGTGCATGGTAGCACACCACCTTATGAAAACACCAGACCAGAATGACTCCAGTACTGTAGTAGCCTGAGGTAGCTGTGTGTTACTTAAATAATGAGATGGAACATTAACAAATAAGTAGCATTTAGCAGGTCCTCCCTCACAAACTCAGGCAGTTCCCTGCGGTGGCCGTACACCCTCTCCAGCCTGCCCCAGAGAAGCTCTCCTCTCAGGGTGAAGGCCTCGGGCCAAGTCCCTACCTGGTTCTGGAACCTCTGGGGCCTGGTTGGAGGAGGGTTGGCATAGAGGCACTGGTGGTAGTTCCAGTATGAGTTAGACATAAGTCAATAGTTACACCAGGGCAGGGGGGAAGGTCCATGATAGTGGTGGAACACCCTGTAATCAGGTCCCCTGGTGCTCCTGGAGACCAGGTTGAAGGGGAATTGATGTTGGGATAGATGGAAGATGGGACTGTAGTTGTTGCGCCACTGTCGCTGTGGGGTGATGGCGGTGGGATACATAGCTCTGTAGAAGTGGTGTGTAGGTACAGGTCGAGGTGATGTGTATGGATAGGAGTAGTGAGAGTTCATGTTCTAAGAGAGAGGTGGTGTGGAGATAATGGGAGATGGTCGCCTGGCCTCAGAGGCAGGTTGGGGTTGTCTTCATCCATACAGAGATCTCACATTGTTGAAATAAACTACTTTGGAGACAACAAACACAAACAAAGAGGTGAAAAGTACTCACAATAAAAATGCATATAAAGTACTTTTATCATTCCTACAACAATGTAGTAGATCACTGCAAAAAGTGAAATCGAAGCTATCCTAAATATCTTATATTGAGTGATAATTTGTTCAAATGTGTGTTTTTTCATACCAAGCTAAAGTATCTAACATCATTGGCAGATAATTTTGCTTATTAACCCTTTACACTGGCCGACTGTAGATGGATAGGGCTAAATTGAAATCTTACAGAAGAAATATGAAAAGCATATACATAACCATTTGAGCAATTTAAAGAACAGTTTGGCGATAATGGGAAAATGATTAGACCAAAGGTGAGTACACAGCAGTTCACCTGACACAAAACTGACTCCAACCATTACACTGTTGATTTTATGTGCATTTTACATTTACTGTACTTTTCGATGCATTTGCTGATAACAAAATCTGAAAATACTCTGGATACATTCAGTAACATAATAAGACTATTGCTGGAAAATGTGGAGTAGGTGCACATAATACAAAAAATGACAATTATTTGAGAGAGGGGACTAACTGGTGTCTACAAATAGACACACACCTCTCCAAAGTATACAATGTTCATAAGCAGTTTCAATGCAAAGAAGAGTCGTCAACTATAAGATGTTTCTTTCGCGCTCTCCTAGCTGTGCCGCTGAGGAACTGGAGCAAGCACACTTGTAGTTGTTTCGTTTGGAACACAACCCTGCATTCCTACCATCACACAATTACTGTTGGTATTTACACAATCCAAAAACGTCCCATTATATATCGCAATCTGGGTCAGGTGGGTATGACTTGCAAGCTTGTTCTATTGCCAACATGACTAGCTAAGTTATAAAATAGATCTTAAGTGTTAGGCTTTCACAAGACATTTCAAAGAAACAGATCGTAATTTTGGTGTGCATAGAAACAAGTCATGAGTGCATTTTTCTTCACAATAAACAAACAACCCAGGGTATGACGACATAGTATCTTGTACATCAAACAAATTGATCATAAACGTTGACACTGTACATGATTTGAGTTTTATGATTTGGAAATCAGAAGTGCACATTTGGACTCACGGATGTTTGGCTTGCTTGTATGACAACGAAGCAGTAGACCTATTTACAGAGCCTTCAGAAAGTATTCACACCCCTTGACTTTTTCCACATTTTGTTGTGTTACAGTCTGAATTTAAAATGGACTAAATTGAGATTCATTTGTCACTGGCCTACACACAAAATTCCATAACGTCAAAATGGAATTATGTTTTTAGAAATTTTTACAAATTAATTAAAAATTAAAAGCTGAAATGTCTTGAGTGAATAAGTATTCAACCCCTTTGTTATGGCAAGCCTAAATAAGTTCAGGAGTAAAGATGTCCTTAGCAAGTCACATAATAAGTTGTATGGACTCCCTCTGTGTGCAATAATAGCGTTTAACATGATTTTTGAATGACTACCTCATATCTGTACCTCACACATACAATTATCTGTGAGATCCCTAAGTCGAGCAGTGAACTTCAAACACAGATTCATCCACAAAGACCAGGGAGGTTATCCAATGCCTCGCAAATAAGGGCACCTAATGGTTAATGTGAAAAAACAAGCAGTTTAGAATAACAAGCAGACAATGAATATCCCTTTGAGCATGGTGAAGTTATTAATTACACTTAGGATGGTTTATCAATACACCAAGTCACTACAACAATACAGGCGTCCTTCCTAACTCAGTTGCCAGAGAGGAAGGAAACCGCTCAGGGATTTCACCATGAGGCCAATGGTGACTTTAAAACAGTGACAGAGTTTAATTACAGGGGCTGAGTCACTGGCTTACTGGTGCACTTCCATGCCGTCCCTAGGAGGGGTGCGTCACTTGAGTGGGTTGAGTCACTGACGTGATCTTCCTGTCTGGGTTGGCACACCTTATCCGGTGTCCTGTGTGAATTTCTCTCTCTCGGAGGACCTGAGCCCTAGGACCATGCCTCAGGACTACCTGGCATGATGACTCCTTGCTGTCCCCAGTCCACCTGGCCGTGATGCTGCTCCAGTTTCAACTGTTCTGTCTGCGGCTATGGAACCCTGACCTGTTCACCGGACGTGCTACCTGTCCCTTACCTGCTGTTTTCAACTCTCTAGAGACCGCAGGAGCGGTAGAGATACTCTTAATGATCGGCTATGAAAAGCCAACTGACATTTACTCCTGAGGTGCTGACTTGCTGCACCCTCGACAACTACTGTGATTATTATTATTTGACCATGCTGGTCATTTATGAACATTTGAACATCTTGGCCATGTTCTGTTATAATCTTGGCCACCCCTCATAGCCTGGTTCCTCTCTAGGTTTCTTCCTAGGTTTTGGCCTTTCTAGGGAGTTTTTCCTAGCCACCGTGCTTCTACACCTGCATTGCTTGCTGTTTGGGGTTTTAGGCTGGGTTTCTGTACAGCACTTTGAGATATCAGCTGATGTAAGAAGGGCTATATAAATAAATTTGATTTGATTTGATTTAATGGCTGTGATAAGAGAAAACTGAGGATGGATCAACAACGTTGTAGTTACTCCACAATTGTAACCTAATTGACAGAGTGAAAAGAAGGAAGCCTGTACAGAATAGACATATTCCAAAACATGCATCCTGTTTGCAACAAGGTACTAAAGTAATAGTGAAAAAATGTGGCAAAGCAATTCACTTTTTGTCCTGAATACAAAGTTTTATGTTTGGGGCAAATCCAATACAACACATTACTGAGTACCACTCTTCATATTTTCAAGCATAGTGGTGGCTGCATCATGTTATGGGTATGTTTGTAATCGTTAAGGACTGAGGAGTTTCTCAGGATAAAAAAGAAACAGAATGGAGCTAAGCACAGGCAAAATCCAAAAGGAAAACCTGGTTCAGTCTGCTTCCACCAAACACTAGGAGATGAATTCACCTTTCAGCAGAACAATAACCTAAAACACAAGGCCAAATCTACACTGGAGTCGCTTACCAAGAAGACAGTCAATGTTCCTGAGTTGCCGAGTTAGGGTTTTGACTTGAAAATTTATGGCAAGACCTGAAATTGGTTGTCTAGCAATGATCAACAACCAATTTGACAGAGCTTGAAGAACTTTGAAAAGAATAATGGGCACATTTTTCACAATCTAGGTGTGGAAAGCTCTCAGAGACTTACCCAGAAAACTTACACCTGTAATCGCTGTCAAAGGTTCTACAAAGTATTGACTCAAGGTTGTGAATACTTATGTAAGTGAGATATTTCTGTATTTCATTTTCAATACATTGCAAAAAATCTAAAAACATTTTTTCACTATGGGTATTGTGTGTAGATGGGTGAGATTGTTATTTTTTTTATTAATTTTAAATTGAGGCTGTAACACATCAACATGTGGATTAAGTCATGGGGTATGAATACTTTCTGAAGGCACTGTATTATAATCCTCAATTTCTCATCTTTCAAAATACATCAAGTCATCTTCATTTACAGGATTTCCCTGACACAGACAACAACAAATGTACAAAAGTTGCCCAATTACCGGGAGGGGTGTGGGCAACTTCTTGTCGTGCATGGGTGCTCAAATTCAGAAAGGCTGTCAGTCAAAACCCATACAGTGCTGTGAAGCGAAGAGCCTATAGCATGTTACTATACAGCCTCTACATTCCAATTTAGGCCCTTAATAGAGCTAAAATCTGCCATTATCAACCCATATAGGGTACTACTGTAAATGGCTACACTGACAAAGGTTTAATACAAGTAATTGATCTTATTTTAATATATTTTTCAATATATTTTACCTTTATCATCTTAAGGTATGTTTAAAGATATCTTAAGATACTATCGATTCTACACCGAACAAAAATATAAATGCAACATCTAAAGTGTTGGTCCCATGTTTCATGAGCTGAAATAAAATATTCCCAAAACTTTTCATACACACAAAAAGCTTATTTCTCTAAAATGTTGTAAAAATTCCCCAGACATGTCACCCATGTTAGGGATGCTCTGGATCGACGTGTATGACAGCGTGTTCCAGTTCCCGCCAATATCCAGGAACTTCGCACAGCCATTGAAGGGGAGTGGGACAACATTCCACAGGCCACAATCAACAGCCTGATCAACTCGATGTGAAGGAGATGTGTCATGCTGCATGAGGCAAATGGTGGTCACACCAGATACAGACTTTTTGTTGTTGTATCTGTGGCCAATAGATACATATCTGTATTCCCTAGTCATGTGAAATCCATAGATTAGGGCCTAAATGTCTGACTTCCTTATATGAACTGTAACTTGCATGTTGCGTTTATATTTTTGTTTCATATATTTACTCACCCCTAGTTTCTCATGCCGGATGGGGAATTTCCTGGCACTGGCCACTGACTGTCTGTCTGTCCTGTCTATATCGCATGAGATGCGGACTTTGCTCTCCTGCAGCGATGCACAGTGCTGCTCCAGCTACACAAGGGCCGTCTTCCTCGACATAATCAGCAAATGAAAGGCTTTTAGAAATCTATTCCGATGTTATTTGTCTTTTACATGTAAAATACCTGTCCTATTAAACTATTGTATTTTAAGGGTAGATTGTGCGGTTTGGTGCACACTTTATAACTTCTATCTAATGCTACATTCATAACATCTCGTTAACTTCTTATGGCTGTAGGGGCAGTATTGAGTAGCTTGGATGAAAGGTGCACAGAAGTGCCCAGAGTAAACGGCCTGCTCCTCAGTCATAGTTGCTAATATATGCATATTATTATTAGTATTGGATAGAAAACACTCTGAAGTTTCTAAAACTGTTTGAATTATGTCTCATATGGCAGGCAAAAACCTGAGAAAAAATCCAAACCGGAAGTGGAAACTCTGAGGCTGGTATATTTTCAACCAAGCTCCCATTGAAATCACAGCGAGATATGGATGAGTTTTCACTTCCTACGGCTTCCACTAGATGTCAACAGTCTGTAGAACTTTGTCTGATGACTCTACTGTGAAGGGGGGCCGGATGAGAGGATAATTAGTCAGGTCTGCCATGAGGTGACCATTCTTTGACCATGAGAGAGAGGGAGCTCCGTTCCATCGCTCATCTGAAGTCAATGTAATTCTCCGGTTGGAACGTTATTCAAGATTTATGTTAAAAACATTCTAAAGATTGATTCAATATATCGTTTGACATGTTTCTACTGACTGTTACGGAACTTTTGGACATTTCGTCAGGTTTTAGTGAACGCGCTTCCCTGACGTTGGATTTGTATACCAAACACGCGACAAAAATAGCTATTTGGACATAAATGATGGACATTACCGAAAAAAACGAACATTTCTTGTGGAAGTGGGAGTCCTAGGAGTGCATTCCGACGAAGATCAGCAAAGGTAAGTGAAGATTTATAATGCTTTTTAAGAGTTTTGTTGACTGCACAATTTGGGCGGGTAACTGTATGGCATGCTTTTGTGGCTGAGCGCTGTTTTCAGATTATTGAATATTGTGTTTTGTCGTAAAGCTTTTTGAAATCTGACAGCGGTTGCATTAAGAACAAGTGTATCTTTAATTCTCTGTAAAACATGTATCTTTCATCAAAGTTTATGATGAGTATTTCTGTTATTTGACGTGGCTCTCTGCAATTTCTCAGGATATTTTGGAGGCATTTCTGAACATGGCGCCAATGTAAACGGACGTTTTTGGATATAAATATGAACTTAATCGAACAAGACATATATGTATTGTGTAATATGAAGATCATCAAAGGTTAGTGATTAATTTGATCTCTATTTGTGCTATTTGTGACTCCTCTCTTTGGCTGGAAAAATGGCTGAATTTTTCTTTGAGTTGGCGGTGACCTAACATAATCGTTTGTGGTGCTTTCGCTGAAAAGCCTATTTGAAATCGGACACTTTGGTGGGATTAACAACAAGATTACCTTTAAAATGGTATAAGACACATGTATGTTTGAGGAATTTTAATTATGAGATTTCTGTAGTTTGAATTTGGCGCCCTGCACTTTCACTGTTGTCATATCGATCCCGTTACCGGGATTGCAGCATATTAATTCCTAAATACGAGTATACGACTGCAAAAACTCGACTTGAACGCCCGTCCAACTCGTAATCACTTGTGGGGAACTCGTCTATCATACCTGAGCTCTGACTCTCCCATGTGTTGAACTCTGACGTAATTGATGAAAAAGACATACGATAGTGAATGACCGCCATCTACTGGAACATGCACGAAACATTCTGGATTGTAATTTGGGCCATTATGCGATGATATCAAATAGACCACCAGAAATACTTTCACGCTATATTTTGCCAGTATTTCTCGAAGATTAGCCAACATTGCATTTAGTGTACATTCATGTTCAACCATTTATTTGCAAACAAAAATAGTAAATACACATTTAGCAAGTTGGTGTGACAGACATTTTCACTTTAATCTGTAGGCCAAACACATGATCACCAACTATCACATTTCCTCTACTTTTTCCCTTTTCTTTGGACTGACACAAAGTCAGTCTCACAGTAGGCCCCTATTTTTGTCTTTCTTTTTTCAGATAGTTTCGTTTTATCGGAAATGGGAGCACTGCAAAAAGTTAAATCTAAGCAAGTACAGAAGTACCAAGTATACTGTAGATATGATAGATGTAGAGTTCGAAGTCAAAGACCACCATTAACTATAACAGTGAGCTAGGCACAGAGTTACAACCGCATGAACACATCTCTTCATATTGACACAGAACCCGATATTCTCCCTGAGACGCTCAGTACTGAGACTATTGAATTTGTAGTAAACCGAGACCCCCGTTTATACAATAATGTAGGAGCATGCATACTATTAGTACCCAGAATAAATAAAGTCTACCCTGTTCCTCTGGATGAGTTCGATCGCTGCGTTTAACGGCTGGAGCCACAGTCCGATCGGACACGACAATATAGAACTCATGGACTCAGAGCACGCTGCAAAGAAACAACTATGGGGTTTGTGGAAATATTATAAATAATGCGAATTATTATCATGTAATAATTGTACATTTCACATGATCAAGCAAGAAAACGCATCAGAAAATCTATGAATCAGTATGCAGAATGCATGATCTAGATTATATACAGAGACAGAGAAATATCATCAATTATTGCTTTTTACATATATAAAATGTGAACATTTCAGCAGAATAAATAACACAAGATTGTAAGAGTAGGGAGCTAGAGAGACCACTAGATGGGGGTATTGAACACCAATAAGAGGCAATATATCAGTTACAAAAAAACACTTCAATAACAATTCTTTATTCATGCCTGCTGGGTGGAGAGTTTTTAAATAGAACATCCACCGGCATTCTGTCTGGAGAAGAACAAATTCAAGATTGCCACCCCAACGTGAACATGTTATCTGCTGTATAGCACAGAAGGACATGGAGGAGACGGGTGACCGGCCTCTGAGAAATGACATGCAATAGGAGATTTAGGGTAATTTCTCTTAACAGCACTAGTGTGTTCTATAATACGTGTTCTTAACTGTTTTACATAATGCAATTATCTTTGAAATAGAAACCAGGTGTGTGTGCTTACGATGTACAGTGATGATGGCCAAAGGCCGAAAACGATTTGTTTTCACCTTTCATTTATGCACTTTCTTGCATGATTTTTTGGGCACCATGACGTTTTAATAAACATCTTTATTTTGCATTCAATCCTCAGTTATGTATATATTTTGTTTTTTCAACAGTGTGCGGTTCTCCATCTCTTCCAGTATTCTTATTTTGACTCCTATACAACTGGAACAGGCACTATTCAGTAGTAAGGACCTTAAAAGAGCGCAGATGACCTCTTATCATGATTTATAATCCACATAATAATTCACATTTCCTGTTGCTGCAGGATTATTTTCCTGCTGTAGCAAACTGGCTCAAATGAAGATCCTACATCTGTAACTTTATCCTGATTAATAATACAAATCTAAACATTTGTATTTTTTACCATGGCATTATCTGAAAATTACTGCAATTGAAAAGGGCTTATTTTCTTCATTTTCTGTGTCAATAACTCATGCTTTCAATGTTTCAGGAAAATGCGGTGCTGGAAGATAAGAACAGAGAGCTGATCCAGAGTATCCAGGAACTGCAACACAGACCAACATCAGGAAAGACATATTCCAAGACATTTTCCCCAAATTAGATAAGTTTAGTTTAGTTTATTAATTATACCATTAAAAAAAAGAAGGAAAATCATTGAGTACAACACACAATAAAATGTGGGACTTCCATTGATTTCCATTGTGGTCCTAGCCTAGATGGCTAGGCAAGATCGAATATGGTTGAACACAGTATGGCAGCGAGATAATAAAACATAAAAACAAAGAAGAAGAACATCTGTCTCATCATTGCAGTTACGTCGTAGGGTACATTCATATAGGCACAGAAGTCATCAAACTGTTTTTTACTTTATTTTTAAAGCTGGAAAGAGGACATCGTTTTTATGGGCAGAGGCAACTCATTCCACTCTGAGGCTCCGGTACACAAGAAAATACCTTTCCCAGCATTACTCCTGAACCTGTATAAGCACATATTAGCAACACCTGATCTGGTGCTGTGGTTGTGTGCATCCCTAACATGGGGAAAGTAACAGAACCATAAATACTCCTGTAAACCAGATCCAGTGTCACGACTTCCGCCGAAGTCGGTCCCTCTCCTTGTTCGGGTGGTGCTCGGCCTTCTAGCCATCGCTGATCCATTTTTCATTTTCCATTGGTTTTGTCTTGTCTTCCTTCACACCTGGTTCTAATCCCATCAATTACATGTAGTGTATTTAACCCTCTGTTTCCCCTCATGTCCTTATCGGAGATTGTATGTTATGTGCAAGTTATGTTTTGGTGTGTGACGGGTTTTGTACCAACTTTTATTATTTTTTATATTTTGGTTTTCTGAGTTTTGTGAGCACTTATTAAACGACT
This sequence comes from Salvelinus alpinus, assembly GCF_045679555.1. Classification (NCBI taxonomy): domain Eukaryota; kingdom Metazoa; phylum Chordata; class Actinopteri; order Salmoniformes; family Salmonidae; genus Salvelinus; species Salvelinus alpinus. The sequence goes on from NC_092087.1 coordinate 42,102,521, forward strand.
CCGTTTATACCAAGTTCTCCTGCGCCTGACTTCCCTGCCACCAACACGCACCCATTACACCCAGTCTAATCTGGGACACCCTAGCCTCAACAGGCAGCAAGTTGAGTTCCTGAAAGCCGCTCCTACCTATGTGAGTACACGGATTCACCTTCAATACTACCTTGATCAGCTTATTCTGGGCTGTATGGAGTTTCCCCTCAGAAGCTTAGATAAGCCCCCAAACCAGGAAGTACTAGCATAATCAAAATGGCATTGAATGAGGGCAGTGGCTATCACTCATGGAGTCCTTATCAAGCAGCTTTGACTTTCTAGCCAAAAACTTGGTCCTGGCATTAACCTTCGCTAGCACTTTAATAGCCATGCTCACACCCCCCCCCAAGCTTCCATCAAAGATGCATCCCAGGTAGCTAACAGATGTTTTAGTAGTCAGCACCTCACCCCCTAACTCCACTCTGATTTCAGAGGACCTACACAGTTTAGGGTCTGGACCCAAACAGTATTGCCTCTGTTTTACCTAAGTGCAGAGATAGCTTATTATCTCCATGCCATTTGATAATGTTAGTAAGCTCTGTGCTAAGTATGTTCTCCAACATAGTTTTACTTTTATGAGACACCAGAAGTCTAGTCATCCGCATAAAGGAAAAGACAACAAGAACAAGCATCTTTCACATTGTTTATATACAGTAAAAAGGGTAGTGGCCCAAGCATGCTACCCTGCGGAACACCACAACTTATCAGTTTTGCCTGAGACAGTGGACCATTAACCTCTACCACTTGCACCCTACTTGACAAGTAGGACTTTACCCAGCCTAGAGGGATACTGCTTAACTCCAGTGCCTCCAGTTTGGATATTAGGAGAGAGTAGTTAACTGCATCAAAGGCCTTCTGTAGGTCAAGCAGTACCATTCCACAAAGATTTCCCTCATCAATCTCTTTCATGATGAAGTCAGTGAAGTAGACATGAATCAGTGGAGTATGTTTTTCAAAACCCTGACTGAAAATCATACATTAGGCTTTGTTTGTTGAAATATTCATAAATTTGCTCATGTACAACTCTCTCCAGGATCTTTGATGTTAAACTGATACAGGCCTATAATTCCCAGGTTCAAACTTTATCCGCTTCTTATACAGAGGTAGAACTTTAACTTGTTTCATGTCCTTGGGAAATATGCCTTGTTCAAGAGAGAGATTAATGATATGCATAATACAAGGGGCAATTTTCTCAGCAGAATCTCTAAGAAACCTTGCAGGAATATTATCAAGGCCTGTGGCTTTGGAGAATTTAAGCTCTGCTAGCATACTGGCTACTTTGGTTGTTGCTACCTTTGCAAAAGAAAAAGAGTTTGGCTGAACCCCTAATTCAACATAATACTTATTCGTTTCCATACAAACTAGAATTGGTGGGCAGCTTGCTAACCAGCTTGCTGGCAACAGAAGTAAAAATAAATGTTGAATTCATTGGCAACCTCTGCTTTTTCATATCATCTCCCCCCTGATGTTCAGTCCAATACTGTTTATTTTATTTTGGTAGTACTACTACAGCCTAGTTCCTTAAATGATTTCCAAAGCTTTTTAGGGTCATTTTTGTTCTCAATGATTGTATTAGCAAAGTAACCCCTCTTAGCTTCATTCATCCTGCTCTGTGCTTCATTTCTGTGATATTTATATAGGAGAGTTCTTACATTTCGTAAAGGCCTTATTCCTTGCTTGGATAGATTCTAGGATCCCATGATTAAACCAAGGGCTAGATCTCTCCTTTACTCTGACCTGTCTAATAGGAGCCATCACATTCACCACATCAAGGAATATACATTTAAACGCTTCCCAGGCACTGCCTACCTTTGCACTATCCAGCACAGGTGACCAGCCAATTTTATGAGTGACCAGTATTTTTTGAGTGCTCTGATTCTAACAGTTTTGTGACATGTAAATATACCTTTAAAAACACTCCTTGTGCAAAATGTAATAGAATGGTCAAAATGATCAATGACTATCACTCCACTCAATCGTACTTTGCACTGTTTATCATACCCTGGTGGGATCTTTTATTATTTGGATCAGAGCAAGTGATCTACAGAAGTGCATAAATACATGATGGGTTGGGTTATCCTTTTGCAAACATCAGCATTGAAATCCCCTAACAAAATGATTCCCTTCACCAGGGAATCATTACAGTTTGATGAAACAGTTTTCATAGAATTCATTCTGATTGGGCGGCCTGAAACACACCCCACAAAAAAATCTGCTTGATTTTGGGGAAGCAGATATCCAGCCAGGCAATTCCAGAGCATCGATTAAATTCGATCTGATGTTTTAAGTAATGTCCGATCTTACAAAGCACATATCTCGCCACCGTTCCGATTCCAATCCTTCCTGACAACAGAGTAATTGCCTGAGTCACAAACAGATGAATCCAACCATGTGTCTGTAAAACATAAGACACCCACCTCTGATTTGCAAACCAACAGGCGTATCTCATCAATCTTCAGTTGTAGGCTTCGGACATTTAAGTGCACAAAATGTAAACCTTTCTTCCCAAAGGCCTCGTTGAATTCCCGATCCACTTGTAACTTACTTGTATGTCAAGTCAACTTGATGGAGGGCACTTTACTGTACACTACTTCTCTTCATAGGCTGTGTGATGTCATCAATCCATGCCATGGGGGTGGTTACTTTAGACAATGTGGCTTCAGGCATTTCTTGATGGGGGTTTAAAAAGAATTCCGAAGGAACATTGTCTAATGTGCATCCCTAAAACTAAACAAATACTAAAACTAATATACTCACATTATTTGATTTAAGTAACTATTACCAATATGTAGTAAATTGAGTAAAATCTGAACTGTAGGGTTGTTTATCTATCAGACATCTATCAGTGTCACTAAAACAGTTGGACCGAACTAATACACGTGACAGGATTTTAACCTCTTCTTTCCTCTTTCCATCAAAAGCGATGTCTCGGAAATAGTAATGGGGTATCGCTGTTTAATATTACCCAGGTTTGGAAACAGACTTGCAGCGGCATCTTAAATTGAAATGAAGAAGCACAGAAGAGCCTTGTGTTCACGGAATCCCAGTCTGACATTAAAGGGTAATAAGGTGGTCAAATTTCCCCCCAGCCTGTTCCAAAACAAAATGACACTCAACACCCTCCGAATACATTCATTTCACGTGGGATTTTATATAAGGGAGATTCGATGTTGAATTGGGGTTTGAGAAATTACGACGTTTTCGGTAAACATCCTGAATCTCACTTAGCAAAGACAGCATTTTAGCACTAACGTGTTTTAAGCCTCAGAGAGGGAACTATAAATATGAAGTTGAACTGTAAGTGCAAATGTTCCATATGGAATAAGCTGTACTGACTCTGACTGATTCAAACTCATCATTCTCTGGGCTGGTAAATAGCGGGTCCACACAGACCCAACTGCTTTCTCTCACTCTGTTATTGTCTGAAGTCACTTTTGGGGAGAGAGTGTGTTTATTTAAACAGACGTGTTTTTTCCTTCTTCCGTGATAGGATACAGTCTTCCATAGAGAAACTGCTGTCAGCTTGTTTATTCTGTCTTTTACAATTACTTAAGGCAATGTGAGATGTTACTTTCCATTCATTTGTTCTCACTCAGAGGGGCCAGTTTAAGGATGTAAAATGTAGGTCTCCATCAGAATTGAATTAGCCCACAGTACATCTATCATAGGATAACACACCTGATATGCATGTAAGGAAAGGGACCCAACCCCTCTGAATCATTTTATGTGAACATTTAATTTTTTACATTATATCAGTACTGTAGGTTTCTAAAATATTGAATATCCATCAAGAATAGCCAAAACGTAATCATGATTTCATTTTTGAAGGGCACTTTAAAATGGCACCAAAACCTTTTCTTCCTTATGGCATTACACCTTCACAAACAATTAACATTTCCAAATGTATACTAAGTATGTTTATAAGGAAATTGTGCTCAGTGTGCATTAAGGTTCTAAATGTGTGTTGTGTTAATTCCAGATGCACCCCGGAAATGGCCGTGACCTTAAACATCCCTCATGAGGAGCGGCTCCCCATTTAGATGTGTGACAGACTAGTGTCACTTGGCTGCATTTAAACCTGTTGGGCTCTTTTAGGCGCAACCCCAAAATGTGTGTTACACTGAGTGCCCATCTTCTCAAACCTAGTTCCACATTGTAATACGGCTCAACTGGGGGTCAATAATCGATTGTAAAACTTTCAAATAAATACCTCCAGGGTTCAGGTTCAAATCATTTGTATATTCTTTGAAAGAGAAAGGAACTTCAAAAAAGTCAAATTTATTCTCCTTTTTTGGGAGTGGAATCATACACTATATATACATACACTTCAAATTAGTGGATTCTGCTATTTCAGACACACCCGTTGCTGACAGGTGTAAAAAATCGAGTACACAGCCATGCAATCTCCATAGACAAACATTGGCATTAGAATGTCCTTACTGAAGAGCTCAATGACTTTCGATGTGGCACCGTCATAGGATGCCACCTTTCCAACAAGTCAGTTCGTCAAATGTCTGCCCTGCTAGAGCTGTCCCGGTCAACTGTAAGTGCTGTTATGGGTAAGTGGAAATGTCTAGGAGCAACAACGGCTCAGCCGCGAAGTGGTAGGCCACATAAGTGTGTAGCATGTAATAATTGTCTGTCCTCGGTTGCAACACTCACTACCGAGTTCCAAACTGCCACTGGAAACAACGTCAGCGCGAGAATTGTTTGTCGAGAGCTTCATGAAATGGGTTTACATGGCCGAGCAGCCGCACATAAGCCTAAGATCACCTTAGGAGGAATAATGGTCTGGGGATTTTCTTCATGGTTCGGGCTAGGCCCCTTAGTTCCAGTGAACTAAAATCTTAACGCTATAGCATACAACGACATTCTAGACGATTCTGTGCTTCCAACTTTGTGGCAACAGTTTGGGGAAGGTCCTTTCCTGTTTCAGCATGACAATGCCCCTGTGCACGAAGTGAGGTCCATACAGAAATGGTTTGTCGAGATCGGTGTGGAAGAACTTGAATGGCCTGCACAGAGCCCTGACCTCACCCAATCGAACACCTTTGGGATGAATTGGAACGCCGACTGCGAGCCAGGCCTAATCGCGCAACATCAGTGCCCGGCCTCACTAATACTTGTGGCTGAATGGAAGCAAGTCCCTGCAGCAATGTTCCAACATCTAGTGGAAAGCCTTTCCAGAAGAATTATAGCAGCAAAGGGGGGACCAACTCCATATTAATGTCCATGATTTTGGAATGAGATGTTCGATGAGCAGGTGCCCACATACTTTCGGTCATGTAGTGTATGATGTGTTTGATGTGTTAATTGGTGTGGTTTCATTCAGCTATAATTTATGGTCTATAACTGTCAGTTGAATCTAATGTATTGCCCATTATCAAATTCTTCAATGTGCCGGTCCACAGAAAATTATTTTCAATATTTAGAATGTTTATAGTTTGCTTTTTCTTTCCACAGTAAGTGCCTCAGTGAGAATAATCCACTTCCAACCCACCCTCTTTTCACAAATCTCCTCAGACCCTGTAACTGTAGATTTGGGAAGTCTCTGACTGTGATTTACTTAAGTGTGGGAAAGAAGCTGGCTTTATAAACACTGTAGGGCCTTCATCTGGCCATCGTACGGCCGACTGGTCTGATTACTTATGTTGTTTCAGTTGGAAAAGATTCAGCAGAGCCTTAGAGAATACAATTTCCTGGTAGAGAGTGCTGGTCTGCGGCTAGGGGTGTGAACTCTGCCCTCTCACAGTGTTAGGACAGAACTGATTTACAGATGTGTGTGTGTGTACTGATTGTCTCAAACTGAAACTATGCAGCATACTTGTAAAAGTGCTTTTAATGGAGACTTGGCTCCCTTTGAAGATATTTTTGTACTTTATAAAGGGTTCAACACTGGGGCTTGATTTGACTAATCTAAACAGACATGGATGTATGGACAAGACACATCCTGTCCCCATATTTTCTATAGAAATGTATATAAAGCAGTGGTTGTCCTGCTTGGGCAATGTGTAATCATTAAAGGCATCCTAGTACAGCTGATTCAAGTAACCAACTCATCATCAAGCTTTGATGATTTGAATCAGCTGTGTAGTGCTAAGGGGAAAACCAAAACGTGCACCCAGATGGGGGGGCACCAGGACCGAGTTTGGGAAACCCTGCCCTAGTAGATATCTGCACCGTGGAGGTAAACATTATTGTGGTAAAAGAGAGAGAAAACTAACAGTTTAGAACAGGAAGTGACTTACTTTTACGTCATGTAGTCGGGGTGGGTTCTTCGATGAGATTAAAGTAGATTCACACAGGGAAAAGTTGCAGCAGCAATGAGAGAATTGAATGAGGGCTGATTCGAAGCACGCGCGCATCATCAAAGGACACGCTCCGCTGAAAACACCCAGAACGCGCATTGCCTACATGCGTTAAACGGAATTTACAGCACGGGTGAGTATCCATAGGTAGAAAACTGAAGTAGCCTAATTAAAATACGCCATATGACATTTGGAAATTAGCATCCACCATTTAGCCAACAACTTTTTGGACAGGAAGTGCAATAGCGTTCATAGAAGAAGCGCTATGGTTTTATAAAAGCGCATATTGAAATGATTGTCCATTACATGATTTAGTTGTTGACCAACAAAGTTAGCGGTGTTCGAGTTTTTAAAATAGTATATTTGAATTAGCCTACACCATGACTACGTCTCAGTGCATGTTATCACAGGAGGTGATCTGAAACATTGTGTCTGCCTTTGTGTGTGTGTGTGTGTGCGTGTGCATGCCTTCTTGTGTGATACAGAGAGGAGATTGAAAAAGAGAGGCGAGCGAGCAACCCCCGATTCCACTCTTACATTTTTACAGGGTTGTGGAACGTTGCAGGATGTTGCCATGACTCCAGGGGTATACTGTTACACTTGTATAGAATAGCTGATGGGACACTGTAACAAAACTGATTGATACATTGGAAGCTTTTCCTTGGTACAAGAACAGAATGACAGCTCAGACACAGCTCACCGACCCGAGAAAACTTTACTATATGGTGAAGTCTGTGCTTTGCTCTGCAATGGAGAATACTGGACAAAATTAGAAGATTCATGGCTACAGTTGTGAGTAAATTCCATACAATATTATGTTTCAGTGCTATTTACTGTCCATAGGCCGTGATATTTTTGTTTGTTTCACAATGTATCTTTTATCGGGGAGCAGTGTCTGTTTATAAAGTGTTAATTTTGGTGGTTTGTTATATTATTTAGCCCAACCAAGTATATTATAGTAAACGAAAACTAATCATGAAAAAACTACTTGGTAACCTGAAATAAAATAATCAACACCCCGTTTGAAAAACTACAACTAAACAAACTATTTGACTCCAAAACTAACTAAAATTAAATAAACCATCACGAATTATTATTTTTTCTAAACTTTGAGTAAAAATGTAATGGGGATTACAATCGTGTTTTCAAGCTTTTGACGGGGTTTTCAAGCCTACTAAATTGGGTGGTAAATGTGGCTAAGAGATGGTTTCAAAAAGACCTAGCTTGTGCATCACTATCACCAGCTAACAGGGGAAAGCAGCTAACTTGATTACATGTACTACTTAAGTTAAACATTGGATTGGTGTAAACATGGGCGAGATACCCATTCCACCATATTTCTTTGCATCAGTCTCAGCGCTATTCCTTTCAAATCCAAGTCACATTGAGAGTGACTGTATAACGTGAACCTAACCTATGACCTGACCCATCACTTTACTGACCCCCCCCAGTTGCAGACTATACAACACAAATGGCTCCTAGCCTGGCACACACATACTTTCTTGCCCTAACATTAAAACGGAAACTAAATAAAATCTAAATATTTTTATACAACTTATTAAACTAAATAAAACTAGCTAATTAGGTCTGAACTGAAACGAAACTGCATTTCAAATAAATCGCAAAACTAATAGAAATAAATATAAAAACGCAGAACTATAATAACCTTGAGCTTAACTCTTATGTCCTAGTAAATTGGGACTCTATCTTATGATTATTTTACATATTCTTATTTTTAAGGGATGTTCTTTGCCTTTTCGCTAAGATGACACACACACAGAGAGAGGGCAAGGAGACTTTGCGGAGAAGGGCAAGTACTCCTATCCCTGCCTCTCATCAGCCGGGGACGAGAGGTAGAGACCCGCCAGCCGACCCCCATCACCCTCCGCTCGGCCAGTCCGCCTCATACCATCCCGGAGACAAGTCTCTCCACTGCCGCGCCAACTGGTCGTCTGATGACTCTGATAATGACTCGGATGGCTCAGGAGCAGATTGTTTGTACCACGTTGTTTTGCTAGGAGACCACGGTGTTGGAAAGTCGAGTCTTGCCAATATCTTTGCTGGCATTCAGGAGAAGGATGCTCACGACCATACGGGAGGTGGGTTTCTTTACCAAGCACAATTCTTATGATTATTATGAGGCTATTAATGGTGTGTAGCCTATTAACACAACTATTTAGTAGTTGTTTGTCAATGCCTGATAAGTAACCTAAAAAACTATCAGTATCATCCATCCTCATCTGCTAATTAAAATGATGAACACTAAGCACTAATGAGTTATTCAATGAGTTAATTTTATGCATCTCTTCAACAATGACTGTCAAAGTAATGGTCTCTGACATTGCCCTGGCCCTAACAACCTTGGCTAACCTGTCAGAACTACATTGATTGAACTCTTGTCTCTGTCATGTGTAGTACTGAGTGACCTCAAAGCATTGATTGGCAGCTTATATTGACCCATGCATTTTGGCATTCAGCTGTGCTGCTGAGTGATGTGATTTGTGCAGTTTGTCCTTTTTGAAACACCAATTTCTCAAAGTGTTTAATATGACAGGATAAAAGTCATAATATTTACAAAATAAATAATGAAAACTTCTAGGTCTTGCCTGATACGGTAGCCTAGACACAGTTGCTTTATTCGTTTGTGAGAGGTTCATACTGTCGTGACTTGTGCGTGTCGGGTCGGCTGATGGGAGTGACTGGCTAAAGATGCGTCCCAAATGGTACCCTATTCCCCTTAGTGGGGTAGCTCTGGTCAAAAGTAGTGCACTATACAGGGAATAAAGTTCTATTTGTGAGGCAGCCCAGCTGAATGTTGCTGTATAGCCCCTGGTCAAAAGTTTCTGCAATATACAGGGAAATCGGTTGCTGTGTGTGTGTGGCAGCTCCTAGCTCTCCAGAGTGGTATGGTCTCTCCTCATGAGACCTCCCTCTGACATCATCAGGAGAAAGTGTATAGCTGTCCTGTTTTCAGCCTGTCACTGACTGGTCATGTTGTTTTTAGTTTTGTGTCACTTTGCTTGTCACACTGACAGCAATTTAACTGTTCTTCATAGTGGACTCCTTGGTTGGTTTAGAGCTGGTGTGGTGAATGGCAAGTGTTTTATGAGGAAAGAATGGCATTACGAGGACATTACAATACATTCCATTGTAGGCATATTACTTGTTTACAGGTTCTGACCTTCACAATACCCAGGTCCAGAACAAATTCAAGGAAACGTACAGTATTATACAGAGCCATGATTGCATGGAACTCCCTTCCATCTCATATAGCTCAAGTGAACAGCTCATCTGGTTTCAACAAAAATAAAGCAACACCTCACTGCACAACGCCTCTCCCCATGTGACTTTTTGTGTGTATGAACTGACATGTATGTGTAACTGATAGACGCAAACACACACACGCACACACTACATGTTCATGTATTTAAACGTATGTAAATGGTAGTCTTTTGTCTGTCATGTATTTTTCGTTATGTGTCGGGGCCCAGTAAGACTAGCTGTCACCATTGGCTTCGGCTAATGGGGATCGTAATAAATTCAAATCAAAAACCTAGATTGTCACTTCAACTCAGACCTCAACTTCTCAAGGCTTTGACGAGCCATTTGTCCTTGTCTTGTGCAGCAGCTTTTACAATAAGGCTAGGGTTGAAAGGAAAATGTAACAAGTTCTTTCACTCTTGGCCAAAGTGTGTTTTCGTCTCGCTAGGATGATCTAATCAGACTAAACTAGACATGGCTCAATGGTGTTTTCCACGGCTTATATTCCATGGTCATGATGATATGGTAGTGAAGTGTAATAACTATATTGCACATTTAAACAGTAGTAGGGATAAACACAAGTGTAGTTCTTGTATGTCAAATATATGTATATAACCAAATTTGTAAAACGCCTATTTTAGTTTCTAAAGTCATAACCTTAAAATGGACATGGCATAAATGATTCAGCATGAGGAAAAAAGAGATTCCGCACACTGAAATCTATGCTCCCATGTGGTTTATTGACAGCAGTCTACAAGATTTTGACCCTTAAGTCTCCATCAGGTCTCCATTCACAAAGAACAAGCCTATATTTATATTTACAGTAGGAAATAATATATTTTCTATTCTCTCTCCTGGTTGTTTTGTTTGTTTAGAGGACACCTATGAGAAAACCATGATTGTAGATGGGGAGGAGACCACCCTCATCGTCATGGACACCTGGGAGAATGAGAAACAGGTATGACACAACACCAACCATCAACATCTTTGTCACAAAAAATGCGTTGCACAGTAGAGAATATGATATAGTCTCACATCAAGATTTATTTCGAAAAGGGGGCTGAAAGCTTTAAGCTTTCTAATTTCTATAACTTAATCTTACTCAGTGTTACATGAGAACACAGGTAGAGCAAAGAAACAAATCCGCTTGTGCCAACCGAACCATAAGGCTCCATTCTAAACAACTATGACCCCTAGGGACAACCCTGCCCCTCCCTCGGTTTTGTGGAAAAATATATGTGCTCGCGCTGTGTGCCTGTAGCTAAACTCCATTGAGTCGAGCTGAAGTGGGGCGAATCCTGGCTGTGCTGGAGTCAGTGAGTGGTGGCTCCAGTGGCATTAGGCGAGTGTCTGTATGGGACACCGATGGCTGTGGGGCCTAATTACTCCAGTATTGATTACAGCTGGGGAGTGAAGCGTGCAGGCCAAGCCGCATGTTGACTTGTCTGTACCGGGTTAGAGGAGATATAGGGAGATAAGGATGTCTATAAAGACAGTGGTTTCAATGTGTTAAAGGGCACCAAGTGTCACTACAGGCAGAACGTCAGATGTATGTTTGACCAATAACCATCCCTGGAGACCAGAGTTCTGTATTCACAAATACATAAGTCAATTTAGCTTAGTGCTTTTTCAAATAACGACTTTAAAACTTCATGTTGACCATCAATTATCTTTTGAATGCATGAGTGCATTTTTGACATCAAAGGTGGCTTCAATGATTCAATTATACAGAAAACACATGCTACATTACAAAGACCCCTTTTGGAACCCTTTTTTATAAGGCAAACTTTTTTAATCCAATGAACTGTTTTTGGAAGAACGGGTTCTTCGGATGGCAAAACAGATTCTTTGGAAGGCAAGAAGGGTTTTACATGTATTTATTTTATTTATAACCTTTGTATAACTAGGCAAGTCAATTAAGAACATATTCTTATTTACAATGACGGCCTAACAAGAGCAAAAGGCCTCCTGTGGGGACAGGAGATTTAAAAAAAATACAAGACAAAATACGCATCACGACAAGGGAGACAACACTATATAGAGACCTGAGACGACAACACAACATGGCAGCAACATATGACAACACAGCATGTTAGCAAGACATGACAAAAACACAGTAGCAACACAACTTGGTAGCAGCACAAACATGGTACAAACATTGTTAGGCACAGACAACAGCACGATGGGCAAAAAGGTATAAAAAATGATAAATCACGTGAAGCAGCCACAAGTATCAGAAAGTGTCCATGATTGAGTCTTTGAATGTAGAGATGGAGATAAAACTGTTAAGTTAGTGTTTTTTGTAGCTCGTTCCAGTCACAAGCTGCGGTGAACTGAAAAGAGGAGCGACCCAGGGATGTGTGTATTAGGGGGCCTTGAACAGAATGTCACTGGCAGAACGGGTGTTATGTGGAGGATGAGGGTTGCAGTAGGTATCTCAGATAGGGGAAAGTGAGGCCTAAGAGGGTTTTATAAAAAAGCATCAACCAGTGGGTCTTGCGTCAGGTATACAGAGATGGCCAGTTTACAGAGTATAGCGTGCAGTGATGTGTCCTATAAGGAGCATTGGTGGCAAATCTGATGGCGGAATGGTAAAGAACATCTAGCCGCTCGAGAGCACCCTTACCTGCCGATTTATACATTTCATCTCCGTAATCTAGCATAGGTAGGATGGTCACCTTAATCAGGGTTAGTTTGGCAGCTGGGGTGAAAGAGGAGTGATTATGATAGAGGAAACCAAGTCTAGATTTAACCTTAGCCTGCAGCTTGGATATGTGCTGAGAAGGACAGTTTACCATCTAGCCATACTCCCAAGTACTTGTATAAGGTGACTACCTCAAGATCTAAACCCTCAGAGGGGAGGGGCATTCTTCTTACCGAACGACATTACCTTTGTTTTGGAGGTGTTCGGAACAAGGTTAAGGGCAGAAAAGGCTTGTTGGACACTAAGAAAGCTTTGTTTTAGAGTGTTTAACACAACATCCGGGGATGGGCCAGCATCATCTGCATTTAAGAGCGCTTCCTTAAGAGCACTTCCTGAGAGCGCTTCCTACTGCCTGTGCTATGTTTTTTTAAATATAAATTGAGAAGAGCGTGGGGCCTAGGATCGAGCCTTGGGGTACTCCCTTGGTGACAGGCAGTAGCTGAGACAGCAGATGTTCTGACCTTACACATTGGACTCTTTAAGAGAGGTTGTTAGCAAAACAGGCCAAAGACCCCTCAGAGACCCAATAGTCCTTACTTGACCAACAAGAATGGAATGGTCTACCGTATCAAAAGCTTTGGCCAAGTCAAAAAAAATAGCAGCACAACATTGCATAGAACCCTCTGAATCTGAATAAGTTTTATATTATAATTTTTCCCTTTTAAATAGTGCCTGAGCATGAATGTTTATCAACAGGAGTTTGAGTTATCTGATCAGTTAAAAAAGATAGGTGTGCTGTTTAAACTGTATCTATATGGGAATACTCAAAACCATGCCCATCATTACCAAATTTCTCAGCATGCACTATTTTGCAGGTAAATTTTTTGAGTTGTTTAAATATCTGTTTTTGCATGTATATTGATTAGATAATTACTCTTATGCTACACAGGCTAATCCAATATGTTAGTAGTTGGACTTATTTCACCCGTTACTGAGATAGTAATTCCAGATTAGAGGATTTAGGTTGTCTCATTTATCAATCTCTCCTACCATGGCAGTCATTCTAAATGCAGGTTGCAGGTGATTTAAATGTTCCAATTGTTGGATATCCTCACTCTGGCTGGATTCCAATAGGAATTACACATCAATTTGCATGCCAGCATAATGTGACTTGAGTTTCCTAACACCACTGTGTTAGGCTATGACTACGCTCTCAAAGAAAGGTCTTATGTAATGTATTGTCATAAAGATTAAGGCTAATAAAGCTGGTTGAACCGTTCATGGAGGGTTCTGGAAAGAATCCAAAGATAAAACGGTTCTCGGAAGAACCCATCTAGGAAGAACCCTTTAGATTATAAAAGAGTTATTGGTAGAACCATTTATAGATTGTACTTGGAAGGACCATTTACATGGAGTTATATCGATGGGCTAGCTGACAACGTCACAAACGGTGCGCGCCTTTCCATGGGGTAGAAGTCAGCGTGTTATTGTGATTTCTGGATTTTTCAGATTGCTAGCAAGAGTCTGGGGCATCATAAGTGGCTTTTTTCAGCTCATTTTATCTTGTTCTTGATACCATGTCTTGTTTTGACTGATTTCATGTCAATGCTAATATGGCTGTGCTCATTGTGCAAATGTATTTGTTTTCAATGAACATTGTAGATGAAATATAGATTACATGTTGTCAACAGTCTAAGCTGTGATGGAAATGTTATGTTCGTGCTTTTTTTAATAACCAATTTCTGTGTTCATGCAAGTGACTGAACGAATCCTCACTATCAGTATCTGCAATTTGGCAGTACGTCCAGACCCTTGTTTTGAGAACTAAAGATGTCTCAGCTTAGAGAAGAAGCCTTTTGAGGTATTATGCAAATATGACTTGTCTGCAGTATATAAGAGAACTAACAGGAATGCCCTGGGCGAGCTCCTGATCGACATGTGTACTTGATCCTGGACGAGCACCCAAATATGGCTGTTGGTGAATGTTGAACTTCTCTCTGTTGTCTGTATCTCTCAGGAGGAGGATGAGAAATGGGTCCAGGACTACTGTATGCAGGTGGGCAACGCCTACGTCATAGTTTACTCAATCACGGACCGCACCAGCTTCGAGAGTGCCTCTGAGTTACGCATCCAGCTGCGGCGCATACGGCAGGCCGAGAACATTCCCATCATCCTCGTGGGCAACAAAAGTGACCTGGTCCGCTCCAGAGAAGTGGCTGTAGAAGGTAACGTTGATTCTAATGTAATCATTAAAGCATCTCTCCACACCTTCTGAACAGTGACTTGATGAGAGCCATTTAACAATATGAGCAGCACTCTGCTTATAAAAGAGACAGTTTGGCATACAATAGTCTGTACTGCACTTTCTGTGGCCTTCATAGTCAAATAAACAAGCAAAAGTTACAACTACAGAACATGATCATATATCAAATGTTGCAGTCCACACAACATACTATAAGCTGTTCCCTTAATATTCCATGAGTTGGATTTACAGCACACATCTCATACACTAACACTGTATTTTACAATGTCACCGTAATTCTTGATATTTAACCTGTTCTGCAGATGAGAATAAGCTTGTGCTAATTCTGGTGCAATGGATCAAATGTATTTATGTTATGAGTTTCACCTGATCCCTGACTAATAAAGAATCAAACGTAGACCTCTCACATGTAAACACCTCTCGTATGACCTCTTCTTTCTCTGTGCTCTGCTCTCTCCCAGAGGGCCGTGCATGCGCCGTGGTGTTTGACTGCAAGTTCATCGAGACATCCGCTTCGCTCCATCACAACGTCCACGAGCTCTTCGAGGGCATCGTCCGGCAGATCCGCCTGCGGCGAGACAGCAAAGAGACCAACGAACGCCGGCGCTCCGTCTACAAGCGCAAGGAGAGCCTCGCCAAGAAGGCCCGCCGCTTCCTGGACCGCCTGGTGGCCAAGAACAACAAGAAGATGGCGCTGAAGGTTCGCTCCAAGTCCTGCCACGACCTGGCCGTGCTGTAACGGTTGCTGTGTGGCCAAGTGGTTCACGCCAACAGTGGTCGCAGACTTCAACTCTCCTCTTTGCCCTGACGCTGTGTTCTTCGGGTGGCCATCTTGTGGGTCAAATCCTTAAACCAACCAATGGCTGTATTGTACTGTCTAGAGAGACTAATTCTATGCTCCAACCCCCTAGTGGTAAAGGGGAAGGACGTTGTTATTTCCTATTTATTTTAGCCATTCAAAGCAATTGGGATGAGAAAATGTGAGGCAATTTAGACTATTTTTTTTGTTGCTATATCACAGATCCGCTGAGAGCGAGTTTGCTAAACAGACCTTATCAACTGTTTGCCTTACATCTAAGTCAATAGATTCCTAGACCAGTGTATCCAGACATAGATCTGGCATTTGAAGTCCTTTACGGTCTCGTTTGAGAAGGTTTTCTAAGATTATTGAGGTATGAAATAATCGTTTTATTTTCTACCAAAGAAAGTGCTTTGAATACACCGTATGATGTATTTTTGCCATGAGGAAAGCAATGCCCACTTACGTACTTTTAAGCAAACGTCACTAACGATTTGATTACAAGGTTTTGCACTATGGGAGACAGTCAATGGACATTCTTCTACAACAACCAAGAGAGCTCTGGTTTAAGACTTCTGTTCTGTCTATGAGCCCATCAGTTGACAGCTAAATGACATGTGAATGCCGATGTTGTTTGGGAATCGACACCATCGTGAACTTTCCAAACGGATTATCCCGTCCACACCTTCCTTTACAAGCACCTCCTACGCTGGAAGGACCAGTGGGGTGTTAACAGTACAACTGTAATGGATGCTTTTGAAGAGGCGTGGTCTAATTGACCACAGTCAAAAAACACGGTCCTGAAGAAACCAAAGAAGAAAAATGTTGAGTCTTCAATGTGTGTGAATGTGTGTGTCCTGGTTGGGTTTGAAAGGTATTCTAATCACTTTTGTACAGAGTTTGTAAATACAGTACATAAATGTCAAGGATTTTTATGAGGAAATAAAGAAGTAGGAAATACATTACCACTAATTGTCTGCTCTGGATTTTAAGGTTTGTCATGTTTTTGTAAGCTTTTATCAAAAAAATATATGTATAAAATAAATGGAAGAGATAGTTGTGCTACCTTTCTGCTTTTTCCCCTCATTGTCAAGTGACAATTTGGCTGAAGTAAAACCAGACCAGGCTACATATTACACTCTGAACAACGTGAGCATAGAGTTTTCAATGGCTTTAAAAGTACAAGCGATAGTTGTGCTGATTCTGGTGGGCACCTTTAGGCCAGAGCCTTCCATAAACCTGCTAAAGGAATCGGTGACTAGAGAACAGTTTTACAATGTCTACTTCCCAAATGGCACCCTACTCCCTAAAAAGAGCACTACTTTTGACCAAGGCCCATAGGGCTCTGGTCAAAAGTATTGCACTATATAGGGATAAGGTGCCATTTGGGACATAGGATACCGTCTGTTTGTGTTCCATATGGAGTAGTATGGCTGCCTCGTAACGTTGACAAAGTACAGATGATCAGGAGGTTTCCATTGATTAATGACAATGCCCATGTTGTGGTTTAAACCCCTAGATGGGTAGAAGCTCATGTTTGCATGAAATTCATGTCCAGACACAAACGTGTTGGGAAAAATATGGAATTGTTCAATGCAACTTTAATTTATTTTGATATGGAAGAAATACTGATCTCTTTTGATGATCCAGTCTTATTACATGTTCCTTACTTTGTTACATTATGGAAATTTTTTAATCAAATTTGAATTACATCTAAATATTGAATTAAGGAAAACAAGAAAAACATATGAACTGGTCAACCCTGGATTATTCTATGGATAATATCATATTGCATTTTATCCCCAAAACTGTCATTTGACACGGTTTAGATCAGGCCTTGGAATTATACGTGGATTTCCATGATTAGTTGCTGGCTTAAAAAGAGGAACAACATAAGTGGATACTCTCCCTGCGTCTCAAATGGCACCCTATTCCCTACATGGTACACTGCTTTTCACCAGAGCCCCCCCCCCCATAGGGCTCTGATCAAAAGTAGTGAACTATAAGGAAGGGTGCCATTTGGGACGTAACCCCTAAGTGACACTTTCACAAACAACCAGAGCCCAATGTTAGCCAACCATGCAGACAGTATCATTGAAACTACAGTGTGCTGAGAGGTCCTCAAGTGACATTCACAATAGGAGGCTATTCACTCAGTGTTCATTAACACAGGTTATTGCACTGCCATTTTGTGGCATTGATGAGGCTTCATGTAACATTCCTGAACAAAATAAAACTCAAAAACAGGATGGAATAGAAATAACAGTTTTCTCTTGTCATTCGTACAATATACACTGCTCAAAAAAATAAAGGGAACACTTAAACAACACAATGTAACTCCAAGTCAATCACACTTCTGTGAAATCAAACTGTCCACTTAGGAAGCAACACTGATTGACAATACATTTCACATGCTGTTGTGAAAATGGAATAGACAAAAGGTGGAAATTATAGGCAATTAGCAAGACACCCCCAATAAAGGAGTGGTTCTGCAGGTGGTGACCACAGACCACTTCTCAGTTCCTATGCTTCCTGGCTGATGTTTTGGTCACTTTTGAATGCTGGCGGTGCTTTCACTCTAGTGGTAGCATGAGACGGAGTCTACAACCCACACAAGTGACTCAGGTAGTGCAGCTCATCCAGGATGGCACATCAATGCGAGCTGTGGCAAGAAGGTTTGCTCTGTCTGTCAGCGTAGTGTCCAGAGCATGGAGGCGCTACCAGAAGACAGGCCAGTACATCAGGAGACGTGGAGGAGGCCGTAGGAGGGCAACAACCCAGCAGCAGGACCGCTACCTCCGCCTTTGTGCAAGGAGGAGCACTGCCAGAGCCCTGCAAAATGACCTCCAGCAGGCCACAAATGTGCATGTGTCTGCTCAAACGGTCAGAAACAGACTCCATGAGGGTGGTATGAGGGCCCGACGTCCACAGGTGGGGGTTGTGCTTACAGCCCAACACCGTGCAGGACGTTTAGCATTTGCCAGAGAACACCAAGATTGGCAAATTCGCCACTGGCGCCCTGTGCTCTTCACAGATGAAAGCAGGTTCACACTGAGCACATGAGCACATGTGACAGACGTGACAGAGTCTGGAGACGCCGTGGAGAACGTTCTGCTGCCTGCAACATCCTCCGGCATGACCGGTTTGGCGGTGGGTCAGTCATGGTGTGGGGTGGCATTTCTTTGTGGGGCCGCACAGCCCTCCATGTGCTCGCCAGAGGTAGCCTGACTGCCATTAGGTACTGAGATGAGATCCTCAGACCCCTTTTGAGACCATATGCTGACACATGCACATTTGTGGCCTGCTGGAGGTCATTTTGCAGGACTCTGGCAGTGCTCCTCCTTGCACAAAGGCGGAGGTAGCGGTCCTGCTGCTGGGTTGTTGCCCTCCTACGGCCTCCTCCACGTCTCCTGATGTACTGGCCTGTCTCCTGGTAGCGCCTCCATGCTCTGGACACTACGCTGACAGACACAGCAAACCTTCTTGCCACAGCTCGCATTGATGTGCCATCCTGGATGAGCTGCACTACCTGAGCCACTTGTGTGGGTTGTAGACTCCGTCTCATGCTACCACTAGAGTGAAAGCACCGCCAGCATTCAAAAGTGACCAAAACATCAGCCAGGAAGCATAGGAACTGAGAAGTGGTCTGTGGTCACCACCTGCAGAACCACTCCTTTATTGGGGGTGTCTTGCTAATTGCCTATAATTTCCACCTTTTGTCTATTCCATTTTCACAACAGCATGTGAAATGTATTGTCAATCAGTGTTGCTTCCTAAGTGGACAGTTTGATTTCACAGAAGTGTGATTGACTTGGAGTTACATTGTGTTGTTTAAGTGTTCCCTTTATTTTTTTGAGCAGTGTATATATTTTTTGTACTTTTACAACTTTTTCGTGATATCTAATTGGCAGTTACAGTCTTGTCCCATCGCGGCAACTCCGCTACGGACTCGGGAGAGGTGAAGGTCGAGAGCCTTGCGTCCTCCGAAACAAGACCCTGCCAATCCGCACTGCTTCTTGACACACTGTTCACTTAACCCGTAAGCCAGCCGCACCAATGTGTCGGAGGAAACACCGTCCAGCTGCCGACCGAAGTCAGTTTACAAGCGCCCGAAGTCAGCTTCCAGGCGCCCGGCCCGCCACAAGGAGTCGCTAGATCGTGATGGGACAAGGAAGTCCTGGCCGGCCAAACCCTCCCCTAACCCGGATGATGCTGGGCCAATTGTGCGCCGCCTCATGGGTCTCCCAGTCATGACCGGCTGTGACACAGCCTGGGATCGAAACCGATGCTGTAGTGACGCCTCAAGCACTGTGATCCAGTGACTTAGACCGCTGCGCCACTAAGGAGGCCCGATGTGCAATATCTTTAAGTTCCAAGAATTCAACCAATATGGAACACTGGAATCCATAAAACAGCATTGCTCCTGGCTGCACCTCTGAAAATATGTATCTGGGTTTGATAGAATTTGAGATCAACATGCTAAAAGAGAGTTCCGATTCTACATAGTTACAGCAAAGGCCTCATGTTATGGCAGCATTGATTGTTAGTGTTGTGCTATGCCGCCAGGATTGGTTCAATATATAAACTGATTTATAGAGGTTTGATGAGGTGAATTACTGTGGCTCACCACTGCATATAAAGTCAAATCAGCATTACTGTAAAGTTGAAAATGATGCGATATGGTGACCACCCACCGTAAGCAGCAGTGAAAAGTATAATTTTGAAAGTACAAATTTGAGTGTTCAAATCCCCCAAAAGCATTGATACAAGTTATTTGATCACTCATGGAAATGCTTATAGGCCTACATGTCAGGGTAGTGGGTCAAATTCCAGGAGCCCCCATACGTACAATGTATGCATGCATGACTAAGTTGCTTTGGATAAAAGTGTCTGCTAAATAGAATTATGTCAAATCAAATGTATTTGTCACACGCATCGAATAACACAGATGTAGACGTTTACCATGAAATACTTACGAGACCTTTCCCAATATTGCAAAGCTAAAAAGTAAGAAGAATGTGCACACAAAAAATAACAAAATAGTAACACAATAACGAGGCTATTTACAAGGAGTGCTGGTACCGAGTCAATGTTCAGGAGTACGAGGCAGTTGAGGTAATATGCACATGTAAGTAGGGGTAAAAGTGACTAGGCAATCAGGATAGACAAACAGAGTAGCAGCAGCGTGTGCTGTATGAAAGAGTGTCTGTGTGTGTGTGTACCGTCAATATGCATGTGCGTATGAGTGTATGTGTGTATGTGTTGGAGTATCAGTGTAGTATGTGAGTGTGTGGGTAGAGTCCAGTGAGTGTACAAGAGCCAGTGCAAAAAAAGGGTGTCATTGCAAATAGTACGAGTAGCATTATGTAAAAAAAAAAAATGAAACAAATAAGATCAGCGCAAAAACACAAAATAGCACAATTGGTCAGGAGCACGTAAAACGCCTGCTATTCCCTCCAGCGCCATAAAGTCATGTCCTGTTACCCAAAGGCTCATTGAATCATTTTGACTAGCTTCTTCTACTCAGTTTTCTATTCAGAAGAATGCCTCACTTGTTTTTTCACAAATTATCTCAGTTTTTAGGCATATTTATTCCGTTCCTGACATTATTTTGAACCGTCCTCCCCTCAGCAGCCTCCTGTGCTTTACACTTCTGACAAACCTCACCTTTCACATAAGGTGCCAAAACCAACACATTTCACAGGAATAGTCAAAAGAAACATAAGCAAACAGTAGAACTAAGAATGTGTGTGAATAGTCTATGTGTGCATGCAAGGCTGTGTGAGTGTGTGTGTAAATGTTATTGGAGCCTGGGTCGCATGTGTTGAGACAGCCACTGTCTGTGTGTGTGTGTCGAGCTCCATGAGCAGCAGCAGGAGGCCAGGCAGGGGGCCAGGGCTACATTGGGGCCAGGCCTGGCCTGACAGGGTTGGGTCAGCTCTTTCCACTCTCCCCCCTAGCACAGCACAGCACATCCAGAGAGGGAGGAGGAGGAGAAGAGATGTAGGGGGGTGCTAGTTGGCTCTGAGCTCACTGCATTGATTTGGTCTGGGTAATGGAAAGAATGCACAACCCCTAACGAACACACACATGCACCATACACACGCATACGCACACACAGACCCACTAACATACGTATGTATGCAAACAAACAGGATGTCACAGGTCACACGCAGACATGTAGAAACACACACACATCAAACACTCTTAATAAGCCCTTTCATTAATTTTGCATTATATCGTTAGCTGGAGTTATGAAGCCAAGATTATAAATTGAATGAAATAATGGTGTCATTAGACATTATCCATCTTCTGTGACTGATGTAATGGTTGTGGACAATTAGGTGAATTATTGTACTCACACTAAGTCATCTATGAAAAACGAAATCCACCATATGTTTTTACTGTACTGTCTAACTGTTGTGCAATCACCATGTAGAGTTTATAGATGCCACCATTAGCTATTCTTAGTAGAATAGCTAATGGATGAGTAACAGTGAAAAAGATCAGTCATTTGATAATCAACTTGAGAGTTTTGGGGAGAGTTTACTGCCTGCGGAGCACCGACAACAAAACAACAGAAAGCAGAGAGCAGAATGGAAAAAGTGAATAACAGCAAGAGGAGAAGGGAGGTGGCGGGGAATACAAGAAGATGAATGCTCCTGCGCCAGTCGCAAGGCTGGTTCTTGTTACGTGTCAAGAATCTGGCGTCCTCCAGATGTGTGTCATGTTTATATTGGGCAAATCCCCCAGAGAGATTTAATTCGCCGGCCCTGCTCTCTGGTGAACAGCTAGCAGAGATGGAGAGAGAGAAGGGGAGAAGGAGAGCGAACGTGAGCGAAAAAGAGAGAGCAAGAGGGACAGAGAGAGAGAAAGAGAGATAATTACGGAAAGTTGGCAGCCAGCAGAGGAGCAAGCTGTGGCAGGACACAACGGAAAGAATAAGATTAAACACAGAAAAATGCAGGGTAATAAAGTTTAAGACAAAAAAGATGAGTAATGATCATGCTCCTCAGCCTCTAAAAGGTGAACTTCCTCTCCTAATGTTTTGGCTAGTTTGTCCAGGAGTGCAGACTGGTTGTAACAAGGATAACTTGTAAGGGAAGGATGATCTCCAGGTCATAATAAAGGTGTACTTTGGGGCTCTTGTTTCAGGGCAAGTATCTTTTTCATTAATTTTGTTTATATCTTTTGTTTTCAAAATATAAGACATGCAAATATTATAATCCATACATATATTCAGGGTAATTTCTCACTGACTTCGATAGTCTACTGGGAGAGTTTTAAGGCCAACTGTTCCTTGTCCTCTTTCTGTCCCTCTCCCACACTTCCTGTGTGGACCAGCGCCATGGAAATCATGCTAATTAACTATCCTTGAACTGTAAATCTCAAAATAACATTCACGATAGCAATCCAAAACCATGGATATCGAGCCAACATAAAGCCCTATAAAACATGAAGGATTTCTTGTTACTTGCAAGAATGCTAAGTATGTCAACTTCTTGTTGCTCCCCATCTGAAAATCAAATATTGTAATCAAACTCGAGGGAATATTACTCTCAAACTACACTGTGTTTGAAAGTAATATTTCCTGCCCCCGACTTTGACATAACATCAAATGTAATAAAATGGGGATTATGTACAGTTTCAAAAGTGAAAAAATAAGACTATTTTAAGGGAGAACGTGCAACTGGTATCAATACAAATTAATTGCTTGTCATACTGTACTCAAAAACATTGTTTCCTAGATGAATTGTAAGGAAAGAGTGCCAATTTGCCATGTAAGGCTCCGACTTAACCCACACAGCCATTTCCACTCATCCTCCCAAACATCTCTTGGAAAAATGTATTTATCAAGGAAGATCATGTAATAGTATTGGGACACTGTGTCTGCTAGTTTATGAACTTACAATACGGTTGGTAACTGATCTAGACTTCAGATCCAGGTATATAAATATATCTATTGCTGACTGCAGATATGCACTGCTACATGGATTTTCCAAGAGTCCAGGCCTAGGTCGAAATGGTATGAAGACGAGGTGGTGTAACAATGACTGATTTAGATTTAGTCTTTGGCTCCCTCTTGTGGATGTACTAAATGCCAGCACACAGTCTGTACTGTTCCTAGGGACTTGTACTGTTATTTATCCAGTCAATGTACTATAAATAGCCTATCTATTTAGGAAGTACATTTTCTTATATAACTTTGCCCTGTGCTTCTCCAATCTTGCACTTCCTATAGCCTATCGTGCACTGCTGCTGAATTTATCAGAGATCAGGGGCATACATCAATATATAATAAGCAACAAAATAATCACAAAAAAATCTATTACAAATTACATGACCTGATTTGTTTCCTCGAGTTCCCAGTTGTCTTGAACACACTGATGTTGGAAGTCTGAAATTTCAGAGTTCCCAGTTGTATTGAACGCATTTCTACCACTGTATGTCATCACTACAAGCGCTACTTGATTCGCTAGGTTCTCTACACGCCCACATTCTTGATACGCCAAGCACAAAGATGGACTGATCGAACAGCCAATGGAAAGGTAAAAGCGAAATGCCCACCAATGCTGGCCTTAGCAAGGAGAATGAGAGAGCAAGGTTGTAAACCAAAGTTACATATGGTCTAATTCAATATGTACATTCCAAAATGCTGAAAAATACTGACATTTAATCGATTACAAATGACATGACCCTCCCCTGAACAAAAATAATAATAATACTAAACCCTGCCCCTGGCTGAAATTGAAAAAGCATGACCATCCCCCATTTTCCTCCAGGTAACAATTGCGTAAATTTCGACCACTCCCTAAAAATAAAGACTCAAGTGAGTCACCCAGTAAAATACTACTTGAGTAAAATATTCAAAGTATCTGGTTTAAAATGTACTTAAGTATCAAAAGTATAAATTACATCCTATACATCAAATTCCTTACATTAAGCAAACAAGACCGACCAATTTTTTTTTTTTTATCTACGGACAGCCAGGGGCAAACTCCAACATTCAGACATAATTTACAAACCTATTAGTTGCGTTTAGTGAGTCCGCCAGATCAGAGGCAGTAGTGACGACCATGCGTTCTCTTGATAAGCGCGAATTGGACCATTTTGCTGTCCTGCCTGAGCATTAAGTACTTTTGGGTGTCAGGGAAAATGGGAGGAAAAAGTGCATATTATCTTTATGAATATAGTAAGAGTCAAAGTTGTCAAAAATATATATACACTTGAGTGAAGGACAGATACACACCCCCACCCCCCCAACAACAACAAAAATGACTTACTTATTTTTACTTAGTTACTTTACACCACTACCTGCCAAGCAAGGAGGGAGATTTAGTTTAGTACCACACGAATGCCTTGCTGCGCCCACTGTCTAGCCTAGTGTTGCACATTATTTGTAAGTGGGTTACAGACATTTTTGAACACATTGTGCCTTATTGTAAACCCCACAGTATCCGTCCAACCCCCATTTATCCCCAACAAAAAGCCTAGCTATTAGCAACTGTAATAAACTCAACATGGGCATTTTTTTCAGGCAAGTAAACAGGAGTTAATTTTTGTTTGTTGTTCTTCTTTACAATTACTGCTAAATCGATCCTCTAAGGTAGTCTTCTTCTCCACTCCCTCATGTTGGCACTGATCATTAGCTGACATTCTAGAAGATGCTGTGGCTGGCTGATCCACGTGTCTAGAAGTTTGTTGTTCTTCTTTGTAGGCTCGCACGTCCTTTCAAATAAGTGTAGCCAAGCCTGTGAAATTAAAACAAATCGAGGGCACGGCCTTCACGTTGGAAAGGTAGTTTGATACACTTGAATGACTTGCTTTAGTTATTTAGCAAGAGTAATGGCACAGAGATTTTGCTAACGCTCTCTATCTCAACCACTGAGGTGTGATCACAAGTTTATCGAAAACTACAGAGGACATTCAAGGATATTCAACAACAGTGTCATAGAAAAATACATACACTAGGGGGTGCACAGTCCCATAGCATGACAAGGGCTTGAAGTTATGCAATGTGCAGTTCATTGCTCTTTAGAAAAACTCAAATAAGATACATTAAAGAATTAAAGATGGCTCCGGCTGAGAGTTTTTCCATATATGATAATCCAAATGTAGCTAGAAATGTTATTAATAGAAAAAGCTAAACTTTTGAAAGTAAAACAAACAGTTCATGTTATTCAGAGGGTTTCTGTTTATTTAAAACAACCGTAAAAGTAATAAAATGCATTTCATACAAATTGGTGACATTTTTTGTTGTTGTCACCATTAACATGGACTACAAATTATTTTTAAATAACCTTTTCAACAATGCCCCATGGGCTTGTTCAGTTGAGATGGTTTCAAACAGAAATGCAGTATATGGCCTACACAATTCCCTATTCATTGTCAGTGTCAGCTCTTGCACAAAAGTATTTTCCATTGGACCTAAAAAACCCAACTCTGACTTCCAGGTCTTCAAAGCATTGGTCACAACCTTACTTCTGTTTGGACTTCACAGCTGCTTTCAGTTTGGTGTAGAGATATCCACAATTCTTAAAATTGAAGAAGGAAAGTGGATAAATGAGCACATGGTCAGTGTTTCTTGAGCAACAATTTCAGACCCTGGCACTAATGCATAATTCATATTGCATAATCTCACAATAAAATAATATGCTTAATATCCCCGTTGGGAAAATTCACTTTTTTGGATCCAGTGACAGGGTTTGTTTGCAAATGGGCAGTCTATGTATACCAAGGTGAACTGTGAATGTCTACCAACCTCGATGGCATAGTAGACTATCGCCAGGTAAGCAGCTATACAGCCCCCAAGGAAGAGGTCAAAGGCTGCTGGCTTAATCCTGGTGATAAAACATGTAGGGAACGAAATCCAGTTAACAATTACCAAACATAATGAAAACATGGAAACAAACCTCACAAACACAGACTATGAAATGCATTGTTTACTTAATTTGCATACACTATTTCGTATAATAAAAATTTGAAAAATATAAGGTTAGTCGTTGGATTTGCAAGTGTGGGTGTTTGGATACTGTTTTCCTCATTGGACTAGCACCTAAAATGTGACTGTTTTACACATTTAGTCCTCATACCTATACATCATCATTGGTTGCTCCATTTGGTCAAAAAAGGTAAGTTCAGGATCCCTGAAAGAGAAACAAAATATTACCAATTCACTCTTATTAACAATCATAATTTCAAGGAATGAAAGGTAGGAAGACATGTTCTTTATGGCTGTGTGCATGCGCACGTGCGTGCGTCTGTCTGTCTTGTACCTCTTGTCTTGGCGGAAGGTGTGTCTGTGGACCTGGTGCAGATAGTACCTCAGCTCATGTTCCAGAGTGTTCACCAGTGTGGCGTGTTTGGGATCCTTATCCAGCTGTGTTGCCCGTGGGATTGACGTCAGGAAGGACATCAGGCTAGACATGCGACTGTCCTGAAACTCCTATACCAGAGATTGAGATGGACACTTGAGGATGCATACTGTACAAGTTTAGGTTAGAGGTACAGTGCCTTTTGAAAGTATTCATACCCCTTGACTCATTTCACATGTTGTTGTGTTACAGCCTGAATTCAAAATGGATGAAATGTATATATTTTTTCTCACCCATCTACACACAATACCCCATAATGACAAAGGGGAAAAATGTATTGACATTTCAATAAATATTTAATTTACATAAGTATTCACACCCTTTTGCTATGACACTCCAAATTGAGTGCATCCTTGAGATGTGACTACAACCTCATTGGAGTCCACCTGTGGCCAATTCAATTGTTTGGAACACACCTGTCTATATAAGGTCCCACAGCTGGGTCCCACAGCTGACAATGCATGTCAGAGCAGAAACTGTACCATGAAGTCCAAATAACTGTCTGTAGATCTCAGAGATAGAATTGTGATGAAGCATATACTGTGTGTATATATATGAGGAAGGGTATAAAACTATTTCTAGCATGTTGAAAGCTTCTAAGAGCACAGTGGTTTCCATCATTGGGAAATAAAAAAATATATAGAACTACCCAGACTCTGCCTAGAGCTGGCCGTCCGACCAAACTGAGCAAGAAGGACCTTAGTAAAAGGCACGTAAAAAACTGAGATCATAAGGCAAAAGATTCTGTGGTCTGATGAAACAAATGTTTCATCATGAGAAAACCAGGCACAGCTCATCACCAGGTCTAACATCATCCCTACTGTGGTGGCAGGATCATGCTATGGGGATGCTTTTCAGCAGAAGGGACTGGGAGACCGGTAAGAAGAGGGAACAATGAATGGAGCCAAATACAGACAAATCCTTGATGAGAACCGTGCAAACGACCTTAGACTGGGGTAAATATTTACGTTCCAACAGGACAATGATCCCAAGCATACCTCCAAAGCAATGCTGGAATCCCATTGACAATCTGTGTAAAGAAAGACTTGAAGATTTCTGTTCACTACTGCTCCCCATCTAATTTAACAGAGTTTAAGAAAATCTGAGAGAAAAATACCTGAATCCAGATGTGTAAAGCTGATACAGACATACCCAAGATGACTCAAAGCTGTAATCACTGCCAAAAGTACTTCTACAAAGTATTGACTCAGGGGTGTGAATTTTTATGTAAATAAGATATTTCCGTATTTCATTTTCAATAAATTTAGCAACAATTCAAAAAATACTATGGGGTATTGTGGGTAAATAGGTGAGAAAAAAATATATTTCATCCATTTTGAATTCAGGCTGTAACATAACAAAGTGGGAAAAAGTCAAGGGGTATGGATACTTTATGAAGGCACTCCAAGACGGAATTCTTTCACACAAAAAGTGGCAATCAAGTGTTTCCTTAAGAATGTTAGATTTGTATTTGTATTTATGGAACCCCATTAGCTGCTGCCAAGGCAGCAGCTACTCTTCCTGGGGTCCGGGACAATTAAGGCAGTTATACAATTTTAAAAACATTACAATACATTCATTACATAATTCACAACACTCTAAGTGTGTGCCCTCAGGCCCATACTCCACTTCCACATATCTACAAAACTAAATCCACAATAACATAGTGCGTGTTATTGTGTGTGTATGCATGTGTATGTGCCTGTTACTTCACAGATCCCACTGTTCCATAAGGTGTATTTTTACCTGCTTTCTAAATCTGATTCTACTGCTTGCATCAGTTACCTGATGTGGAATAGAGTTCCATGTAGTCATGGCTCTATGTAGTACTGTGCGCCTCCCATAGTTTGTTCTGGACTTGGGGACTGTGAAGAGACCTCTGGTGGCACGTCTTGTGGGGTATGCATGGGTATCCGAGCTGTGTGCTAGTAGCTTCAGCTTGTCAACACCTCTTATGAAAACAAGTAATGATGATGTCAATCTCTCTTCCACTTTGAGCCATGAGAGATTGACATGCATATCATTAATGTTAGCTCTCCGTGTACTTTTAAGGGCCAGCCATGCAATTTTCCCAAGTCCCTCTTTGTGGCACCTGACCACACTACTGAACAATAGTCTAGGTGCGACAAAACCAGGACCTGTAGGACCTGCCTTGTTGATAGTGTTGTTAAGAATGCAGAGCAGTGCTTTATTATGGACATCTTAGCTACTGTTGTATCAATATGTTTTGACCATGACAGTTTAAAATCCAGGGAAACTCCAAGCAGTTTAGTCACCTCACCTTGCTAAATTTCCACATTATTCATTACGAGATGTAGTTGAGGTTTAGGGTTAAGTGAATGATTTGTTCCAAATGCAATGCTTTAAGTTTTGGAAATATTTAGGATTAACTTATTCCTTGCAAAACATTCCGAAACTAACTGCAGCTCTTTGTTAAGTGTTGCAGTCATTTCAGTCACTGTAGTAGCTGATGTGTAAAGTGTTGAGTCATCCGCATACATAGACACACTGGCCTTACACAAAGCCAGTGGCATGTCGTTAGTAAAGAATGGAAAAAGCAAGGGGCCTAAACAGCTACCCTGGGGAATTCCTGCTTCTACCTGGATTATGTTTGAGAGGCTTCCATTAAAGAACACCCTCTGTGTTCTGTTAGACAAGTAACTCTTTATCCACATTATAGTAGGGGGTGTAAACCCATAATACAGTGAGGGAAAAAAGTATTTGATCCCCTGCTGATTTTGTACGTTTGCCCACTGACAAAGAAATGATCAGTCTATAATTTTAATGGTAGGTTTATTTGAACAGTGAGAGACAGAATATCAACAAAAAAATCCAGAAAAACACATGTCAAAAATGTTATGAATTGATTTGCATTTTAATGAGGGAAATAAGTATTTGACCCCTCTGCAAAACATGACTTAGTACTTGGTGGCAAAACCCTTGTTGGCAATCACAGAGGTCAGACGTTTCTTGTAGTTGGCCACCAGGTTTGCACACATCTCAGGAGGGATTTTGTCCCACTCCTCTTTGCAGATCTTCTTCAAGTCATTAAGGTTTTGAGGCTGACGTTTGGCAACTCGAACCTTCAGCTCCCTCCACAGATTTTCTATGGGATTAAGGTCTGGATACTGGCTAGGCCACTCCAGGACCTTAATGTGCTTCTTCTTGAGCCACTCCTTTGTTGCCTTGGCCGTGTGTTTTGGGTCATTGTCATGCTGGAATACCCATCCACGACCCATTTTCAATACCCTGGCTGAGGGAAGGAGGTTTTCACCCAAGATTTGACGGTACATGGCCCCGTCCATCGTCCCTTTGATGCGGTGAAGTTGTCCTGTCCCTTTAGCAGAAAAACACTCCCAAAGCATAATGTTTCCACCTCCATGTTTGACGGTGGGGATGGTTTCTTGGGGTCATAGGCAGCATTCCTCCTCCTCCAAACACGGCAAGTTAGGTTGATGCCAAAGAACTCCATTTTGGTCTCATCTGACCACAACACGTTCACCCAGTTGTCCTCTGAATCATTCAGATGTTCATTGGCAAACTTCAGACGGGCATGTATATGTGCTTTCTTGAGCAGGGGGACCTTGCGGGCGCTGCAGGATTTCAGTCCTTCACGGCATAGTGTGTTACCAATTGTTTTCTTGATGACTATGGTCCCAGCTGCCTTGAGATCATTGACAAGATCCTCCTGTGTAGTTCTGGGCTGATTCCTCACCGTTCTCATGATCATTGCAACTTCACGAGGTGAGATCTTGCATGGAGCCCCAGG
This sequence comes from Salvelinus alpinus, assembly GCF_045679555.1. Taxonomy (NCBI): domain Eukaryota; kingdom Metazoa; phylum Chordata; class Actinopteri; order Salmoniformes; family Salmonidae; genus Salvelinus; species Salvelinus alpinus. The sequence continues at coordinate 42,132,970 of NC_092087.1, forward strand.
CTGAGGGAGATTGACAGGTCTTTTGTGTTTCTTCCATTTGCGAATAATCACAGAAACTGTTGTCACCTTCTCACCAAGCTGCTTGGCGATGGTCTTGTAGCCCATTCCAGCCTTGTGTAGGTCTACAATCTTGTCCCTGACATCCTTGGAGAGCTCTTTGGTCTTGGCCATGGTGGAGAGTTTGGAATCTGATTGATTGATTGCTTCTGTGGACAGGTATCTTTTATACAGGTAAGAAACTGAGATTAGGAGCACTCCCTTTAAGAGTGTGCTCCTAATCTCCGTTCGTTACCTGTATGAAAGACACCTGGGAGCCAGAAATCTTTTTGATTGAGAAGGGGTCAAATACTTATTTCCCTCATTAAAATGCAAATCAATTTATAACATTTTTGACATGCATTTTTCTGGATATTTTTGTTGTTATTCTGTCTCTCACTGTTCAAATAAACCTACCATTAAAATTATAGACTGATAATTTCTTTGTCAGTGGGCAAACGTACAAAATCAGCAGGGGATCAAATACTTTTTTCCCTCACTGTACATCAGTTTGTCCAGAAGCAGACTATGATCGATAATGTCAAAAGCTGCACTGAAGTCTAACAAGACAGCCCCCACAATCATTTTATTATCAGTTTCTCTCAGCCAATCACCAGTTATCAGATTAACGATTCCCCTTGCATTATGTTTGCACTGTGCATAGGACAGTCAACTTCTGATAAATCTGCTTGGAACTGATGCAACAGTGTACACTAAACTGGAGGACAGAATTGTTCCCTTCATGACTGTAGTTGCCTTTCTGGATTCTGGTAAAAAATTGAATCTTACCATTTCACCCTTGAAGACCTGTATGTCTTTTGGCGAACCCTATTGGAAAACAAATTGAGATGAGTTCATTTGTTTCCTCATTGATTAAAATAAAGTATTCTAGTGTGTGTGTGTGTGTGTGTGTGTGTGTGTGTGTGTGTGTGTGTGTGTGTGTGTATGTGCGATAGTACATGTTTTATACCTTGTCAGAGAGATTATACATAAACCGAGCTAGCGATTCTGCAATAACGATGGCATTGCGCTTCATCTTCCTCAAGTCCACGTGCAACCTGTTGGGAGGGTAACAGCCTCAATATGGACCTTTTCCAGACTCTGTAATAATAGCAATATGTCTAAGAGTCTAGATGCTAGACTGGGAAAATCTTGTGGAATATGCATTTAATATACTGTTGTCATTCCACCCTAAAATAAAACAGAGCAGTGCCACTCACACAGTGTCCAGGATGGAGCCTCTGAGTTCAGCTTTGGGGTCCTCCAGGTGAGACAGCGTGAAGCCTGGTATCCTGCGCATGGCATAGCGCTCGTGCTCCCAGGAAACAGTGGACTCCCCCAGGTTGATCTTCTTGTGGACCATCCCAAACCTCACCAAAGGGAACCGGGAAGAAACTACCTACATGGAAGGTGGTGGGATGCATGTACGTTTAGTTCATACAAGTGACAATGGGCCATCAAGCGCCTCCACACTTCCTACAGTATCTGCTGGTGGGAGGAGTTACCTGCTCCAGATGTTGTACGAAGGCATGCTGAGGGGTGCCAGGTTTGGGGGGGCGGGACACGTGCAGGAACATGTTGTCCCCATTGGCCAGCGTGTCCAGACACAGAACAAACGCCACATTGTCATGGAGAAGGCTGGTCTCTGGAGGGAGACAGACCACAAAGATAGAATCGACTTGAGAGAGACATAAGGCACAGCTACAATCAACCAGACTACAGGGCTGTTGTAGCAGTGCCCTCCCAGCCATGGTTCACCCACTAAGCAGCAGATGAAAACACAAGTATGTGGCATAGTAGGTATGAAAACATGTGTTAGGGGGCCTACCTCCCTATTGTAGAAGCTGGGTGTACATGCAGTGGGTAAAGTTTTTAGGGTATAGATGCTTTATGTTTCTGACTTGAGATGGTTGGTCTTGGTCTAGTCTTCGATAGTTCTGGTCTCGACTCCATAACTGAAAGACGATCAAGTGAAACAACAACTCACCGGCATGATCCATATTCTCCTCAATAAACCTTTTGGTACCCAGGAAGTTATACTTTCCACCGCCAGTCAGGGAGAAAAGAAGATGGTATCTAGAACACAAAGAACACAAGTGTCATTTCAAATGCACAAACATTCCCTTAAAACCTGATTGGATAAGGTACTAAGGCCTATCACTCAAAGTGTATGATATTTGAAATGTAATAAAAATGTAATATACAGTGCATTTGGAAAGTATTCAGACCCTTTGACTTTTGCACTTTGTTACGTTACAGCCTTATTCTAAATTAGATTTTTTTTTTATATAAAAAAAAATCATAAATCTACCCACAATACCCCATAATGAAAAAGCAAAAACAGGTTTTTATACATTTTGACTGAAATATCACATTTACATAAGTATTCAGACCCTTCACTCGGTACTTTGTTGAAGCACCTTTGGCAGTGATTACAGCCTTGATTCTTCTTGGGTATAATGCTACAAGCTTGGCACACCTGTATTTGGGGGAGTTTCTCTCATTCTTCTCTGCAGATCCTCTCAAGCTCTGTCAGGTTGGCTGGGGAGCGTCGCTGCACAGCTATTTTTACGTCTCTCCAGAGATGTTCGATCAGGTTCAAGTACGGGCTCTGGCTGGGCCACTCAAGGACATTCAGAGACTTGTTTTCCAAAAGACACTCCTGTATTGTCTTGGATGTGTGCTTACGGTCATTGTCCTGTTGAAAGGTGAACCTTCGCCCCAGTTTGAGGTCCTGAGCAGGTTTTCATCAAGGATCCCTCTGTACTTTTCTCCGTTCATCTTTCCCTCAATCCTGATTAGTCTCCCAGTCCCTGCCGCTGAAAAACCACAACATGACGCTGCCACCACCATGCTTCACCGTAAGGGATGGTGCCAGGTTTCCTCCAGACATGACGCTTGACATTCAGGCCAAAGAGTTCAATCTTGGTTTCATAAGACCAGAGAATCTTGTTTCTCATGGTCTGAGAGTACTTTAGGTGCCTTTTGGCAAACTCCAAGCCGTCTGTCATGTGCCTTTTAGTGAGGAGTGGCTTCCGTCTGGCCACTCTACCATAAATTGGTGGAGTGCAGCAAAGATGGTTGTCTTTTGGGAAGGTTCTCCCATCTCCACAGAGGAACTCTGGAGCTCTGTCAGAGTGACCATCGGGTTCTTGGTCACCTCCCTGACCAAGGCCCTTCTCCCCTGATTGCTCAGTTTGGCTGGGCAGCCAGCTCTAGGAAGAGTCTTGGAGGTTCCAAACTTCTTCCATTTCAGAATGATGGAGGCCACTGTGTTCTTGGGGAACTTCAACACTGCAGAAATGTTTTGGTACCCTTCCCCAGGTCTGTGCGCGACACAATCCTGTCTCAGAGCTCGTCAAGGGGTCTGAATACATTTTCCGAATGCACTGTATATGTGATTAATTATTTTCATTTGATCTATGAATAGTGATCATATTTAATATATATAGTAATAATTTATGCCACTTAGCGACTTAAAGTCATGCGTGCATATGTTTTACGTCTGTAAATAACTAAAAGATAGTGTGTTTAACTCACGGAGGCTGGCTGTGGGGGTTGCTATAAAGTTTCTGGAAAAGACGGACCAGCTCAAGCAAGATGGTGACTCCGCTACCGTTGGAGTCTGCTCCATATGACAGCCACTGTTTTACACACACACCAATATTTTTGATTGAAACTCAGTATTTGTGAATACATCTTTATTTCACTAGTATACGCAGCGTGCAGTTGACTTACTGGAGTAAGGCCGTAGGAGTCGTAGTGGGCCGTGATAACGATGGTGGGCGCATCCTCTCCAGCACCAGGAAGTACACCCTGAAGGCACAGTGACCAATCACAATCTGTATACAAGTCTGACTTGGCTATGTTGGGACCAGTAGGCCTAACAGTATTTCACATCCAATTATAATTCATTCCATGGTTCATATGCCATAAGAATTAACTGATGTCCTTGGTCATAGACAGGGTTGGAGAGAGACTCACCTCCAGAGTAATGATTGTACTGTCAGTGATGGGCTTGATGGGGTTGGTGTTGCTCACTAGAATCTGAAATACGGTGGCTGTGACCATACTACGGAACACTGACAGAGTAAAATAAAGAAGTTCAAGTTGTGTTATGAAAGATGCTGAACCTATTACATTTATTATTATTAAAATCGACTTTCACATTGCGCTGTATCCCCCTCCTTTCTCTTCCCTCAGTCTACCTCCTTTCTTTCATCCCCTTCACTCATGCCCCTCTCCAACCTTCCTACTCTCCAGACCCTCTTCCTCCCATCCCGCCTTCTCCACTTACCTCGGACCAGTATAGAGGAGGTGCGAGAGGCTGCAGCGTGCTTGACCTCTTCGTACATATAAAGGAGCTGCTCGTCCTCCGGGGTCACATACACAGGCATGATGGTATCCTTTAACAACGCTTCGCTCTCACTCATCATGAAGGTCTGTATGGAAGCAAAGGGTTAACATTATATTGGATTAATGTGCCACATATCCAGAACTTGAAGGTGCCAGGTAGAGAAAACAGGCATTGTCATAAACCTGTAGATTGTTGTATACTCCCAAGTGATTGATATTACAATAGAATGTGCCGCCAACCCTGATAAAAGGTCTAACCTACCTGTATGATATCCTGGGGGACAGCGGACATGTTTTTGGGTAGCAGGAGGAGTACAGCGGCAGCGCTCTGCCTCAGAGCCTCCAGGTATCGCTCCACGGTGAAGTCCGGCAGCTTCATGATGACACAGCGTCGTGTTAACACTGGTTCGTCTGCTGAGCGGGCCTCCGCCTGCACTATGGCACCGCGACAACCTCCACAGGTCAACACAGAGGTCACATGAAAAAACACAGTTCCAAACTTCACTTTGTCTTTCCTGTCTCAATCACAGAAAATAAAAATATTAAATTATGAAAACAGTACACAAATACCTTCTTGAGGAGTACAGCACATAAAAAAAGCTGCTCCACAGAGCTGCACTATATATTTTGAAATGATAAAATAACAGGTGTAAACTTTTCTCTGGTGCAGATACTTAGTATGTCTGGCCAAGTGACCCTACCATGTTTTTCCTGCTGAACGGCGTACTGCTGCATCCTATAGGCAGTGAACTCGTAGGAGGATACAGCAGGCAGCACGGAGGCATGCAGTAGCTGAACACACAGCATGAGCAGTGCAGCCGCTCGGGGCAAAATTCTCAGCAGCATGGCTCCACGTCCTGATGAGATCCCCTTACTGTCCTGACACAGAAATCTATGGAGGAAGGTTGGCTGTTAAAACAAGCATGATACATGTGCTTATTGAAAACACGATTGCTCATATAGTATTCCTCTTTTTAAGGAGATTCCTCAGATACGCCAATAGAAAACTCCTATTACTCCTCACCTCACCAACAGATATAGCACTATAGCCAAAGGATTTACGAAGTACCTGAGGAGCTTAGGAGAGACACATACCAATCTCTCCATGGCCTATGCCCAGAGTTAATTTGGGGCCCAAACTATCCAGGGAGACACTCAGGGCCTGGATGTCTTACTCACCTGTCTCCTAGGCTCTCTCCCTCTCGGTGGACAGACAGCGAGTTCTCTCCACACCTCCTCGCAACGTGGACATAGACTAGCCTCCTAAGGGAGAAGGCTCAAGACGCCTCGTTGGTAAGCCGCTAAACCCGTGTCCACCATCTGTCCCTGGGGATAAAGTCAGGCTAATCACCACATCTTCCCTTCTCTCCCCTACCCTCCTGGCCCATAGTTACTGTCCCAACCCCAATCACTAGTGGAGGTAATAACTGTACAAGCCCTTGGTCATTGGGCTATCGCCTACAATTTGCTCTATTGTAGGTTCTCAAACATTACAAAAATAAACATGAGGACATTACTTTAAATATGTTTTCTATCCAGCACCTGACCATTGGCTGTGCATATTTTTCCTTTTTTCAGACATCACATGGAAGTTGCGCCACAACTTTTAATTCAGACCGTTGATATTTATTTGTAGACATGATACACTACACAGAACAATAACATTGTTACATACAGAAACTTTAATTGTTCACATCTTCTTTAAAATCACAATGAGTGTCTGAATGATACCCAAAAAAAGCCTATGGGCAATATTTAACATCCGCAAAATGGCACTAAACTCACAATATTGTGAGTACTGTAGAATTTCAGTGCAGTTTCATAGCTGTAAGTGCTGCCCTCTGTGTCCATGTTAAAATGTAGATTTCCCCCCCCCCCCCCCCCAAATAAAATAAATAAATAAAACAGGCAATAAATATCTTCCAATACAATGCATTACTTAAGGCATACTCTACTTTAGACAACTCTGGGGTGAGAGGGAGTGTGATCAGGGAGTGTGAACTTGTGATCACAATGACAGGGGAAGCTAATGCTTAGCGCTCAGACAAAGCAGGTATACATTTCCATTGCTATTTGGATGATGCGTCCTTGAATATAGACAAAGCGTTTTTCCACTTCTTGCCTACTGAACACAGTGTTCCCTGTTTCGCACCATCCCAAAACAGCAGGTATTTTCATTATTTTGGATTGACCCGTTTCTGCTTGATTTGTGTGTATTCAAACTGGAGTCAACCCCTCATATCATTCATTGCACTACAATGGAATGCACTGGATAACCAAGCACCCAAAGCAGTACAGTAAATAACATCTTTACCTCATCCATCCCTTGCTTTACATATAGTACGCTATACACAGTCTTGGATCGTTAGACACGAGGAGCCATTTCCAATTTGAAGCGTTCTATAGTGCGTTCTGTGTGTGTGCGCCATGTGTACTATGCCTGTGTGATTGCACAGACTGTGTCAGTGGCAGTGAGAGAAGCACAATGTGGCGCTACAGCCTACTTCTGGAAGCACTATAGGAGGACATGGGCTGCTGTGTGTACAGGCGGACATTTTGCCCAACCACTATCATTAGTGTACTGGGAACATCCCTGCTCAGGAATTCAGAAGGACACATTCTCCATTACAACTGTTATATTCATACAATAATTTAACACCATCTCATGTTACATTATGGCTGTTATGCCCATGAAAGTTGTTTTTTTTGGGACACTATTATACAAATACTTTTTTTTTTTTAATGGCCTTTTGGCAGTTAAACTACAGTACCCACAACCACTGGGTGCCAGGACTAGGACATGGTATTATAGTATGGCAGGTACAGTAATGGTTAGCACATGGTTGTTAGCACATTAATCCTACTGAGCATATTGGAAAATGTGCTTTTCAAACAACAGTTCAAAGCAACTTACACAACAAAATAAAAAGATAAGATTAGAAGTACAATAGACAAGTGAAGACAGCATAGTGAAATCAACAATGAGTATACATATAAGCAGGATGACCCAATATACAATTATATTGAGGGGTAACAAACCATTTAGTGTTACAGAAATATCCACTAAAATAAGTTATCATTTTCATGTGGACAGTAGTAGAATGGCACTAAATACACATTGGCTTCACCATACAGTATCGGACCTAGACCGGTCCCAGATCAGTCTGTGCCATCTTGCCAGCTCCTTGTCATGCCAAACAATGTGCAAGACAGCACAAACAGATCTGGAACCAGGCTTTGTGACCTATGAATCCCATATCTTTTCTCTAAGTTAAGTACTGCACAAGAAAATGACCCGATCTAATTGGCACTAGGGTGAAGTTGCAGTAGACTGGTCCCAGATCTGTTAGTGCTGTCTTACCTTGACCATACTCAAGTTTGTCAAGACAGCACCAGACAGATCTGGGACCAGGCTAAGGATGCAGTGGGTCAAGTTGAGAGCCTAACCCCCCCAGTTACTGTATTGGTAAGGGTGTTTATCTAAGTGGCACAGTGAGCAACATGCAAAGCTGTTCTCATGTCATATATCAACGTTGTAAATAGGAATAGTTATTCTGATGTCTTTGTATGAGAATTCAAATATTTGTTATGTTCACACATCATCATGTGAAACACGTATCACGACAACAGGAAGAGAAAGAAAATCTGATCAGAAAAGATAGAGGAGCGAGAAGACAGACTGCTGCAAATCCACTCAACTCAAAACTCACTTTGCATTTTAACTTGTGAGATGCCTGCTTGGAAACATAAAATAAATATTCGGGATTCCTCTGTGTTCGTTGCTGTATCTCCTTAAATATTCTAAAAGGTTTGATATTTGATTTTAGACACGTTACACACACTCAGACAGCTCTTCAATCAAATGTTTGTCCTTTTTCCACGCTCACAGTACATTCCCTGTTGATCTATCCATACAGTAACAGCAACAAAGACTTTCAGGAGGTCAAGAAAAGTTTAAGACGACATAATCCTCAAGAGACCATCTTCGAAACACTGCCATCTCACACAAGTTCAGCATTTGAGACCTTTCCATTGCCCTCCATGAAATATTCCAAGATGAGACAAGGGAGAGCTGCTTCTGAATACTACTCAGACATAAAGACCCTATAACGTAACAGACAAACGTATGCACATGTCCTACCATAGGAGGAACTAGTTACTCAGTAAATTTGTTCTGCATTTTCACCCTTTTCAAATCCACACTAATTCCAATACACCTATTCTTCTGTCCCGTCCCCCCAATCATTTCAACTCCTCCTCTTCCTTGTTGCTGCCCTGGTGGCAGGGGCGGGAGCATCTGTCATGGGAGGGGCTACTGGATGTGGCAGGCTGAGGATGAGGTGGCTTGGCAGCACATGCAGGTGGGGTTGACTGATTTGGGAGGGATCAGATCCAGATCCTCGTCGTCAGGGATCTCGTCTAGCCGGTAACCGTCCTTCAGAAGCTGGATGTTGAGGTCCTGGTTGATCTGCTGCAGGGGACAGAGTGGACAAAACATGACCATTTCCCAATCATAATACAGTGTGTTCAGAAAGTATTCAGACCCCTCGACTTTCTCCACATTTTGTTACGTTACAATCTTATTCTAAAATGGATGACGATGTCCGCCCTCATTAATCTACACACAATACCCCATAAGGACAAAGCAAAAACAGGTTTTTAGAGATGTAAAAACTGTCTTTTTTTTTTTTTTTTTTTTAACATGTCACATTTACATACAGTGGGCAAAAAAGTATTTAGTCAGCCACCAATTGTGCAAGTTCTCCCACTTAAAAAGATGAGAGGCCTGTAATTTTCATCATAGGTACACTTCAACTATGACAGACAAAATTAGGAAAAAAAATCCAGAAAATCACATTGTAGGATTTTTAATGAATTTATTTGCAAATTATGGTGGAAAATAAGTATTTGGTCACCTACAAACAAGCAAGATTTCTGGCTCTCACAGACCTGTAACTTCTTCTTTAAGAGGCTCCTCTGTCCTCCACTCGTTACCTGTATTAATGGCACCTGTTTGAACTTGTTATCAGTATAAAAGACACCTGTCCACAACCTCAAACAGTCACACTCCAAACTCCACTATGGCCAAGACCAAAGAGCTGTCAAAGGACACCAGAAACAAAATTGTAGACCTGCACCAGGCTGGGAAGACTGAATCTGCAATAGGTAAGCAGCTTGGTTTGAATAAATCAACTGTGGGAGCAATTATTAGGAAATGGAAGACATACAAGACCAATGATAATCTCCCTCGATCTGGGGCTCCACGCAAGATCTCACCCCGTGGGGTCAAAATGATCACAAGAACAGTGAGCAAAAATCCCAGAACAACACGGGGGGACCTAGTGAATGACCTGCAGAGAGCTGGGACCAAAGTAACAAAGCCTACCATCAGTAACACACTACGCCGCCAGGGACTCAAATCCTGCAGTGCCAGACGTGTCCCCCTGCTTAAGCCAGTACATGTCCAGGCCCGTCTGAAGTTTGCTAGAGAGCATTTGGATGATCCAGAAGAAGATTGGGAGAATGTCATATAGTCAGATGAAACCAAAATATAACTTTTTTTGGTAAAAACTCAACTCGTCGTGTTTGGAGGACAAAGAATGCTGAGTTGCATCCAAAGAACACCATACCTACTGTGAAGCATGGGGTGGAAACATCATGCTTTGGGGCTGTTTTTCTGCAAAGGGACCAGGACGACTGATCCGTGTAAAGGAAAGAATGAATGGGGCCATGTATCGTGAGATTTTGAGTGAAAACCTCCTTCCATCAGCAAGGGCATTGAAGATGAAATGTGGCTGGGTCTTTCAGCATGACAATGATCCCAAACACACCGCCCGGGCAACGAAGGAGTGGCTTCGTAAGAAGCATTTCAAGGTCCTGGAGTGGCCTAGCCAGTCTCCAGATCTCAACCCCATAGAAAATCTTTGGAGGGAGTTGAAAGTACATGTTGCCCAGCAACAGCCCCAAAACATCACTGCTCTAGAGGAGATCTGCATGGAGGAATGGGCCAAAATACCAGCAACAGTGTGTGAAAACCTTGTGAAGACTTACAGAAAACGTTTGACCTCTGTTATATACCCTTTTACCCTTTTTTTTTCTAATTTTGTCTGTCATAGTTGAAGTGTACCTATGATGAAAATTACAGGCCTCTCTCATCTTTTTAAGTGGGAGAACTTGCACAATTGGTGGCTGACTAAATACTTTTTTGCCCCACTGTAAGTATTCAGAACCTTTAATCAGTACTTTGTTGAAACACCTTTGGCAGCGGTTACAGCATCGATTCTTCTTGGGTATGACGCTACAAGTTTGGCACACCTGTATTTGGGGAGTTTCTCTCATTCTTCTCTGCAGATCCTCTCAAGCTCTGTCAGGTTGGAAGGGGAGCGTCGCTGCACAGATATTTTCAGGTCTCTCCAAAGATGTTCGATCGGGTTCAAGTCCGGGCTCTGGCTGGGCCACTCAAGGACATTGAGACTTGTCCCGAAGCCACTCCTCTGTTGTCTTGGCTGTGTGCTTAGGGTCTTTGTCCTGTTGGAAGGTAAAGCTTTGCCCCAGTCTGAGGTCCTGAGCGCTCTGGAGCAGGTTTTCATCAATGATCTCTCTGTACTTTGCTTCATTCATCTTTCCCTCAATCCTGACTAGTCTCCCAGTCCATGCCGCTGAAAAACATCCCCACAGGATGATGTTGCCACCACGCTTCACCACAGGGATGGTGCCAGGTTTCCACCAGACATGACGTTTGGCATTCAGGTCAAAGTGTTCAATCTTGGTTTAATCTGACCAGAGAATGTTGTTTCTCTCGGTCAGAGTTCTTTAGTTGCCTTTTGGCAAACTCCAAGTGGGCTGTCATGTGCCTTTTAGTGAGGAGTGGCTTCTGTCTGGCCACTATCATAAAGGCCTGATTGGTAGAGTGCTACAGAGATGGATGTCCTTCTGGAAGGTTCTTCAATCTCCACAGAGGAACTCTGGAGCTCTATCAGAGTGACCATTGGGATCTTGGTCAACTCCTTGACCAATGCCCTTCTCCCCCAATTGCTCAGTTTGGCCGGGTGGCCAACTCTAGGAAGAGTCTTGGTGGTTCCAAACTTCTTCCATTTAAGAATAATGGAGGCCACTGTGTTCTTGGGGACCTTCAATGCTGCAGGAATGTGTTGGTACCCTTCCCAAGATATGTGCCTTGACTCGGAGCTCTACGGGCAATTCCTTCGACCTCATGGCTTGGTTTTTGCTCCGACATGTACTGTCAACTGTGGGACCTTATATAGACAGGTGTGTACCTTTCCATATCATGTCCAATCAATTAAAATTTACCACGTGGACTCCAATCAAGTTGTAGAAACATCAAGGATGATCAATAGAAATAGGAAGCACCTGAGCTCAATTTCAAGTCTCATAGCCAAGGGTCTGAATACTTGCGTAAATTAGGTATCTGTTTTTTATTTGTATTAAATTTGCAAAAATTTCTAAAAACCTGTTTTCACTTTGTCATTATGGGGTATTGTGTGTAGATTATTTTATTTTTTCCCCTCATCAATTTTACAATAAGGCTGTAACGTAACAAAATGTGGAAAAAGTCAAGTGGTATAAATACTTTCCGAATAGACTGTAATAAAGAGCCACACACGTTATTATTGATTTGAAATGTCACAATGTTTTAGGTAAAACCTAAGCGACTACAGAAATGCTATGGGTCGTGCTAGTGCTAGTCATTGTATAGTCGCAGACCTAACACCAAGTAATGATGTAAAAAGAAAAAAACTCAAGTGAGACAAAAATAAAATGACTACTTAAACACATATAGACAAACACATGGATAGAAATGTATGGTGATGAAATGTATGGATAAATCACGACTGATGGAAACGCCAGTTATACATTTACAAAAGTGAATGGTGATCAGAGGAGAAAATATACAGGTTACAGGATAGAAGCCATGGGAATTGACATAAGCAGGGAAGTGACATGACAGGTTATGCAGTGCTTATGACAGCTTATGGTGACATTAGCTGTATGTAGTGCATAGATACCTGGTCCCTCAGACATCTCACCTCGGCTGAGGAGTATCCAGACGAAGAGTATCTGGACATGTCAAAGTCATCATCACTGAAACAAGAAGAGATGATTAGTCTGACACCTAGACCTCCCAAACACCAGGACGTAACACAAACATTGATAGGGACAGTAAAAAAAAAGTTAAATAATCAATACAATATTGTGCTATGGAGCTTAAATTTCTAGATAATAAAAAGGGAACTGTAAACTCATTTCGGGATACTTTTGAAAACATTGCTCAGCATTTCAGTGTGTTCCCTTCCAGAAAATGATTTATGAAAAACAGTGTTATATTCTAGATCTCCAGGCATCTCCCCAGCAGATAATTAGGCACCACGAGGAGTTGACATTTCAGCAGGATTGATTTATTCTAACAGAGACAACCAGCAGAGACAATCTGGAACGTTCCATTGATCCTGACTCCAGGAATGATTGGCCCTTTTCTTAATGAGGCTGAACTCTATCAGACATGCCCAAAGACAATAAACACAAACACACATGTACTTTCATACATGTGTTTTTGTGTGTGTGTGTTTTCGAGTAAGGGCACATGACATAATACAAAATTGTGTGTGTGTGACAGAGAACAACAATGGCAGTGCAATTGAGTGCAAGTGTGAGAGACAAATGAGAACAACCGAAAGAGAATAATTGGGGGAGTGAGTGTGCATGCTTAAGCTGAAATAAGTGTCTCTCTCTCTCTGTGTGTGTGTGTGAGTGAGTGTGTGAGAGTGAGAGTGTGTGTGAGAGTGTGAGTGTGAGAGAGAGAGAGGGAGAGAGAACATGACGTCATCGTTGTGATGGGTGCCAAAAAGCGCAAATCGGCAGATAAAGGTCATGGAAAAACAACACAGGGTACAGGACCCATGTATTCGTTCCAAATGGCACCCTATTCCCTTCATAGTGCACTACTTTTGACCAGGGACCTAGTCAAAAGCAGAACACTATGAAGGGAAAAGGGTAGAAACGGGTGCCATTTGGGACACATCCCATCTGTATCACACGCTGGGCAGAGAGCACTGAAGGAGGGAGGACACTGAGCCTCTTTTCCCGGTGGTCCAAATCCCAAACCCCCTAATCCGGCACCCTGGGAGAGGATTTTCCCTAAATTTGGGAATGACTCTGCCTGCTTGCCGAGAGAGGGAGGCTCAGAGCGGAGCTGTAACAGCCAACAGAGCAATTACACTTTTCCTGCTTTCCCCGAGTCGGCTCACTCTTTTCTGGTATGTGCTACTCTTTCAGCCTGTATTGAATAGTAGAAGTAGTTAGTCCCCTACGCACTGTGACTGAGCTTTGAAAGGCTGAAAGCGGAGGTCTGGAACAAGTCTGTTGGACGCCAGTGTCAGAGAGAAAGAGAGTAGACATCGGCAAGATGTGAGATGGATATCTTCTTCTCACCCTTTTGAAATCCCATTCAGAGAAATATTACATTCACCGTTACCTGTCTGTATCCAGCGCTACCAGGGGCTTCTCATCTGGGCTGGTCTGGTCTAAAGAGGAGTAGCCTTTGTTTGGCACCACCAACCTAAAGGAGAGTAGAAGAAAAGACACAAAACGTGTGTGAAAATGTCATGGGGATCCTCAAAGTAACATTTTCAAGTTTTCAATAAAATGGGCAATATATCCCAAAATTGTAAACTTGAATGTTAGCTGAGTTCCAGTTATGTGGCGCCAAAATGAAGATATTCTGGTTCCTGGGTTTCTCCTCCGATCTCTTGAATACAACAGATCTGTGGCTAAATCTAGGCCAAATCTGGGATATCATAAAATGGCATGAACCAGCCTCCTCCTCAGCAGCAGCTGTTAGCCACAGCAGGGGTTAGTACTCTCCTAGCCTGGATAGAGCGCTTTTGGCTAAATCGCCAGCCTCCAATCTAATGGGTGCTGCCCATAATCTGGGGCTCTGGGTGTAGGGGGAGCTGCTTTCACATCTCTGCTAATCCACCGAGGGACTAGGATTACAGACAAAGGGAAGGGCACCTGTTAGTGGGTTTGACTGAACCAGGCCCATACGCTTATCAACTAGAGTGAGTCTGAATTTATCATTCACACAGACCCTAATTTCTAAAGTCCCTGTTTAATTATGAATGGTTTATAAAATGTGTTTTTGTGCATTTCTGATACCATTTAAGACTTTCTGGTAGATGATTTCTAAGTCCCCTTTTCCATCTGTTTACCCAGAAATCAAAGCTTTTACCTATGGCTAAATTATAAGACGGAAAATACAGACTCAGCTTTCATTTGACACCCAATTTGATATGATCAATTAAGTTCACGTTGGTGCTCATTGGTCCTTTTCCATGGAAATGCCCCAAAATAATAACATGGTGAGGAAACCATAACGTTTGAGCTTGTTACCGTGTTCTGGCCATGACGTTGTTCTTCTTGGGTTGCTGGTTGACAGGGCTACCCACGGTGCCATTTTTCACTGATCCCTTCCTGGCCAGCTCTCTCTGTTTCTCTGCCAATCACAGGAGATAACATCATAGTTAGAAACAATTAACAAACAAGGCAACAGTAAACATGTAGTCCCCCATGAATGATGCAGCGCCCAACTTTGGGCCAATTGAGACAGCTGAAATTTGTTAGTCACACGCGCTAATTACTTCAGCTCCTGCCTTGGGCAATGTAATTTTGCAAATTCTGGATCTCTACGGCAAGACACATCATTCACCTAAGTTTCTTCAAAATCAGACCAGGGCTGTCTAAGATATCATGTGTCACTAACATATGAACGAACGAACAAACAGAGAGAGATCCAAAGTCCCCTCTCCAATTTCATCGTGGGCGACAATGAGGGAAAGTGTCACCCCCTCCATCCCCATTGTCTTCCAACAGGTGGTGTCATTCCTAGACGACACACAGTCCTCAGCGTAGTCGTCACCACTATTTAATGCAAGACAATGCCCCAACACCCTTTTCCACAATGTATTCAATTGTTCATCTGCTTTGCTTTCTTTAGTGGGTCTACAATAAAACATGTTGCTTTCAGGTCCATCACTACCTTCTACCTGAAAATGACTAAAAACAAATGATAGTAGGCAACCGTACTGCAACACTGGTCGTGCTGACATATGGAACACTGTGGTCATTTATAACTCATATAGCCCTACTGGTGGGGGCATGTGGGGTTTATAATGTAAACTTTGGGCTTGACTTTTATGGGACTTCCACACTGTCGTCTGTGTTCTTGGAATTCCTCTGCGGTCCAGTAGTGAATAAGCAGGCTGCCAAGACGATGATTGTGATGCAAAGCTTAATTAACATCAACATGACACTTCATTTATTTAATCTCTGAAGCACAGTGCTGCTGACCAACTGAGTACATGAGGGAGATAGGGTTATGGGATTGGAAGCTGTGACCTCAAAGCCCTTTCAAAGTTCCTGCCCTGGGATATGTTGAGTAACTTCAGCCTGTTACTGCTAGCAAGGGCAGAATGGCTATTGGGTATTGGCTTTAGGCAATATACCCCAAACAACCACAGCAATGCTCAGGGAGATCAAACACACTAAAGCTTTATTAGGCTTTATTGTGGAAACCGTTTAATAGGAATACAGTGCATTCGGAAAGTATTGAGACCCCTTGACTTTGTCCACATTTTGTTAGATTATTTTATTTTTCTCACCAATCTACACACAATTCCCCAAAATGACAAAGTGAAAATAGGTTTAGACATTTTTGCAAATTCATAAAAATAAAATAAAAATGTAAACGTTATTTACATAAATATTCAGTATTCGGTGTCAGAGAAAAGGCCCAAAAAATTGTCAAAGACTCCAGTCATCCAAGTCATAGACTGTTCTCTGTGCTACCACACGGAAAGCGGTATCGGAGCGCCAAGTCTAGGTCCAAAAGGCTCCTTAACAGCTTCTACCCTCAAGACATAAGACTGCTAAACAATTTATCAAATGGCCACCCGGACTATTTACATTGACACTCCACCCCCTTGTTTTTACACTGCTGCTACTCGCTGTTTATTATCTATGCATAGTCACTTTACCCCTACCTACATGTACAAATTACCTCGACTAACCTGTACCCCCGCTAGAGTTGCAAAGGGTCTGAAACTTTCTGGTCAAATTCCCAGAAATGTTCCATGGGAAGTTAAGCCCGGGAATTTGGGGAATTTTTCTTAAATTCATAAAAAAAAAAAGTTTGCTTATAACAGTGAACCTTTTTTGTGGGATACACAAGGCAATTCTAGGTATTGTGGCATATTTTGGTTAACCTATCCCCAATTCAATGGAATTACAACCCTCTGCATGCACAGTGCATTCTTCCATCACATGTGCAGCTGATTCTCAAGATCTTGCACACTAATGAGATGCTATTGAGCCCACACTACTACACTGTCTGAGCCAAGGACTACATGCTTTCTAGTATGTTTTGATTACAATACTGGGTGGGGTGAATATATTTAATATGACATGCATGATTTTTTGTTTACTAGTAAATAGTAGCCTACAGCAAAGTGTGTTTAAATCATTTATAACTTGTTAATTTCGGCTAGTTAGTTTTTTCTACCATGTGGGTTTTAGCTTGCTTGAGCCTGCTAACTGAGGAGTGTTAATTCACCTGTTTCCATACATTTTTCATTTTAAAACATTTATCTTACAAAAGGAGTTATTTAATCTAACTGCTTAACTATTTATCTGTACATGGAATTGTATTTGGTTTTTTTACAATTTTTTTTCTAATCTTTACACAAAAATGCCACAGGCACTATCTGATGTGTGGAGAATTTTCACTGCAGCCAATGTAGAAGGAAAAGCTGTGTACATTTGCAAATACTGTGCCAAATCATATGTTGGACCACAGAAAGTATTTGCACTGGTGACAGACAATGCTGCGAATATGAAGGCTGCTTGGTCTAACGTGGTGGAGTCCTACCCTCACATTACACCCATTGGCAGTGCTGCTCATGCACTGAATCTGCTCCTCAAGGACATCATGGCACTGAAAACAATGGATACACTCTACAAGCGAGGCAAGGAAATGGTTAGGTATGTGAAGGGTCATCAAGTTATAGCAGCAATCTACCTCACCAAGCAAAGTGAGAAGAATAGGAGCACCACATTGAAGCTGCCCAGCAACACCCGTTGGGGTGGTGTTGTCGTCATGTTTGACAGTCTCCTGGAGGGGAAGGAGTCTCTCCAAGAAATGGCCATATCAGTCTGCCGATATGGACAGCACCATCAAGAGGATCCTCCTGGATGATGTATTTTGGGAGGGAGTGGTAAGCAACCAAAAACCTATAGCAGTAGCCATTGCACAGACTGAGGGAGACAATGCCATCCTGTCTGATGTTCAGACACTGCTTACAGATGTAAGAGAAGAAATCTGTACTGCCCTTCCCACTTCACTGTTGCTCCAAGCAGAGGAAACTGCAATTCTGAAATACATCAAAAAGCGTGAAGACTTCTGTCTGAAGCCCATACACACCGCAGCGTACATGTTGGACCCCAAGTACGTTGGCAAGAGCATCCTGTCTGGTGCAGAGATCAACAAGGCCTATGGTGTCATCACTATCGTGTCTCGCCACCTTGGCCTGGATGAGGGCAAGGTTCTTGGCAGTCTGGCAATGTACACTTCCATGCAAGGACTTTGGGATGGAGATGCAATATGGTAGTTGTGCCAACATATTTCATTAGCCACCTGGCGGAAGGGACTTTGGGGATCTGAGGCTCTTTCCCCTGTTGCCTCCATCATCCTCCAAATCCCACCAACATCAGCCGCCTCAGAGCACAACTGGTCCTTGTTTGGGAACACACACACACACAACACTAAAGCACACAACAGGCTGACCAATACAAGGGTTGAAAAATTGGTGGCCATCCGGGCAAATTTGAGGCTTTTTGAGCCTGACAACGAGCCATCCTCAACAAAGTTGGAAAGTGACAGTAAAGATGAGCCCTCAGAGTCTGATGTTCAAGAGGTGGACATTGAGGAGGGACAGGGAGAAGACATGGAAGTCTGAGAGGAAGACAACCAAAGCTTTAGTTCCTAAACTCATTTTTACAGATGTACAGTTGAAGTTTACATACACCTTAGCCAAATACATTTAAACTCAGATTCACAATTCCTGACATTTAATCCTAGCAAAAATCCCCTGTCTTAGGTCAGTTAGGATCACCACTTTATTTTATGAACGTGAAATGTCAGAATAATAGTAGAGAGAATTATTTATTTCATCACATTCCCTGTGGGTCAGAAGTTTACATACACTCAATTAGTATTTGGTAGCATTGCCTTTCAATTGTTTAACTTGGGTCAAACGTTTTGGGTAGCCTTCCACAAGCTTCCCACAATAAGTTGGGTGAATTTTGGCCCATTCCTCCTGACAGAGCTGGTGTAACTGAGGTTTGTAGGCCTCCTTGCTAGCACACGCTTTTTCAGCTCTGCCCACACATTTTCTATAGGTTTGAGGTCAGGGCTTTGTGATGGCGACTCCAATACCTTGACTTTGTTGTCCTTAAGCCATTTTACCACAACTTTGGAAGTATGCTTGGGGTCATTGTCCATTTGGAAGACCCATTTGTGACCAAGCTTTAACTTCCTGACTGATGTCTTGAGATGTTGCTTCAATATATCCACATAATTTTCCATCCTCTTGATGCCATCTGTTTTGTGAAGTGCACCAGTCCCTCCTGCAGCAAAGCACCCCCACAACATGATGCTGCCACCCCTGTGCTTCACGGTTGGGATGGTGTTCTTCAGCTTGCAAGCCTCCCCCTTTTTCCTCCAAACATAACAATGGTCATTATGGCCAAACAGTTCTATTTTTGTTTCATCAAACCAGAGGACATTTCTCCAAAAAGTACGATTTTGTCCCCATGTAAAAAAGCCAAACCGTAGTCTGGCTTTTTTAGGGCGTTTTGGAGCAGTGGCTTCTTCCTTGTTGAGCGGCCTTTCAGGTTATGTTGATATAGGACTCGTTTTACTGTGGATATAGATACTTTTGTACCTGTTTCCGCCAGCATCTTCACAAGGTCCTTTGCTGTTGTTCTGGGATTGATTTGCCCTTTTCGCACCAAAGTGCGTTCATCTCTAGGAGACAGAACACGTCTCCTTCCTGAGCGGTATGACGGCTGTGTGGTCCCATGGTGTTTATGCTTGCGTAGTATTGTTTGTACAGATGAACGTGGTACCTTCAGGCGTTCAGAAATTGCTCCCAAGGATGAACCAGTCCTGTGGAGGTCTAAAATTTGGAGGTCTTGGCTGATTACTTTTGATTTTCCCATGATGTCAAGCAAAAAGGCACTGAGTTTGAAGGTAGGCCTTGAAATACATCCACAGGTACACCTATTGACTCAAATGATGTCAATTAGCCTATCAGAAGCTTCTAAAGCCATGACATTTTCTGGAATTTTCCAAGCTGTTTAAAGGCACAGTCAACTTATTGTATGTAACCTTCTGACCCACCGGAATTGTGATACAGTGAATTATAAGTTAAATAATCTGTCTGTAAACAATTGTTGGAAAAATTACGTGTGTCATGCACAAAGTAGCTGTCCTAACCAACTTACCAAAACTATAGTTTGTTAACAATACATTGTGGAGTGGTTGAAAAACTAGTTAATGATTCCAACCTAAGTGTATGTAAACTTCCAACTTCAACTGTAGGTCAAATAGGGGAGAGGCGTTGTGCCGCTTTATCTGTTTTTTGAAACCAGGTTTGCTGTTTATTTGAGCGATGAGATGGAAGGAAGTTCTATGCAATTAGGGCTCTATATAATACTCTAAGCTATCTTGAATTTGTTTTGGATTTGGGGACTGTGAAAAGACCCCTGGTGGCATGTCTGGCAGGATAAGTGTGTGTGTCAGAGCTGTGTGTAAGTTGACTTGCAAACAATTTGGGATTTTCAACACATTGTTTCTTAAAAAAAGAAGAAGTGATGCAGTCAGTCTCTCCTCAACTCGTAGCCAAGAGAGACTGGCATGCATAGTACTTATATCAGCCCTCTGATTACAATTAAGAGCAAAACGTGCCACTCTGTTTAGGGCCAGCTGCAGCTTAACTAGATCTTTCCTTGTAGCACTAGACCACACGACTGGACAATAATCAAGATTAGACAAAACTAGTGCCTACAGAACTTGTTTTTTGGAGTGCGGTGTCAAAAAAGCAGAGCATCTCTTTATTACGGCAAGACCGCTCCCCATCTTTTCAACCATTGAATCTATATGTTTTGACCATGACAGTTTACAAATCTAAAGTAACGCCAAGTAATTTAGATCCCTCAATTTGTTCAGCCACACCATTCATTACCACATTCAGCTGAGGTCTAGAACTTAAGGAATCATTTGTACTAAATACAATGCTCTTAGTTTGAGAGATGCTCAGGACCTGTTTATTTCTGGCCACCCATTCCAAAACAGACTGCAATTCTTTGTTAAGGGTTTCAGTGACTTCATTACGGCGGTACAGCTTGCCATGCGTCTTATGGCTTGGGGGCTGAAGCTGTTAATAAGAAGCCTTTTGGACCTAGACTTGGCGCTCCGGTACTGCTTGCCGAGCGGTAAGGGCTTGTAAGTAACCATTTCACGGTATTCGGCGCCTGTGACAAATAAATCTTATTTGATTCAGACCCTTTGCTATGAGTAGTGGTGGAAAAAGTACCCAAATGTCATACTTAAGTAAAAGCATAGATACCTTAATAGAAGATAAGTTACCCAGTAAAATACTACTTGAGTAAAAGTCAAAGTATTTGGGTCTAAACATACTTCAGTATCAAAAGTAAATGTAATTGATAAAATATACTTAAGTATCAATCATTTCAAATTCCTTATATTAAGCAAAGCAGACGGCACCATTTTCTTGTTTTTAAAATGTACAGATAGCCAAGGCCCCTGGCACTCAGATATAATTTGTGCATTTGTGTTTAGTGAGTCTGCCAGATCAGAGGCAGTAGGGATGACCACGTGTTCTCTTGATAAATGTGTGAATTGGAATATTTTCCTGTCCTGCTAAGCATTCAAAATATAACGAGTACTTTTGGGTGTCAGGGAAAATGTAGGAAGTAAAAATAACATTTTCTTTAGGAATGTAGTGAAGTAAAAGTAGTCAAAAATATCAAAGTAAAGATACCCCCAAAAAACGACTTAAGTAGAAATACTTGAAAGTACTTTACGCCACTGGCTATAAGACTCGAAATTGAGCGCAGGTGCATCCTGTTTCCATTGATCATCCTTAAGATGTTTCTACATCTTGGAGTCCACATGTTGTAAATTCAATTGATTGGACATGATTTGGAAAGGCACACCTGTGTGTGATTTGGAATAGTTGACAGTACATGTCAGAGCAAAAACCAAGCCATGAGGTCGAAGGAATTGTCCGTAGAGCTCCGAGACAGGATTGTGTCGAGGCACAGATCTGGGGATCTGCAGCATTGAAGGTCCCCAAGAACACAGTAGCCTCCTCCATCATTCTTAAATGTAAGAAGTTTGGAACCAAGAATCCAATGGTCACGCTGACAGAGTTCCTCTATGGAGATGGGAGAACCTTCCAGAAGGACAACCATCTCTGCAGTACTCCCCCAATCAGGCCTTGGTAGAGTGGCCAGACGGAAGCCAATCCTCAGTAAAATGCACATGACTGCCTACTTGGAGTTTACCAAAAGGCACCTGAAGGACTCTGACCATGAGAAAAAGATTCTCTGGTCTGATGAAACCAAGATTGAACTCTTTGGCCTGAATGCCAAGTGTCAAGTCTGGAGGAAACCTGGAACCATCCCTACGGTGAAGCATGGTGGTGGCTGCATCATGCGGTGGGGATGTTTTTCAGCGGCAGGGACTGGGAGACTAGTCATGACCGAGGGAAAGATGACTGGAGGAAAGTACAGAGCGATCCTTGATGAAAACCTGCTCCAGAGCACTCAGGACCTCAGACTGGGGCGAAGGTTCACCTTCCAACAGGACAACGACCCTAAACCCACAGGCGAGACAACCAGGAGAGCCTTGGGGACAAGTCTCTGAATGTCCTTGAGTGGCCCAGACAGAGCCCGGACTTGAACCCGATCAAACATCTTTGGAGAGACCTGAAAATAGCTGTGCAGCGACGCTCCCCATCCAACCTGACAGAGCTTAGGAGGACCTGCTGAGAAGAATGTGAGAAACTCCCTAAATACAGGTGTGCCAAGCTTGTAGCGTCATACCCAAGAAGACGAGGCTGTAATCGTTGCCAAAGATGCTTCAACAAAATACTCAGTAAATGGTCTGAATACTTATGTAAATGTGATATTTCAGTTTTATTTGTAAGAAATTTGCAAGAATTTCTAAAAACCTGTTTTTGCTTTGTCATTGTGGGGTAGTGTGAGTAGATTGATGAGGAGAAAAAAAACAATTTAATCAATTTTAGAATAAGGCTGTAACGTAACAAAATGTAGAAGTCCAGGGGTCTGAATACTTTCCGAATGCACTGTATCTTGGTTATGACTTTCAGTCAGTAACTCAAACCTATTTTGATAGATCAAGGCCTATGTCAAGAAAGAAATTCAGCAAAACATGGTAAAGGAGTAATGTTACAAAGATGCATGCCAAAGAAGAATCATCACTTTGGTGCATCTGACTGAACCTGCCTTTCTACATGTCGCTGTGCTAGAAGCCTATCATAAATATTTATTGTGCTTACGCAAAGACCACAGCATTGCTCCAAAAATAGATGAACTACTGAATGAGAATAACACCGTTGACTCATTAATACATTCTGTGTTGTGGATATGTGGTGTAGGGATGTTATATGATGTACCGTTTCATCTTTAGCTCATTTAGTACAAACATAGTTCACCGTTTTATCTTTTGTTTTAGATGTAATGTGGGTGCTTTGGTGTCTTTGGACCCCAGGACGAGGCAGCAGCTAATGGGGATCCCAAATAAATACATTAACCAATTGCTATAGCTGATTCACTCAGTTTGATAGCATGCCATCAATTTATGCATTTGCTCAAATGCCACAGCTGGTGGTTGTATGTTATATATTGACTGACAGACTGAATGATTTAATCATTTATAGACAGAGAGATGGTCTTATTGAAGGCCACCGTGTGTTAGTAGAAAACAGACACATTGATGTTGTACAGAAAATGAGGAGTGGATATCCTATTATAAGGCTCACCTATTTTCACTTGCAGTGGGGAGGGCTTGTAGTTCATGGCCACCGTTTCCCCTTCTCTAGTATCGGAGTCGGCCTCGGAGGTGGAGGATGCTGCTGGGTCCTGCCGCAGAAAACAAATTATGATTAGCTTTCCCAGGTTTGATATTGTCATTTTCTGTCAGATGTATTCAACTTTCACTTTCCCCCCCCCCCCACCTTTATTTAACCAGGTAGGCCAATTGAGAACAAGTTCTCATTTACAACTGCAACCTGGCCAAGATAAAGCAAAGCGACAAAAAACAACACAGAGTTACACGTGGGATAAACTAAAGTAGTCAACTTTCAAGATTCACTATGGTTGTTTTACATTTGACCTCTGGCACAAATCAGCTTCCATAAGCGACAGTCGTATTCTTAATTCCAAAACAGGCAGACTTCAGCTTAACTTCACAACCGGTGAAAATATTTGTATTATTTGACCATGTCCAAAAGGCCTTTTCCAGCCCCTTGAGCACCTTCTTCCCCTCATCTATGGCGTTCTACTTATATTTTACTGTTTAGTTAGCCTCTGCTTCCAGGCTTCGCTCACGTGAGGTGAAAGCCTGTGACAGAGACTACTGTTAAGTGTGTGCCTGCTTGTGACTCTATGCTTGGCCAGTTTCCACTGCCAGAGCATTCTACTTGTGAGACTGGGCTGGGAGAAGGCCAGTGAGGATGTCTGCGAGTGACGTCACTCGGGGGCCGTGGGAGAACAGAGGGGGTTCCTATTGGACGGGAGTGCGTCCCAAATGGAACCCTACGTAGTGCACTACTTTTGACCAGGCTCTGGTCACAAGTAGTGCACTATAAAAAGGTAAAAGGGTGCCGTTTGGGATGCAACAGAGCTGCTGGAAGGTCTGGCTGGCTGGTCTGCCTACTCCGTTGACAGAGCCCTGCATTATGTTCACCACAAGCCTGTCACAGCCAGCAAAGTAGGCCGGAGCAGAGATCCCACAAGGGCAGCCTGAAAGAACCCTGCATTCTCTCCAGGGAACTGCCTGGCTGCCGTGGTGAAACAACAGACCACTAACAAGCAGTACAGCAGGCAGAGCTTGAAACTACTATACAGCACCTAGTGAACATATCCAGTCCCTCTCTTGCACAGTTTTCCCATTCTGCTGACTTCAATTTTACAAGCATAGTTGATTACATTTAAACACGTACTGTGTAGTCTACACTGTAGACAGACCTAAGTGTCATTACGTAATAGCCTATATTTATAATTTAGCAGACACTCATCCAGAGCCACTAACACACACAGTTATTTCGCTCCCAGAACAAGTGTTAATAATGGACTCAGAGCTTTTTCCCCTGTCTAGTACAATTCATACCGGCACTGGACACAAACAACGGCTTCATCCGGTGAAATATTGTTCATTAAGCTGAACGAATTAATCAAAGTGACAACGTGGTGCTAACAGAGCACAGGGACATGGGAAAGTACAACAATGAGCTATTCCCACTGTAACAGCCTGCAAACATCAGGCTATTTTTATAGAAACAAAGACCCATTATTTTCTTTATGAGGTTTTCCAAGCACCAGCTTCTCCTTCTACCCATTCAGAGTCACACCTTAGCTCACACAATAGAGGTCTGAGCAGCTGGAGAGAAAAAAAAAGAATATTGAAGTAATCTCCACTCACAATAGATGAAGTGTGGATGATGTGTCAAATTATGGAATTATGTTCTCCTTGAGGTCTTTAATCTAGTATGGATGCATGTAGAAGGTGCATCTGTTTGTGTGTGTGTTTTGATGAAGTGAGCTCTCACTGTGCAGAAGGTGTGAGGGATACATGTTAGAGGTCATACGACATATCATCAACACACACTGATACATCTTCTATATGCATCCATGCTTGATGAAAGACCTCAAGGACATCATACCATACACCAGTTAAACTAGGTGTGTTTCCATTGCCTAGTCTGGTCAGCTATGACCTCCAGAGCTAACATCAGTGGTGGAAAAAGTATCCAATAGTCATACTTGAGTAAAAGTAAAGAAAATGACTCAAGTAAAAGTGAAAGTCACCCAGTAAAATCCTACTTGAGTAAAGTCTAAAAGTATTTGGTTTTAAATATACTTATTGATCGATATGACAACAGCCAGTGAAAGTGCAGGGCGCCAAATTCAAACAACAGAAATCTCATAATTAAAATTCTTCAAACATACATGTGTCTTATATCATTATGTTGTTAATCCCACCAAAGTGTCCGATTTCAAATATGCTTTTCAGCGAAAGCACTACAAACGATTATGTTAGGTCACCACCAAACCACAACAAGCACAGCCATTTTTCCAGCGAAATATAGCAGTCACAAAAAGCAGAAATAGAGATCAAATTAATCACTAACCTTTGATGATCTTCATCAGATGACACTCATAGGACTTCATGTTACACAATACATGCATGTTTTGTTTGATAAAGTTCATATTTATATAAAAAAATCTGAGTTTACATTGGCGCGTTACATTCACTAGTTCCAAAAACATCAAGTGATTTTGCATAGCCACATCGTTTCAACAGAAATACTCATCATAAATGTAGATGATAATACAAGTTATACACATGGAATTATTGATATACCTCTCCTTAATGCAACCGCTGTGTCAGATTTCAAAAAAACTTTACGGAAAAAGCAACCCATGCAATAATCTGAGACGGCGCTCAGAAATATAATAAAATTAGCCGCCATTTTGGAGTCAACAGAAACCAGAAAATACATGATAAATGTTTCCTTACCTTTGATGAACTTCATCAGAATGCAGTCCTAGGAATCCCAGGTCCACAATAAATGCTTGATTTGTTCGATAATGTCCGTTATTTATGTCCAATTAGCTACTTCGGTTAGCGCGTTTGGTAAACAATTCCAAAGTCACAAAGCGCGTCCACTATAACGTGACGAAATGTCCAAAAGTTCCGTAACAGTCAGTAGAAACATGTCAAACGATGTACTGAATCAATCTTTAGAATGTTGTTAACATACATCTTGAATAACGTTCCAACCGGAGAATTAGATTGACTTCAGATGAGCGGTGGAACGGAGGTCCTCCTCATGTGAACGCGCATGGTCAGCTCGTGGCAGTGGTGACTAATTCCTGTCTCCTTCGGCCCCCCTTCACATTAGAGTCGTCAGACAAAGTTCTATTGGCTGTTGACATCTAGTGGAAGCCGTAGGAAGTGAAAACTCATCCATATCTCGCTGTAATTTCAATGAGAGCTTGGTTGAAAATCTGCCACCCCCAGAAAAAATCTAAACAGGAAGTGGAACTTCAGGTTTTTGCCTGCCATATGAGTTCTGTTATACTCACAGACATAATTCAAACAGTTTTAGAAACTTGTTTTCTATCCAATAGTAACAATAATATGCAAATATTAGCAACTATGACTGAGGAGCAGGCCGTTTACTCTGGGCACCTCTGTGCACCTTTCATCCAAGCTACTCAATACTGCCCCTGCAGCCATAAGAAGTTTTAAGTATCAATCATTTCAAATTCCTTATATTAAGCAAACCAGACAGCACCATTTTCTTGTTTTTATTTTAATTTACGGATAGCCAGGGGCAAGCACCAACACCCAGACATCATTTACAAACGAAACATGTGTTTCATGAGTCTGCTAGATCAGAGGCAGTAGGGATGACCATGGATGTTCTCTTGATAAGTGTGCGAATTAGAATATTTTCCTGTCCTGCTAAGCATTCAAAAAGTAACGAGTACTTTTGGGTGTCAGGGAAAATGTATGGAGTAAAAAGTACATACTTTTCTTTAGGAATGTAGTGAAGTAAATATGTTGGCGGGAAAATTCCAGTTCCCGTCAGTTAAATTGGATGTGGCATTTGGCTTAAATACATGTCACCCTTCTATAGTGCTGTTTAAGTTAAAGGGAGTGTTGGCACAACCCAACTCAAACCGTAGCCTAATTCTACACAGGACAGCCTGTTTAATTAATTTAAAGTCAATTTAAGAACATTTGAAAGGCAGTTGCTAAGTTGATTCATTTGCTTTACCATTCACAATGAACTGATTAGCATGAGAATGCACAGAGCTCTCTGTGCAACAGAACAGCTGGCTCTTTGACTCTCTGATATGGGTTGAATAAGGATAGACCACAAGTTGTCATTGCGGTCTACGTAGACCTAACAGACCTAGCCATTGGATTTTCTTCAAGTAAATCAGGCTAGAAGTAGAAACCAATACTAGCAATCTGAAAAAAAATGAAGAAAAAAATCACTGACAGCAGTAGTACGTTGAAGTCTTAATACAAAAACAGGCTTGAGGAAAGGTGAATGTCAATGTTGAGAATTTTAAAAAAGCAGGCTGAGAGAAGAAAATAACAGCAATGATGGAGCTCTACCATTCATTTATGACCAACACACACAAATACATTAAGGCGTAACCAGATAAAAGCATTAAATCCATGCCAGCCTTAGCAGACGTGAGAAACATGAGAACATGGACTGTGAATCAAATCGATATGTTGAAGAGAAGCGAGATAGGCCTAAATTATTCTCTGATTTTGTGTGGGGGGGCACCTAATAATATCAAGGAAGCCCCCACAGTGTAGCTGCACTGTATCTTTTTCACATTCAAAGTATTTTCTATCCAATGCACCTTGAAAGAGAAGATATAAAACTAGCAGACACTAGGCCTTCCATGGAATGAATTTGAGTAGTTGAGGAACTGAAGTGTATGGGGCACTACGCATATTGAGAGGTCTGAATGGTGAAAACCCATAAAGAAACAATGAAGGACACTGAAAGACCTAGTTGTGGTGGTGAACCTATACTCATCCTGCACTGACAGGCACCTGCAGTCCCTGTTGAGACTCAAGAGGTACAGAAAGGTCATTCCTGAAACACCATGCATATATCGAAGCCAGAATGCACAAATTAAATGTGAACTGACACAGTGTCCAGACCAGTGTGCATGTATACAGTGCAAGTGCGAATGTTAATCTGTATCCAGAGTTAAGCCTATCAGTGGTATAGTACTGTAATTCTCTCCTCCAGACGAACCTACCATCTCGGGCTATGCATCAGCTGAGGCTGGGACTGAGGCTGCCGGGCTGGGGCTAGGCATCAGCTGGAGACAGCGCATATTCACCCAGCCAGCAGTCGTCATATCGAAACGAGCTCTACTTCCCCCTCCCCAATTCCCAATAAATAACACGTCACCAGTTTGGTTAGAAACTAATCTCGGTGGCAATGACTGCCAGACGAAGTCCATTCAATAAAATGTTATCGGTCAGAAGAAATGCTTAGGAAGACTCAAACATAATTGTCAAACGGGAACCCACCCACCCCCACCCCAAGCAAACAACACCAGGCAGTCGCTAACCAGCTGTCTGACAAGGATTTGACAAACACACCCGTACACGCATTTACATTCTAGTATAGGCTTAATTTCAAGGTAATTTGAAGTCAAATGAAGCTAGCAATAAACTAAACAAGACATTGCACTTGCCAAGGGCTGCGTCTCCGTAACTGGGGGTACTTGGAACCTATCCATTTCTTCTTCCTTCATCATTTTCGACGATTGGTGTTAGCTAGCTACACCGCCAAACCGATGTAAGATCTTAATACTTGTAAGCACAAAAATACTCGACTTATTCCTTAGGTTGTCGCATAAACGATCTGTTATTCTTGTGTGATTCTCGTTTGTTTTCTGCCTCTAGTCAGTCAGTAAGGCATGGTCAGATCTGGTGACTCAACCAAAACAGACAGAGCTACGTCGGTCCTAGTGATCTGTCATTCGCGAACAAACGGCTCTTTTTGGATGTATCTTTTTGGTGAACGTCGGGAACATAATGGAATCGGTGAAAGAGCCGTACATTTGGCTCCCTGATTTGCATACTGCTTTTTGAGCTCAAAACAACGTTTTTCTGCGGATAAGTTACAAAATAATTATCTAAAGAGGGTGAATCCTCACTGCAAAATCAATAAATAATGGGGAGAGCGCGTCAATCTGGTCCACGCCGTTTTGGAGCCAAATGAGCCGGCTCTTTTACGTGAATGAGCCAAATGAGCCGGTTCACCAAAAAGACTCGGAATGACCATCACTAGTCGGTGCCATCTTCCGGGTCTGGAAAAATTCATACATTATTCATGACATCACCGTCCAATCATGGACGAATGATGATGGCAATATGAGATAACGCTTGAAAAACATAAATTTAGGAGATCACAACAACCACGTCGACAATATAGGAGGTCTAGATTAAAGCATGTCAGATAAAGGCTATATATATATATATATATATATGTGTAAATGTAAATGTAAATATTTGTATGAACATAACAAGATTCAACAACTGAGATAAAAACTGAACAAGTTCCACAGACATGTCACAAACAAAAATGGAATAATGTGTCCCTGAACAAAGGGGTGGTGGGGGGGGGTCAAAAGTAACAGTCAGTATCTGGTGGGGCCACCAGCTGCATTATGTACTGCAGTGCATCTCCTCCTCATGGACTGCACCAGATTTGCAAGTTCTTGCTGTGAGATGTTACCCCACTCATCCACCAAGGAACCTGCAAGTCCTGGACATTTCTGGGGGGAATGGCCCTACCCCTCACCCTCCGATCCAGATGTACTCAATGCTATTGAGATCCGGGCTCGTCGCTGGCCATGGCAGAACACTGACATTCCTGTCTTGCAGGAAATCACGCACAGAATGAGCAGTATGGCTGGTGGCATTGTCATGCTGGAGGGTCATGTCAGGATGAGCCTGCAGGAAGGGTACCACATGTGGGAGGAGGATGTCTTCCCTGTAACGCACAGTGTTGAGATTGCCTGCAATGACAACAAGCTCAGTCCAATGATGCTGTGACACACTGCCCCAGACCATGACAGACCCTCCACCTCCAAATCGATCCCGATCCAGAGTACAGGCCTCGGTGTAACGCTCATTCCTTCGACGATAAACCTCGAATCCGACCATCACCTCTGGTGAGAAAAAACCGCAACTCGTCAGTGAAGAGCACTTTTTGCCAGTCCTGTCTGGTCCAGCGACGGTGAGGTCCTGCCTTACAACAGGCCTACAAGCCCTCAGTCCAGCCTTTCTCAGCCTATTGCGGACAGTCTGAGCACTGATGGAGGGATTGTGCCTTCCTGGTGTAACTCGGGCAGTTGTTGTTGCCATCCTGTACCTGTCCCGCAGGTGTGATGTTCGGATGTACCGATCCTGTGCAGGTGTTGTTACACATGGTCTGCCACTGCGAGGACAATCAGCTGTCCACCCTGTCTCCCTGTAGCGCTGTCTTAGGCATCTCACAGTACGGACATTGCAATTTATTGCCCTGGCCACATCTACAGTCCTCATGCCTCCTTGCAGCATGCCTAAGGCACGTTCATGCAAGTGAGCAGGGACCCTGGGCATCTTTTTTTTGTGTTTTTCAGAGTCAGTAGAAAGGCCTCTTTAATGTCCTAAGTTTTCAAAACTGTGACCTTAAATCCCTACCATCTGTAAGCTGTTAGTGTCTTAACGTCCGTTCCACAGGTACATGTTGATTAATTGTTTATGGTTAATTGAACAAGCATGGGAAACAGTGTTTAAACCCTTTACACTGAAGATCTGTGAAGTTATATGGATATTTATGAATTATCTTTGAAAGACAGGGTCCTGAAAAAAGGATGTTTCTTTTTTTGCTGAGTTTATAGACACACACACACATATATATATATATATATATATATAGTAAAATTGATTGAATGATCCATCAAAATATATCAGACAAATGTTAAGTATATCTATATCTATATATATATTTTTTTTTTTTGCTGAGTTTATAGACACACACACACACATATATATATATATATATAATAAAATTGATTGAATGATCCATCAAAGTATATCTATATATATATATATATATATATATATATATATATATATAGATATACTTAACATTTGTCTGGTATATTTTGATGGGTCATTCAATCAATTTTACTCTTGGAGTGCATGCAAAAGGCTTGAAAATTGCCCTCCGTCAATATACCTTCATCAACAAAATGTAGGCTGCATTTGGAATATCACTACCATTGACATGCAAAGGACAGCTGGAGGCGCTCGTGCTCCACAAGACCCAGACCCGACATGTTCGTTGGCACGGCAACTGATAAACACTTGCAGCAGCTGGAGTAGAGTTACAGTTTGAAAACTTTTCATCTCTCTATTTAAAAAATTGTTGTATAGCGTTCGTTATCTATACAATAAAAATACATTTCTTATCAATAGTTTGTTATCTCTTGGACACAATGCCTGTAGCTCACAAGACAGGAGCTGTGAAATCCAAGCAGGTAACGTTAACGTTTTATAACGCTAATGTTTTAGCTAATAAGTTCGCTATTGCTGAATGCATGATTGTACAGTAACATACATTGTAACTACGTTGCTATCAAGTAGCAATAAGTGACTGGTTTGCTGATTAATGGCTGCATCGCAACGGTTTACAGTGGCTTCCATTCTTTGTTCCCTCTCCTTATCTTCATTTAGGTGAAGAAACTAAAGTTACTAGTAAACAGCTGACAGGGTGCTCCCAAGGTGATGCTGCTGAGTACGGCTGTAACTGACATTTTCTGCAATCAAAAGCAGAAATGTGCCTTAAATGATAACAAATACTGGCACAACCAGTCCACAAGGTTAAGCAGCAGCCCTCTTACATTCTTTGGGGAGAACCCTGAGAGGCAAATGTCTGGTTGCTATGGTCTACTCTGTTCTTTTCAGAAAATTGCAGATAAAGGAGAGAAGACAAGCAGACGAAGCCACTGACTGACTGTAGAATATTGAGATGCAGCCCTAGTGGATCATGAAACAAAGTTATGAAATATGTCTGTTTTGTATAGGGATCAAATGCTCAGTCCCAGAAGGCACCCGCAGCAAAGACTGCAAAAGCTGCCAGCAAGAAAAAGGTAGGTGGCTATTATAACTATACACAAATTTAATGACTAAATTCTATTTGTGCCATTGGAAGCAGGTAAAACACTTCTTTCATTTGTGTTTCGTGTCACGTGTGCTTCGAAGTTGTTACATTTGTATAATTTAATTTCACCTCACCTGTGAAAGTGAAGAGGACATCCAGCATCTCTGGAGGACAGTGGAAGTTGAGCAAAGGGGTTCTTTAAGATGAACCCTATTCGGTAAAAGCAACACCCGTAGCTTCAGATTCTAGGCCTACAGTCTGTTTTACTAATAGAAAATGACGGAAGTTTATGTCTCAAAATCGACTCTTATTGGTCAGATTTTTCTACCAATCCCGTCATGTTTTATGTTGTATTCCCATTTTGATTGGTCACTGAAACCACAGGAGACAAGTTTGAAATACAGTGAGCTCCAAAAGTGTTGGGAGAATGCATTTTTTGTTGTTGTTTTGGCTCTGTACTCCAGCACCTTGGAATGATACAATGACTATGAGGTTAAAGTGCAGACTGTCAGCTTTAATTTAACAGTATTTTCATCCATATCGGATGAAAACGTTTAGAAATTACAGTACTTTTTGTACGTAGTCCCCCCCATTTCAGGGGACCAAAAGTGTAGGGACAAATGAGCTGATGTGTATGTATTATAGTAGTCAAAAGTTAAGTATTTGGTCCCATATTCCAAGCACACAATGATTACTTCATTTTGGAGTCACTTTTATTGTAAATAAGAATAGAATATGTTTCCAAACACTTCTACATTAATGTGGATTCTACCATGACTACAGATGTAGTGCATTTGGAAAGTATTCAGACCCCTTGACTTTTTCATAATTTTGTTACATTACAGCCTTATTCTAAAATTGATTAAATTGTTATTTCCCCATGTCAATCTACACACAATACCCCATAATGACAAAGCAAAAACAGGTTTTTAGAAATGTTTGCAAATTTATATAAACCCCCCCTGAAATATCACATTTACATAAGTATTAAGACCCTTTACTCAGTACTTTGTTGAAGCACCTTCTTGGGTATGACGCTACAAGCTTGGCACACCTGTATTTGGGGAGTTTCTCCCATTCTTCTCTGTAGATCCTCTCAAGCTCTGTCAGGTTGGTTGGGGAGTGTCGCTGCACAGCTATTTTCAGGTCTCTCCAGAGATGTTCGATCTAGTTCAAGTCCGAGCTCTGGCTGGGCCACTCAAGGACATTCAGAGACTTGTCCCAAAGCCACTCCTGCGTTGTCTTGGCTGTGTGCTTAGGGTCGTTGTCCTGTTGGAAGGTGAACCTTCACACCAGTCTGAGGTCCTGAGCGCTCTGGAGCAAGTTTTCATCAAGGATCTCTCTGTACTTTGCTCCTTTCATCTTTCCCTCGATCCTGACTAGTCTCCGAGTCCCTGACGCTGAAAAATATCCCCACATTATGATGGTGCCATCTCCATGCTTCACCGTAGGGATGGTGTAAGGTTTCCTCCAGATGTGACATTTGCCATTCAGGCCAAAGAGTTCATTCTTGGTTTCATCAGACCAGAGAATCTTGTTTCTCATGGTCTGAGAGTCCTTCAGGTGCCTTTTGGCAAACTCCATGCGGGCTGTCATGTGCCTTTTACTGAGGAGTGGCTTCCGTCTGGCCGCTCTACCATAAAGGCCTGATTGATGAAGAAAATGTTTTATTTCATCTATTTTAGAATAAGGCTGTAACGTAACAAAATGTGGAAAAAGGGAAGGAGTCTGAATACTTTAACCTCATAGTTATTGCATAATTTAAAATCCAAAGTGCTGGAGCACAGAGCCAAAACAACAAAAAATGTGTCACTGTCCCAATACTTTTGGCGCTCATACAACCCTCCTTCATGTCTCTTTTCTGTCCTGAACAGTCTTTTTTTTATCTCCAGTTTGGCATTTCTCTTATGATGCGGTTCACAGAAGCACTGACAAATGTGTTGACTTGACAACTGCGTCTGAGTTTTGAACAAACCTTTCCCACTTTTGTTCCATGCTGGCTGAAGACCTAGCTAGCCAGTAACTAGCTAACAGTAGACACAAAGGGGAAACATATAAGTATCTTTGCCATAGATGGGGTAAACTTGTAATGATATATGCTGACATTTGCCTACAGTAAATTGTTGGCACCAATAGAGTAGCCATCTCATTATATAAACCACGCCCCTTTGCAAACACGCCTTGTCTGATGTTGGTTACAAGGCGGTACATATTTAAATTAGGTAAGAGAATATCATGTTACCATTGGTGTATTAAAATGAGAGTTAAGATGATGTCACCTTGTCCCCTTAGTAATGAATCTAAGTGTTTGACATGGGGGAGGGCACCAGTAACTTTATGATCAAACTTTATCAGTTTAGAAGCAACAGTAATTGTTCATACTTTGGTCATCATACTTTGATCTGGTTTCCTTCAAATATAATCACATTTCATAAAAAATGTGATTTTGACAGTTCATGACCTTTAAAACCTGATAAATACATAGACTGAGTGCATTTTTTATGTTATCAATAAAGATGCACTTTTAACAACTTCCACTGTCCTCCAAGAGTTGCTGAATTTTCTCTTCACTTCAGTTTGCTCCTCACATAATGCATCTTTCCCTTTGCACTTCACCTGTTAAAACCACGACCACGGGTAAGTCTTTTCTGCTTTGTGACCATAGTTGCGCCTTTACGATGCAGTAAACTGCTCCTCTCTAGCCAAAACCTATCGAAAGTTATGACTCATTTACTGAAGCTAAAATGTTTCTTTCTTCGCGGTCACATTTTATTATAATAATTCAACGTTATAAACTAGCCTTCTCACTATTTGTTTGATAAGAAACAAACATGTCGAGCCATAACTTTTAGATGGCACTGAAAGATAGAAAAAGGGCTGGATAGCTACTCTAGGAGATCAGACACTCATTACTAAAGCACCAGTGCTACCAATGAAAAAGTTCATTCAGAGCCCTGTATCCACATGATCACATCGTTAGCATTAGGCAAGCAATATAGCCTATGTCCACTTTTTTTAGTCAGACAAACATGTTGGTTATGTCCGTTTGGTCATGTTTTTTTGGTCAGGATGAGGAGGATGGAACAGAAACGGGTGAAGGAGATGAGTGGATGCAAGGGAAGACTCTGATCAAGCCACTTGACCAGCTGGATCTCACCGAGGCTGTGAGTTTACTGTAGCTGGACTGTGGTGTCTGGAATCCTGACATGGCACCAAACAGAGCCAGACTGTAATTGAGTCATAAAGGATACACAGAATAGTTCTGACCACAGATACTGTATAAGTAACTTCTTCTTCATAAGACTTTAAGGTTCTGGCTCATTCATTTACCAGTTGTATGTAATGTTTAGAAGTTGTTTGATGTACTGTATCTTTTTTCACTTAACCAGGAGTTAAAAGAGGAATTCACCAGGATCCTGACTGCAAACAACCCACATGCCCCTCAGAATATCGTCCGCTACAGCTTCAAGGTAAAGTATTACAGTAACCTCCAGTCTAATCCATGATTTTATGAACAACTTCTCCCTTCTTCCTTATTGGGTCCATCATGTAATGGATATTAATGTAAACAAACAAGATTTTCAAGATACCTTGTATGATGGATACACATAAGCATTATCCAATGTAAATACATGTGTATCATTGTCTTCTCTCAGGAACGTTCATACAAGCCAATCAGCAGTGTGGATCAGCTGGCTGTCCACTTTGTGCTGGAGGGTAACCTGTTGCACCAGGACTCAGATGAGGCACGCAGACAGAGGGCCAAACAGGGCCTCCCTGAGGGTAGATAGCCAGGGCTTCAGGAATTTTTGTGTGATCAAATATGCTGCCTTTACAAGAGCAAACGTTTGAAATAACTTTGAATGTAACATGAGATGTTGATTATTATTCCAGAAAAAGCCACAGTTGAGACCGCTGTAGCTGAAAAACCTGAGACTCCGGTAGGAAAGCACTTAATTTATTAACATACCAAGAAGTCTGTGAAATAGCCTACATTCAGTAATTTGAGTGACTCTTAAGTGAAGTGACCCAAACAAGAGTCAGAGACAAGATAGTGAAAAGTGTTCTCTGGTTCTTTCTTCTGGCTCAGGCTGCAGGTGGGGAGGATGCAGGGGATGTGGAGGAGGGCGGGGGAGAGGAGAGAGCTGACAGCGTGGAGTCCAGGGCTGGCAAGAAGGAGCAGAAAATCACCAACCAGTTCAACTTCAGTGAGAGGGCCTCCCAAACCCTCAACAACCCACTCAGGGTAGGTAGGGTAGGGCCAAGGCAGACTATGTTGCAAGAAGCATAAATTGCCTATAATATTGTAGAAGGGCAAATCTGTCTTGCGAAGATTGTCAAGACAATAATTCTCAGAATTCCTTCTCAGGAAAGGGGATGTCAGACAGAGCCCCCTCCTCGTGCAAACTTCTCAGCTACTGCCAATCAGGTGAGAAATACATAATTTTGAGTTTGATGATTATTATCGTTTGTTGCTCCTAAACATGAACTTTATGAAGGCTAGTGATACAACAGGGTAACCTCCTCCTCCTCCTCCTGCAGTGGGAGATCTATGACGTGTATTTGGAGGTGCTGCAGAAGCAGGAGAAGAACAAGGAGAAGGCGAAAGCCGTCCCCAAGAAGGACGACGACAAAGGCAAGAAGAAGATGATGCTGGTGGAGACTCAGGTAAACCTCAAGTCATCAGCTATTCACTTTGACATGAAAAATAAACTATGACCCCAAGCCAATCAATTGGAGATAACACTTAGATAAATCGGACCCTCAATCAACAACACACAGACATTGTTGATCCCATTGAAGGTAGAGAACTGAAAACTTTCCCCGTTTTCCCCTCAGAGTGATGACACCACCAAAGTGGCCAAGGTGGCCAAGATCATCGAGCGGATGGTGAACCAAAACACATTTGACGACATTGCACAAGGTAGGTCCTTCTTGTGTGTGCCATGTTATTTTACCTTGATACAAAACCTCCTGATAGTCCCTGCATGGTGACATGATATGAGATGTCACTTCCCTCTTTTAGATTTTAAGTACTTTGAAGATGCCTCTGATGAGTACCGGGAGCAGGAGGGCACCCTTCTCCCCCTCTGGAAGTTTCAGTATGACAAAGCCAAGAGGCTGTCTGTCACTGCCCTCTGCTGGTCAGTCTTCTCACATTACAACAACAACGACAATGCGGCTTTACTATCACTGAAACAGTTCTGATAGGTGTGTGGCTTATAGACAGTAGTTGGACCACTGGGAAAACCTGAGATCTTCGTAATATTTTTGGGGAAATGCATGAAATAATTATAGTCTCTCTGTTTCTCCATAGGAATGAAAGCTACAAAGATTTGTTTGCCGTCGGCCTTGGATCATGTAAGTACGCAAGGTATAAACCTCCAAACCTGTACCCTTTTTTACTTCTTTCTCTGAGCTATCTTGACCCAGCTCTTCCACCCAGACGACTTCACCAAGCAGGGGCGGGGCATGCTGGTGTTCTACTCCCTGAAGAACTCCACTTTCCCTGAGTATATCTACCCCACGACGTCGGGCATCCTGTGCCTGGACATCCACAAGCACCTGCCCTACCTGGTGGCCGTGGGCTTCTACGACGGCTGCGTGGCCGTCTACAACCTCAAAGAAGAGACGCTGCAGCCCATCTATAAGAGCACCGCCAAGTCTGGCAAGCACACCGACCCCGTGTGGCAGGTTTGTGTTCGTTTGTGCATGTTCTGTATTTTGGATAACACTCACTGACGCATGATGTTCTAAGACTTTGTTTGTCTGTCTGGCTGCCTGTTTGTCTGCAAATCACTGTCGCGGATGTATGTTTTTCTGGGTCATTGTGCTAAATTATGTTTGTGGCATTTCTTTTTCAGGTGAAGTGGCAGAAGGACGACATGGACAACAATCACAACTTCTTCTCTGTGTCATCTGATGGCCGTGTGGTGTCATGGACTCTTGTCAAGGTGCTCGAGAAATACATTTACTTTCCTCAGTATGTGTGTTAATATATGCATGTCTGCTTGTGAGCATTTGTGAATATTTTGTATTAGGATCCCCATTTAGCTGTTGCAAAAGCAGCAGCTACTCTTCCACAAGACATGAAACATGACATAATACAGAACATTAATAGACAACAGCTCAAGGTCAGAACTACATAAAAAAAATATATATATTACAAAAGGCACACGTAGCCTACATATAAATACATACACACAAACTCTCTAGGTCAAATAGGGGAGAGGCGTTGTGCCGTGAGGTGTTGCTTTATCTGTTTTTTAAAACCAGGTTTGCTGTGTATTTGAGCAATATGAGATGGAACAGAGTTCCATGCAATAATGTCTCTATATAATACTGTATGCTTTCTTGAATTTGTTCTGGATTTGGGGACTGTGAAATGACCTCTGGTGGTATGTCTGGTGGGGTAAGTGTTTGTGTCAGAGCTGTGTGTAAGTTGTTTATGCAAACAATTTGGGATTTTCAACACATTAATGTTTCTTAGAAAAATAAGAAGTGACGTAGTCAGTCTCTCCTCAACTTTTAACCAAGAGAGACTGGTATGCATAGTATTTATATCAGCCCTCTGATTACAATGAAGAGCAAGACGTGCCGCTCTGTTCTGGGCCAGCTGCAGCTTTAAAAACATTAAATATGCGTTAATAAGTACAGTACGTGAATGTTCATGTGTGTGTGTACCAGTCAAACGTTTGGACACACCTACTCATTCAAGGGTTTTTCTTTCTTTTCTTTCTTTCTTTTCTTTATTTCTACGTTATAGAATAATAGTGAAGACATCAAAAAGATGATATTCTTTTAATCTTCAAAGTAGCCACCCTGATATATTTTATTCTTCAAAGTAGCCACCCTGTGCTGAGCACTTGTTGGCTGCTTTTCCATCACTCTGCGGTCCAACTCATCCCAAACCATCTCAATTGGGTTGAGGTCGGGTGATTGTGAAGGCCAGCTCATCTGATGCAGCACTCCATCATTCTCCTTCTTGGTAAAATAGCCCTTACACAGCCTGGAGGTGTGTTGGGTCATTGTCCTGTTGAAAAACAAATCATAGGGCCACTAAGCGCAAACAAGATGGGATGGCGTATTACTGCAGAATGCTGTGGTAGCCATGCTGGTTGAATTCTAAATCAATCACAGACAGTGTCACCAGCAAAGCACCCCCACACCATCACACCTCCTCCTCCATGCTTCACGGTGGGAACTACACATGCGGAGATCATCCGTTCATCTACTATGCGTCTCACAACAACATGGCGGTTGGAACCAAAAATCTCAAATTTGGACTCATCAGACCAAAGGACAGATTTCCAGAGGTCTAATGTCCATTGCTTGTGTTTCTTGGCCCAAGCAAGTCTCTTCTTCTTATCGGTGTCCTTTAGTAGTGGTTTCTTTGCAGCAATTCGACCATAAAGTCCTGATTCACGCAGTCTCCTCTGAACAGTTGATGTTGAGATGTGCCTGTTACTTGAACTCTGTGAATCGTTTATTTAGGCTGCAATTTCTGAGGTGCGGTTAACTCTAAATGAACTTACCCTCTGCAGCAGAGGTAACTCTGGGTCTTCCTTTCCTGTGGCGGTCCTCATGGGAGCCAGTTTCATCATAGTGCTTGATAGTTTTTGTGACTGCACTTGAAGAAACGTTCAAAGTTCTTGACATTTTCCGGAGTGACTAACCTTCATGTCTTAAAGTAATTTTAGCTGTTCTTGCCATAATATGGACTTGGTCTTTTACCAAATAGGACTATCTTCTGTAAACCTACCTTGTCACAATACAACTGATTGGCTCAAATGCATTAAGAAGGAAAGAAATTACACAAATTAACTATTTCAAGGCACACCTGTTCATTGAAATGCATTCCAGGTGACTACCTTATGAAGCTGGTTGAGAGAATGCCAATAGTGTGCAAAGCTGTCATCAAGGCAAAGGGTTGCTACTTTGAAGAATCTCAAATATAAAATATATTTAGATTTGTTTAACACTTTTTTGGTTACTACATGATTCCATATGTGTTATTTCATAGTTCTGATGTCTTCACTATTATTCTACAATGTAGAAAAAAATTAAGAAAAACCCTTGAATGAGTAGGTGTGTCCAAACTTTTGACTGGTACTGTAAGAGTATTTTTGTGTATCAAATTGTTCTCACAGTAGTTTTGATGTGGGTTTGAATGGTTGCAGAATGAGCTGGTCTTCACAGACATCATCAAGCTGTCGTTGGCGGGAGCTGTGTCAGAAGGACCAGAAGGCGTGCAACTTCCCATCATGGGTAAGACCTGTCATCAACTGATGCATCATTTCAACACTGTTTGATACCTGTTAGGATCATTGAAATATTTGACAATGTTTGTCGTCCCGCAGCTTGTGGAACATCCTTCGACTTCCACAAACAGATTGACTACCTCTTCCTGGTTGGCACGGAGGAGGGCAAGATTCACAAGGTGAGAAGACATTAAAACATGGTCCCCAGTCATGTATCCCCCACTGACTATTGCTGTGTTCAGCCACTCCAAAACGTTTACTTAT
Organism: Salvelinus alpinus; assembly: GCF_045679555.1. Taxonomy (NCBI): domain Eukaryota; kingdom Metazoa; phylum Chordata; class Actinopteri; order Salmoniformes; family Salmonidae; genus Salvelinus; species Salvelinus alpinus. The sequence goes on from NC_092087.1 coordinate 42,173,993, forward strand.
TTTACGGCAACTTAATGAGATATGAACCCTCTTGGGTGTCCTGACCGTCTGCTAGTTGCTCGTCTGAGGAATCAAATGGAGTCTTGTTCTGTTGTGTTTGTAGTGTGGTGTGTGATATCCTGCTTGGCCACAGAAGCAATGCCTTCTCCTTGTCTCTCAGAGAGTGAGGAAGTTCTCTCATTAGCACTAGGCTTTGGGCTTGGCACAGCCTCTTCCCAGCGGGCTGTAAAGCACCACTCTGAAGTGGTGCTTTACCTCTATCTCCGCTCTCAACGGTGTAGCCCTACAACTTGTTTAGTGGTTTTTCAGGGGCTCAGAGGGAAGGCTTTTTCGAATGCTAAATTTAAGAAGAGGAGTAGTCACGGCGATTGGCATAATTTAAACACTGTTTAAAAAATAAAAATAAATGTTTTACTGTATTTGTCAGTCTATGCTAGGCTTGTTAGTCTAGGAAAGGCTTGTCAGTCTAGGCTGGCGCTCTGGGAGGCCCTCTCACGCGGTGCTAAGCATTTAATGAGAGCCAAAATGAGGGCAGAGCCTCCAAACCTCTCCCAGATTTGCTCATTAACAGCAGACAGCTGTAGTTTTTGGCTGGCGTCCATCCTCATTTGGCCTTCTCACACAAGTGTCTATCCAGCAGTGGTGCAAAGAGACACGCTACTGTGAGATTCTGAACACATTCCACACACACTGAAGCAGAGTTCTACAGGGGATCCTTTTTTTTTGCCTCAATCTAGACGGGATGACGGATTCAATAAGGTTCCATCGCTCTCAGCTACAGCTTTGAGACAGATTGACTCAATCTCACACACACAGACAAACGCCTTTTAGAAGCCCCTTACAGAACTGCCACAGCCACGCAGAGCCTCAAGTGACAGGCAGCTCAGTCTACTCTCTCTAAAGGCTATGCTAATTGTGAGCCTTAGCCCACTGTGTTAGCTAGCTAGCTCCCTGCAATGTTATGGTTCGGTAAGCGCAAATGCTAATGAAGGGTTTTGGCTGATTGCGAGCTCGCTGTAGCAGTGTCTCATCAAAGGCCCATTCTGATTTTCCAGATCTTGCTGACTGTGCAAGCTCATTAGTGTCTCTTCAGTGTCTCGTTGTTGTGGCGTTTTTGCAACATCGGGTGGGAGATAGACCCCAGTGCATGTGTGTGATGAAACTAAGTCACAATAAACCTACAGTATTTAGTGTTTAATATGCCTACATGAAGGGTTTTTGAAAACTCTGTACATTACATTGTAATGAAGGCCTTTTATGTTGTACAACAGGGGTTCCCAAACGTTTTCTCCCAGGCCCCCCTTCCAGCATTGGGGAACATCCTGCCACGTTTATCTCTATGGGCATAAGCACTGTAAACAAATGTAGGTTTTAAAGCTTATTTCCTGCAATTCTACACATTTTGTCATGAGGTGTAGAGAAGTTTCAGTTTTAAAGCAAATTTTCTTGCAATTCTATACATTTTGCCATGTCTAATGTGTATTCATGTGATATTTGAGTGACTCAAACATTACAACAAAATCTATGGGGGGAAAAAAACTAGCTAAAAAAACGTTAGCTGACATGGGCAAGTTGATCTGGACATTTCTGACAAGTTGTAAATAGCTCTCTTAAGGTATGCAATGACTGACATGAAAAGAGAATTATACTAGTGCATTCTACTATTACAACTTTCAAGAGTAAGTTGAAAGCCGCGCCCCGCCCCACAGTTTGGGAACCACTGTTGTAAAAGATGCTAAGACGTTCATCAGGCTCATGATCGTGTGCTCTATATCAGGATAAAATTGAGAGAAAAGATCATAGGTGGCACAGGAGTTTCAAGTTTGGGGAAACTATCTTTTCACCCCCCAAAAAATCACCTTTAAGATAAAGCATGCATCTATCATCCCATTTGCAGACTAACGTAAAATAGCCTACTATTTCTAATGTGATGAGAAGATTGAATAGTCATAAATTAGGATTATAATATAACTCAATATTTGCAAAATAATTAGGTTCTGAGCAATGCTTTTTTCTCTTTGCACCTTTGCACAGATTCAGAGCTCAGCCCTAGCTAGAGGATTTTTTTGGGGGTTCCGGAATACATATTTTCATTTTAGAAACACATTTTATGCAATTCTACGACACTTTACATGACTGCCGACATATTAGCAGAATCCTAATCTTTAACAAAAATGACAGGGTAGCCTGCTCTGCTGACAAACTGACAACAATAAAAAAAAAACTTGTCTTGAATGCATCCATATTGTACAATATGACGTCCATCTAGCCTGGAGGAGGAAATTATATTATCCTAAAATGACTTTCCAGTGGCACTGACTCACACAACGAATGATAAAGACAGTGAATATGTTCTCCACTAGTGCTAATACGATGGGCAATAAGCCTACTGTTTCGTTCAATTTAAGAATTGAGAATTTTTGTAACTAAAGACAGATTATAGTTTTTACTCTCTTTTCTCTTTAGTGTTTGTCCCGCGATTGTATTTTGAAATATTGCGATAGCCCTAGGACTATTTTAGATGCATTTCACTGACAGCCGCACTCAACAAACAGCTATGCGCTTGTGATTTAAAACAATCCACAGCTATTTCTTAAAAGAAGCTAAAGGCCCTCTGTGGATAAATCATGCTCTCTGGTGTAGTAATTTGAATGATTTAAAAAAGTTATTTGTATCATTTATATTATAATTTTATTTATTTATTCATAGATACGATTAATTATAGCTAGCTCCTTGTCTCCTCCTTGTTAGCTCTAGCTAGCTCCTTGTCTGTGACACTTTTTGATTCATGCAAATACACACACACCCACACACACAGCTATGCGTGTGATATCAGTTCCAATCTGTCACCTCTTGTTGGAAAACAGCCACCTCCGGGAGCTCTTGGGACAAATGTAATATCTCTGCTGTGATTTATTCACTACATATCCCCTTATATAACAACCCCACTGGGCACAGACATCAGTTCAACGTCTATTTTTATTTACATTTGGTTGAGTTGTCAACTAACACGAAATCAACAAAACATGTCACCATGACATTGGATGTAGGTTAAAAAAAAAAAGAAATTCCCTTACGTTGATGACTTTTTGCAAATCCAATCTGTTTTCCACGTTGATTCAACCTCCTAATAATGAATGTCCTTGTTGAAATGACGTGGAAACAACGTTGATTCAACCTCCTAATAATGAATGTCTTTGTTGAAATGACGTGGAAACAACGTTGATTCAACCAGTTTTGCCCAGTGGGGGACATGCCATTTAGGCCTGGGCTGCATTTTGATTTATCCCTTTAATTTAACTCTGATACTTTCTCTGTGCTTTCACTCCTATCATTCTGTCACCATGCAAATGATGTAGCTTGCAATAATAGTAGAGAGCAAGTTTGGTTCACAGATACAGTATTATGTCTATCTGGAGTGGTTTATGGGGGAATGTGAGGACTGACTCCATATTATTGCCGTGTCATTTCCAGTGCTCCAAGGCTTACTCCAGCCAATTCCTGGAGACCTACAATGCCCATAACATGGCAGTGGACGCAGTTAAGTGGAACCACTTCCATACCAAGGTCTTTATATCCTGCAGCTCTGATTGGACCGTCAAGATCTGGGACCACACCATCAAGTAAGTCTACTCACCATCACAATATTGTGCCCACCCGAATCAAACTATGCTGTCTCTGATATTTATTTTCACATTGGCCAGCTTAGATTAGAGGAGTAGCTAAATTCAAAAAGGTCTCGCTGTTCCAAATCTATGTCAGGCTATAATTCTGGTTTTAAAATGGCAACTCAAAAACATCAATTTGAACCCTGGGGGCTCTACTTTTGGCTGCCACTAAGGAGGCACAAGTTAGTTTCCAATTTTATGATGTAAAAACTGGTGGCCTGGCATTTTCCAGCTCCAACGTCAGGTTCGGCAGTTTACCTGTCTAACATCAGCTCGATTGCGCTGAGGTGGGAGGGGTGGCAATATCTGAGGCCTGTCCTTAAAAACAAGCACAAAATAGAAAATGTCATAATGCGCTAATTGGAAGTTTTAAGACCCAAAAAAAGCAGGTCTTAACGGTAACGCATGGATTTTGAGAGCGGATGCGCAGCCTAGCCAGCCATGACGTGCAGTGCACATGGTGATTCTCGTTTTTATAAACATAAAAAACTATTGGTTTCCCCCCATTTTGTTTCATTTGATTAAATACCAAGCATAGCCTACCCTCCCCTTAATCAAGAGTGGTTTAGCAGCATCACATAGGTTTGTCTTTGTATCCTGGCCATTAGCCAAAAGTAGCCTATGAATAAAGGGGTTTTAAATGGTCTACTGAGTGCTTCAGTTCACATACCTGCATTTCACTTGTTCAAGTAGGCATCCATCTCCATTTTCAAAGAGCGCCCCTCGCTCGATTACCAATGACACGCACTTCCAAACTATTCAGTCCTCCGGTAATGCCAAATCAATGGGCAATTTTTGGGAGAATCAGTCTCGCACTTAGGCAACGATACAATTGACAGGAGCCTAGTATTTTGTAGACGTGCAAATGTTATACGTAAAGACATTTAGGCCTACTTGTGCACACAGTGCCATGGAATGAGAAAGTGATTTATGACATCATGCTTCTGACCCAATCCTATTTAGAAATATTGTTGTTGGTTTCAAAAACAGATTGATTGTTTTTCGTTGAATTTGATTAAAAACCAAACATATTAGAAAGATTCACCTTCCATGGGTTTATGGTGAGAACGTACTGTACATGGCTCGAATGCAATTTTGTCTTCTATTTCTGGAGATGTGCAAATGTGGTCTGTAAGATTGTTCTATGATGTTTATAAAACATTACATTTGCAAGCAGTATAACGGTGAGTGGACATTCCCCCTTTTTCATTATATTGGATCTTAATCCAGCTCCTGTCAAAAGTTTGGATGTGTGTAAAACCCTCAATAGTCTAAGTTGCCTTGTCTGTATTATACGCCTACAGGGAGCAATTATGGTTCCTGGAACTGTATTTAGACATAGCCTGTTTTAAAACAAGTTGTTGTTTTGTTTTTATAAGAATTTGATTAGAATGATGCACATTTTTTTCAGGCCTTATCAATAGCCTAGTGATTTTAATCATGCATATTGACTACGTTTGGCATGTCCAGACTGTATTTACAGTTTGCCTAGCACATATATCAGTGTACAGTAAATGCTATGGCCTATGTTTAACAAATCAAATCAAAAATACATTTTCACATGCGCCGAATACAACAGGTACCTTACCGTGAAATGCAGGGGGTACATGTACCGAGTCAATGTGTGGGGGTACAGGTTACTCGAGGTAATTGAGGTAGTACAGTATGTACTGTAGGTAGGGGTAAAGTGACTATGCATAGATAATAAACAGCGAGTAGCAGCAGCGTATAAAAGGGGGTCAATGCAAATAGTCCGGATAGCTATGTGATTAACTGTTTAGCAGTGTACACTGAAAAAAATATAAACGCCACATGTAACAATTTCACAGATTTTACTGAGTTACAGTTCATAATGGAAATCAGCCAATTGAAATAAATTCATTAGGCCCTAATATATGGATTTCATGTGACTGGGAATACAGATATACAGTACCAGTCAAAAGTTTGGACACCTACTCATTCAAGGGTTTTTATTTATTTTTACTATTTTCTACATTGTAGAAAACAAAATATATTTTATACTTGAGATTCTTCAAAGTAGCCACCCTTTGCTTTGATGACAGCTTTGCACACTCTTGGCATTCTCTCAACCAGCTTCATGAGGTTGTCACCTGGAATGCATTTCAATTAACAGGTGTGTCTTGTTAATACGTTTAAAATCAAATCAAATCAAATTGTATTAGTCAAATGCGCCAAATACCAAAGGTGTAGACCTTACAGTGAAATGCTTACTTAAAGGCCCTAACCAACAATGCAGTTTAAAAAATATGAATAAGTACAAGTAATTAAAGAGTAGCAGGAAAACAACAAAAGTGAGACTATATACAGGGGGTACCGGTACAGAGTCAATGGGCGTGGGCACCGGTTAGTCGTTGTAATTGAGGTAATATGTATATGTAGGTAGAGTTATTAAAGTGACTATGCATAGATAATAACAGTGGGGGGGGGGGGGGGGGGGGGGGATGCAATGCAAATATTCTGGGTAGCCATTTGATTAGATGTTCAGGAGTCTTATGGCTTGAGGGAAGAGGCTGTTTAGAATCTTCTTGAACCTAGACTTGGCGCTTGCCGTGCGGTAGCAGAGAGAGCAGTCTATGACTAGGGTGGCTGTAGTCTTTGACAATTTTTAGGGCCTTTCTCTGACACCGCCTGGTATAGAGGTCCTGGATGGCAGAAAGCTTGGCCCCAGTGATGTACTGGGCTGTAGTGCCTTGCGGCCGGAACCCGAGCAGTTGCCATACCAGGCAGTGATGCAACCAATCAGGATGCTCTCGATGGTGCAGCTGTAGAACCTTTTGAGGATCTGAGGACCCATGCCAAATCTTTTCAGTTTCCTGAGGGGGAATAGGTTTTGTCGTGCCCTCTTCATGACTGTCTTGGTGTGCTTGGACCATGATAGTTTGTTGGTTATGTGGACACCAAGGAACTTGAAGCTCTCAACCTGCTCCAATACAGCCCCGTCGATGAGAATGGGGGCGTGCTTGGTCCTCCTTTTCCTGTAGTCCACAATCATCTCCTTTGTCTTGATCACGTTGAGGGAGAGGTTGTTGTCCTGGTATCACACTGCCAGGTCTCTGACCTCCCTATAGGCTGCCTCGTCGTTGTCTGTGATCAGGCTGTTGTGTCATTGGTAAACTTAATGATGATGTTGGAGTCGTGCCTGGCTGTGCAGTCATGAGTGAACAGGGAGTACAGGAGGGGACTGAGCACACACCCCTGAGAGGCCCCTGTGTTGAGGATCAGCGTTGCGGATGTTTTGTTACCTACCCTTACCACCTGAGGGCGGCCCGTCAGGAAGTCCAGGATCCAGTTGCAGACGGAGGTGTTTAGTCCCAGGGTCCTTAGCATATTGATGAGCTTTGACGGCACTATGATGTTGAACGCTGAGCTGTAGTCAATGAATAGCATTCTCACATAGGTGTTCCTTTTGTCCAGGTGGGAAAGGGCAGTGTGGAGTGCATTAGAGATGGCATCATCTGTGGATCTGTTAGGACGGTATGCAAATGGAGTGGGTCTACGGTTTCTGGGATAATGGTGTTGATGTGAGCCATGACCAGCCTTTCAAAGCACTTCCTGGCTACAGACGTGAGTGCTAAGGGTTGGTAGTCATTTAGGCAGGTTACCATAGGGACATGGTGGTCTTCTTAAAACATGTTGGTATTACAGACTCGGACAGGGAGAGGTTGAAAATGTTAGTGAAAACACTTGCCAGTTAGTCAGTGCATGCTCGCAGTACACGTCCTGGTAATCCATCTGGCCCTGCGGCCTTGTGAATGTTGACCTGTTAAAGGTCTTACTCACATCGGCTGCGGAGAGCGTGATCACACAGTCGTCCGGAACAGCTGGTACTCTCATGCATGTTTCAGTGTAATTTGCCTCGAAGCGAGCATAGAAGTAGTTTAGCTCGTCTGGTAGGCTCATGTCACTGGGCAGCTCTCGGCTGTGCTTCCCTTTGTAGTCTGTAATGGTTTGCAAGCCCTGCCACATCCGATGAGCGTCAGAGCCGGTGTAGTACAATTCGATCTTAGTCCTGTATTGACGCTTTGCCTGTTTGATGGTTCGTGGGAGGACATAGCGGGATTTCTTATAAGCTTCCGGGTTAGAGTCCCGCTCCTTGAAAGCGGTAGCTCTAGCCTTTAGCTCAGTGCGGATGTTGCCTGTAATCCATGGCTTCTGGTTGGGGTATGTACGTATAGTCACTGTGGGGACGACGTCATCGATGCACTTATTGATGAAGCCAATGACTGGTGTACTTCTCAATGCCATCGGAAGAATCCCGGAACATATTCCAGTCTATGCTACCTAGTCCTGTAGCATAGCATCTGCTTCATCTGACCACTTTTTTATTGACCAAGTCACTGGTCTTCCTGCTTTAATTTTTGCTTGTAAGCAGAAATCAGGAGGATATAATTATGGTCAGATTTGCCAAATGGAGGGTGAGGGAGAGCTTTGTACACGTCTCTGTGTGTGGAGTAAAGGTGGTCTATATTTTTTTTTTTAGCACATTTAACATGCTGATAGAAATTTGGTAAAACGGATTTAAGTTTCCCTGCATTAAAGTCCCCGGCCACTAGGAGTGCTGCCTCTGGATGAGCGTTTTCATGTTTGCTTATGGCGGAATACAGCTCATTGAGTGTGTCCTCAGTGCCAGCATCGGTCTGTGGTGGTATGTAGACAGCTATGAAAAATACATATGAAATCTCTCTAGGTAGATAGTGTGGTCAGTTTATCATGGGATACTCTACCTCAGGCGAGCAAAACCTAGAGACTTCCTTGGATATCGTGCACCAGCTGTTGTTTACAAATATACAAAGTCCGCCCCCCCTTGTCTTACCAGACGCCACTGTTCTATCCTGCCGATACAGCGTATAACCAGCCAGCTGTATGTTGATAATGTCGTCGTTTAGCCACGACTCCGTGAAGCATAAGATATTACAGTTTTTAATGTCCCGTTGGTAGTTTAATCTTCCTCGTAGGTCATCAAATTTAATTTTCCAATGATTGCATGTTAGCTAGTAGAACGGAAGGCAGTGTGGGTTTATTCGATCGCATATGAATTCTCAGAAGGCAGCCCGACCTCCGTCCTCTTTTTCTCCTTCTTCCTGTTCCCGGGAAAGCAGTATGTCCTTCACGTCGGGCTCGTTGGACTCGTTAAAGGGGAAAAAAATCTTCTGCCAGTTTGTGGCGAGTAATCGCTGTTCTGATGTCCAGAAGTTATTTTCGGTCGTAAGAGACGGTAGCAGCAACATTATGTACAGAATAAGTGAACAAATAAGTTACAAACAACGCAAAAAAATGAACAAAAAAACACAGTTGGTTAGGAGCACGTAAAACATCAGCCATCTTCTCCGGCGCCATGAGCCAATCAGTTGTGTTGGGACAAGGTAGGGGTGGAATAGCCCTATTTGGTAAAAAAACAAGTCCATATTATGGCAAGAACAGCTCAAATAAGCAAAGAGCAACGACAGTCCATCATTTCTGTAAGGCATGAAGGTCAGTCAATCTGGAAAATGTCAAAAACTTTGAAAGTTACTTCAAGTGCAGTCGCAAAAACCATCAAGCACTATGATGAAACTGGCTCTCATGAGGACTGCCACAGGAAAGGAAGACCCATTATTACCTCTGCTGAAGAGGATAAGTTCATTAGAGTTAACCGCACCTCAGAAATTGCAGCCCAAATAAGTTCTTCACAGAGTTCAAGTAACAGACACATCTCAACATCAACTGTTCAGAGGAGATTGCGTGAATCAGGCCTTCATGGTCGAATTGCTGCAAAGAAACCACTACTAAAGGACACCGATAAGAAGAAGAGACTTGTTTGGGCCAAGAAACACGATCAATGGACATTAGACCAGTGGACATCTATCCTTTGGTCCAAATTTGAGATTTTTGGCTCCAACCGCAGTGTCTTTGTGAGACGCAGTGTAGGTGAACAAATGATCTCTGCATGTGTGGTTCCCTCCGTGAAGCATGGAGGAGGAGGTGTGATGGTGTGGGGGTGCTTTGCTGGTGACACTGTCAGTGATTTATTTAGAGGCACACTTAACCAGCATGGCTATCACAGCATTCTGCAGCGATACGCCATCCTGCCTGGTTTGTGCTTAGTGAGACTATCATTTGTTTTTCAACAGGACAATGACCCAAAACACACCTCCAGGTTGTGTAAGGGCTATTTGACCAAGGAGAGTGATGGAGTGCTGCTTCAGATGGCCTGGCCTCCACAGTCACTCGACCTCAACCCAGTTTAGATGGTTTGTGATGAGTTGGACCGCAGAGTGAAGGAAAAGCAGCCAAAAAGTGCTCAGCATATGTGGGAACTCCTTCAAGACTGATGGAAAAGCATTCCAGGTGAAGCTGGTTGAGAGAATGCCAAGATTGTGCAAAGCTGCCATCAAGGCAAAGGCTGGCTACTTTGAAGAATATAAAAAATATTTTTTTGTTACAACATGATTCCATATGTGTTATTTCATAGTGTTGATGTCTTCACTATTATTCTACAATGTAGCAAATAGTAAACATAAAGAAAAACCTTTGAATGAGTAGGTGTGTCCAAACTTTTGACTGGTACTGTATTTATATACTGTTTCCTGATCTTTGTTATATCCCTCATATATAGGACAGACACTTCAGAACAAACATCCTTTAGATTTTTTGGGGGGGACTATCTGTTGTTCCATGCAGTGAATCTGTTATTTAATGCGTTTGTATGGGCTATTAGCAGTAAGGCCAAATAACACTTTTCATAAAATATTTTTTTAATGTATTTTTTTGATACTTCAAGGGGTCTTAAAATTCTAAATCAAATAGCAAAATGATCCTTGGTATGACCTTCTTAAAATAATTCCATACAGCTTAGTAGATATTTATCTTTCAAAATACATATATTGAAATATATATTTCTTCCCGTATGGGTTTAGTCATGGAACATTGCGTTAGGTTTGTTAAAATAGAACCCTGGGTCTTATTTCAACTTTCACCCAACCATTATATGATACTACAAATTGTGAAAACTATTCCAAGATTTTCAACCATATCCATCACTTTTCTCACCCCCTTTCTGGAAACAATGTCATTTGCCTGCCAGATTATTTGACAAATCCAATTAGATATTTATATAAAATATAATTTCATACTAAACAATAATCGTAATTATCTAATCGCTTTCCATGAAGTCCACGTTTATGGCTAGCATTTTGCTACACCACAAGCATTTTGCTACACCCGCGATAACAGCTGCTAAACACGCGTATGTAACCAATAAATTTTGATTTGATTTTGGCTATAAACAGAACTACCAGCAGAGGGCTTGAACACATCGAAACACACGCATGTTCAGTGATTTTCAACTGGTTCTCAACTGACCTCAGTGTTATCAAGACTGTTCATTATGTTGATCATTACCACTGAGATATTGACTGTGCCTGCTTTGGTCTTTTGTGTTAGGGCAGACTGTTGGTGTTATAGTACTTGTATGTATCACTACACAATCATTAGTTTAGCACCTATCTCCGACCTGCCATTGAACCCACCAATGATATCACATCTTTAATCAAGTTGAAAGGGGTTTGACAACAACAGAATACTTTTTCAGAAATTGATTCTACATTGTTTAGGGAGCATGGTGAAGGAGCCACTTATTTAGTTCAGCAGTAGTTGAACAGTAGTCCCTCTGCACACTTAAATGGTCATTTGAATAATAATCAATCATGTGGATTGGTTAGGTCGGAACTACTTTTTCCTGTTGATACAAGCCCTGGTAACTCCATCTCTCAGAATGGGTTGTGAGTGATGAGTCATGCGTCTCAGATAAGATCTAGCCTGAGTCACAAAATGTCAGAAGTAGTGTTACAGATTTCTCTGCCGGTTACAGAAATCAGGACTTCAGCCTGGCAGCCTGTGATAAACTAATAATATCATTCAGCTTACCCCGCACTCTCTTGACATCCTAGCTTCTTTCAGTGGCTTCATGTGCTATCTGTCTGTTTATCCACATAGAATAACTATCTCTCTAGTCTATGGACTGGCTGCACCACTTTTTGATTGACAAAATACAAGCGTTTGGCTGCACCTGCAAATCTGTGTACGCAACCAATAAACTTTGATTTCTAACCTATTTTGTATCTTAGTAAACAGAAATGATTTAGAGTAAATGTGTTCTTTAACTACCTGATACCACTTTGGAATCAGTGTGACCCAATCTGTTTTGTTCTCATTTAATGAAGAATCACTCCAAAGATATTTTGGATTGATTTTATTTAACCAGGGAAGTCATTTAAGAACACATTTTTATTTTGAATGTCAGCCTACCGGGGAACAGTGGGTTAACTGCCTTGTTCAGTGGCAGAACAACAGATTTTTTACCTTGTCAGGTCGGGGATTTGATCCAGCAACCTTTTGATTAGTGGCCCAACACTCTAACCACTAGGCTATCTGCCGATATGGAATTGACCAGGTTCTATTTTCCACATGCCTTTAGCGCTACTTATCTGCCTGCCTGCACCTCAAAAGACTGAGGACAAACATTTCAAACCATTGTATTGTTCCTACAGTTCACAAAGCAGTCTCACCATTGGGAGCAATAACAGTCACTGTTCATGTCTCCTTCCTTTTCTTTGGAAAGAATGGAATATAAGATACTGCAGTTCACGCACTTTCTAACTTATCATCCTGGATCCCATTCCCCGCTCTGGCTCATCTCTCTAGACGCTGAAGACCTCACAGGAGGACTATAATACACTGACAGGAAGGAGAGGATATCTTTGGTGGGATAAGAGGAGGGCGCAGGTTGCATTTACTCATCGGCTCGACCCAATGGAGTCTATGTAGCCTGAAGAGGTGCTATTGATTTTTATTTTCAAGCCCTCTCTCTCTCTCTTTCTTTTTCTCTCTCGGGAAGAGTAATGTCTGTCTTCGTCTTTTTCACTCTTTACTCTCTAACTTTTTACTTGAACTTATGATGAACAAGTAATGTGACCTGCTTTTACAAAAGTTTAGAGAAGGTGTCTATGATGTCTTGTTTTCTGCTATCTTTAAGGTAAATAAAGTAATCTTGACTTTATAGTATTAGTATTTGTATCCATTACGGAGTCCTTATACTTCAGTGTCCATGTCTCTCTAGGACCCCAATGTTCACCTTTGACCTGAACGCCTCTGTGGGAGATGTGGCATGGTCTCCTTACTCCTCCACTGTCTTCGCTGCAGTCACCACTGATGGCAAGGTATGTAACCAAATAGAGGCAAAGAGACCAAGGCATGTCCTCTAACTCAAAAGTTGTTTTTATGAAACTCCATCAAGGCCAATGTAGTCAAAACGTTGTTAACTAGCAAAAGCTTAAATAACTTTTTTGAGGAGCAGCAAACGGTGAATGGACATTAATGTCTGTCTGTCTATCTTAATTTCTTTCGAAAAATATGTTTAACACAATGACTCTTATATGGCTAAGAGGTAACAACCAACTTATATTACAAGGGTATCCCCTACTGAAGACATCAAAAAGAAAGAAATCAATAAGCATTGCCAATGCAGGTTTGATGGAGTCCGTCCCAGAGTCATTTGTACTACAGCACTCTCCAAGTATTTTGTTCTGTTTATCTCGGTGTCTGTTGTTAGCGCGCCAGCCAGCTGTTGTCGTTGGTCTACTGACGTGATTGGTCTTCAGTGGCTTGGCCGGTCCATTGATGCAGGAGTAGCTGTGGAGGTTGTCATCTCTCTGGCCTGCCTGGGAGTTCATCACATATTCCTGTCTCTCTCTCTGTCTTTCTGTCTCTCTGTCTCTCTTTCTATTTCGCCTGTCATGTGAAATTAAGGAAATTAGTGCTGATGAACAATGTGACGAAGCGCTATGAACCATCTGCTCTGTCACTTTGTCTGCAAACAGACAAATTAGAAAACTCTGCGGTGTGCATGGTGTCTGATATGGCTGAAAACTGAGTCCTGTACTCCAGGGGTTTGGGCCTCCCCAGTCCCCCACAGACAGGGAATGATATGGTTCACTGATAAAGACAGTCAAAAGGATGCAATAGCCTACATAAAAAATCTGGGCTAATTCACAAAACATGTATCCAGAAAATACTCAACACAAACACAACAATAGCCTCAATAATGGCAAATAATTACTGAAATCCAGTTACCTCAACATTTGCTGGATAAATAGTTACTGTAGAAATGGAAAAGGCCATATTCACCTAACCAAAGAGATACCTTCCATTAACACTATACGTTTATCTCATTCTCAGCAATGCCAAATGAAATACATTAACAGTCATAACAACACAATTATTATTGAAAGGAATTACACTCATTTATATTCCCTAGATTCAACGATAAAGAAGAATAGAGACTTCCCAATTGTATGATATTACCAGTTATTTACCTGTTTTGTATCTAATCCAGTTCCTAGCTGCTAGAAAACTTTGTATGGCATAGCCTAGATTTTGTTTTTCAAGCAGTTCCACAGCAACATCAGTTTCTAAGGAGACCAGAATATTAAGTATTCTTGGTTAAGGTTGAAACTGTCAAAATACAACCATTCGTTTTTTGTCTTATACAGTACCACTTGTCTAATGACTGCTACAATTTGTATCATTTGGATTATATTTACAGTCATTCATAGTTGTCTCATTGAGATGAAAAATCCCTATTATAAGTGATAGCAAGCCTAGAGGTCAACGGCACCCCTTCTTCAGAATGTCACCGCTGGCTGTGTGGACTGCTTGCTTCGTCACTCCCGCTAATGACCAAAATACTCCCTCTACACTGTGATGTGGTATTTGTTGTTATTGTGTGTGTGTGTGTGTGTGTGTGTGTGTGTGTGTGTGTGTGTGTGTGTGTGTGTGTGTGTGTGTGTGTGTGTGTGTGTGTGTGTGTGTGTGTGTGTGTGTGTGTGTGTGTGTGTGTGTGTGTGTGTGTGTGTGTGTGTTGACATGTATTTACTGATGAATGGACCAATCTGCAGCGATGCTAAATGTCAGGAGAGGCAAGCTTTTCCTGTCAGGGTCATTTGAATAACAAGACACCACGCACACACACACACACTCTCTCAGTGTTGCGCAAACACTGGTACGTACACCAGATGGTCCGAGTTGCATCCCCACTGAGAATCTCTCTCTCTTGCCTTGCTGATTTGGTTTGTCACTCAGAGGTTCCCAGCTGGAATAGATGAGGATGGAACAACATGCGCAACTCAATTTATTTAGAGAATATCTCATATATTCTTCTATAAAAAACAGTATGAGTCAGCTTTCACACTCATTCCAAAAGGCAGCCGGTTCAACCATATTTCTGTTCTCCACCATCCCACATTGTATTGCTTTTCAGGTTTGACCAAATGACTCCCCTTGCATTTGCATGCAATAATCTACCGAACTTTCTATATATTTGTTACTTTTTTTCCTCAGGTTCATACCTTTGACCTTAGCATCAACAAATATGAGGCCATCTGCCAGCAGCCGGTGGTGGCCAAGAAAAAGACTAAGCTGACTCACATTGAGTTTAACCCCGTCTACCCCATCATCATCGTGGGAGACGACCGAGGATATGTCACCAGCCTCAAGCTCTCGCCTAACCTGCGCAAAAAACCCAAGGTAAGAGCCTAAAGAGCCCAGCAGCGCTGGAGCTGTGTCAGCAACTCTTAGCATGGTAATTTGGTATGTTAAAAAAGCAGCCTTTCTTTGTTGGAATGGTGTGAGCGTACCCCAACGAGAGAATGGTCTAGGTGTGTACCAGTCATTTAAAAACATGAATTTAAGTAAACCGTTGATTGGCCAGCTCATCCTCCATGAGGAAATAGCAGGCTTTTTTAAAACAGTTTGTTTGAGATATTGAGATACAAGTTTGAGGTTTTTGAAGTGTTTTGTTTCTCTAATTTATGCTTTGGCCACAAATACAGGTATATTGTGAGTCAATAACATTATTTGGGTATATGTTAACAGAATATTAACTTTTAAAAGTGAGATTTTCACTGGACAGTTAGTTTAACAATCAAGCGCTAGTTTACCAAGGATACTTTTATGTGTTGCGTTAACAGGAGGCCATGGCACCCTATTGCCTATATTAGTATTTTGGACCAAAAGTAGTGCAGTATATATGGGAATAGGGTGCCATTCAGGATACTTTAGCTCTTTAGACCCATTTTCAGAAAGAAAAGCTAGCTCACAGTGCTACTGATGATTAAAAAACGATTAGATAAGCAGTGCTCTAATGATGAGCAGTAGTTCAGTGTTTACTGATTTCAACAAAGCGAGATGAGAGTTTTTTTCCCTCCTTGGAAACAAGAAGATGCCGTTTCTTCACTTCCTGATGACGTGACCTCACTGGGCCGGCCATCGATCGGGGACTAAATTGTTCATTGCCAGCCGCTGCGGAGCTTATTGAAAGTATCACTCAATTGTACATTTATGTGAGCCGGCCCTTGTCACATGCAGTTCTCATAAAGGAAAAAACTAATTTATAATCATTGGTGTGTCTAGCTGCCAAAAAACACCATTGATTGAAGGCCTTTGTGCATTTGTTTATTTTCACCTCTAGAGGCTCAAGCGAAAATGGATTGAGTGATATTTTATTACAGTATCGGATTGTTTGTGGCAGATATCCATTTGAGGGCAGAGCGTTCGGTCTTTTTAGGTGCTCATGTTCATTTTCATACTCTCCGTATTAATTCTTTGATAGTTGAGTAAGGCCACATATTTTCCAGTCACTTATAATTTCATGTCATGCTGACGCATGGCCTTTCTTCAAGGAACACACTTGTTTGCATCTCAGTGCTACAATGAGACAGCAAAATGACTTCCAAAGCCAAATGCTTCTAATTGGCATCAACAATGCTCCGATAGAAGAGCAGAGTATACTAAATGATAAATCACATTTCAGGGGGCGTGCAGTTATCGTGACAAAAATGGTCAAAGATGATTCACTTCCTTCGTAGCTTAAAAGGACTACACTCTGCTAGCGTCATTGGTGTACTACTTGTACATTCTGTGCTTTCATTTGAGTGGGGAAACTTTACTATTCACCTGTGGCTGTATCCCACTCTAGATATGTATCTGGCCTTTGCATTATTCATACAGGTTTGTTGTTGTTCTACACAGCTGGGAACAGATCAAATGATTCATCATCAGCAATGCCCACACCCAACACATAATGCAATAAATAACACTGTCATGTTGGCTCTGCTACTCTCTCCTCTAGGCCCCGACACACACACACACACCTCTTTTTCCCCCCTCCTCTCTTTACGCTAAGTGCTTACACATAGGCCTTTGTACAATGTAAACAGTTGATTGAATCACGTGTATAGTATGTGTGGTTCAACATGGGACTACCGCTCTCTCTCCCCCACTCTGTCCAATTAGCTTTGGTTGTTTGTTTGTTCATCTGTTTAATTAGATAATCAGTTTCTAAATGATTGTTGTACTGTGGTGAGAATATATATATTCTCCGTTTCAGTTCTTGTTCCCTCTTGAGGGCTCCGCTGAAGAACATGGGGGTTGGGGTCCGGGCAATTCACGGAGTAAAACCAATTTGACACGGGAGCCTTCAGCTGTTCCCATCTCATTAGTCACACTCCCGTTGTACCCTCTGATAGTGGTGGCTAATGAGGTGTGGTGTTTATAATCACTGTGCGCTCAGTAACCACAGGCCAAGAGAAGGAGTCTCTGACATAAAGGACAACACGGACATCAGACGTCAAGTCACGGCATATTAATTACACTCATTTTGGGGGTTAGCCGCGGCTGTAGTTCCGGTACACGTCAGAGCATTTAACAGTTGGACTCTGATGTTTCTCAGTGACTAAATGAATCATTAATGGGAATTGTTGGTGTTGATGAGACCCGAGTTCTAAGCCAAGTTATATAGTTGAGGGCAAACATTTGTCTGTCCAACTCCATTCCCAGCACAGCACCCTCCAGATGTTTATTTAGGAGCATTGTGACAACCAGCCTCTCCCCTCCTTCTCCCGTGGCTGTCCAAAGTCACTGACAGTGAAAAAAGACAAAGCCTGCCCAAAACTCAATCTGTTGCCCCAGGACACAGCAGAGCCATCTCTTCCTTTGTCCACTGGCACACCAATGAACCTGCAATGTGTATTCACGGTTACCACCTTCACAACGTTGCAGATAGACATGCAATGTATAGCCTAGAGCTGACATAATACACAGCCTAGCCTATCATCAATGACTGAGATCCATGTAACTTCTACTCCAGCGATTCTCAACTGGTGAACACAAATTTGGGTCGAGGGAGGTTTTGAATGTGTCTGAGTTAAAAAGAATATATATATATATATAGTATATACAGTACCAGTGAAAAGTTTGGACACACCTACTCATTCCATGGTTTTTATTTTTACTATTTTCTACTTTGTAGAATAATAGTGAAGACATGAAAACTATGAAATAACACATATAGAATCATGTAGTAAAGTGTTAAACAAATCAAAATACATTTATATTTGAGATTCTTCAAAGTAGCCACCTTTGCCTTGATGACAGCTTTGCACACTCTTGGCATTCTCTCAACCAGCTTCATGAGGTAGTCACCTGGAATGCATTTCAATTAACAGGTCTGCCTTGTTAAAAGTTCATTTGTGTGATTTCTTTCCTTCTTAATGCGTTTGAGCGAATCAGTTGTGTTGTGACAAGGTAGGGGTGGTATACAAAAGATAGCCCTATTTGGTAAAAGACCAAGTCCATATTATGGCAAGAACAGCTTAAATAAGCAAAGAGAAATGACAGTCCATCATTACTTTAAGACGTGAAGGTCAGTCAATCCGGAAAATGTCAAGAACTTTGAAAGTTTGTTCAAGTGCAGTTGCAAAAACCAACAAGCGCTATGATGAAACTGGCTCCCATGAGGACCGCCACAGGAAAGGAAGACCCAGAGTTACCTCTGTTGCAGAGGATAAGTTCATTAGAGTTATCTACACCTCAGAAATTGCAGCCGAAATAAATGCTTCACAGAGTTCTAGTAGCAGACATCTCAACATCAACTGTTCAGATGAGACTGCGTGAATCAGGCCTTCATGGTCGAATTGCTGCAAGAAACCACTACTAAAGGACACCAATAAGAAGAAGAGACTTGCTTGGGCCAAGAAACACAAGCAATGGACAAGCAATGGACAAATCTGACCTTTGGTCTGATGAGTCCAAATTTGAGATTTTGGTTCTAACCGCCGTGTCTTTGTGAGACGCAGAGTAGGTGAACGGATGACCTCCGCATGTGTGGTTCCCACCGTGAAGCATGGAGGAGGAGGTGTGATGGTGTGGGGGTGCTTTGCTGGTGACACTGTCAGTGATTTATTTAAAATTCAAGGCACACTTAACCAGCATGGCTACCACAGCATTCTGCAGCAATACGCCATCCCATCTGGTTTGCGCTTAGTGGGACTATCATTTGTTTTTCAACAGGACAATGACCCAAAACACACCTCTAGGCTGTGTAAGGGCTATTTGACCAAGGAGAGTGATTGAGGGCTGCATCAGATGAGCTGGCCTCCACAATCCCCCGACCTCAACCCAATTTAGATGGTTATGATTCAGTTGGACCATAGAGTGAAGGAAAAGTAGCCAACAAGTGCTCAGCATATGTGGGATCTCCTTCAAGACTGTTGGACAAGCATTCCTCATGAAGCTGGTTGAGAGAATGAGTGTGCAAAGCTGTCATCAAGGCAAAGGGTGGCTACTTTGAAGAATCTCAACTACAGTTGAAGTCGGAAGTTTACATACACCTTATCCAAATACATTTAAACTCAATTTTTCACAATTACTGACATTTAATCCAAGTAAAAATTCCCTGTTTTAGGTCAGTTAGGATCACCACTTTATTTCAAGAATTGGAAATGTCAGAATAATGTAGAGAGAATGATTTATTTCAGCTTTTATTTATTTCATCATATTCCCAGTGGGTCAGAAGTTTACATACACTCAATTAGTATTTGCTAGCATTGCCTTTCAATTGTTTAACTTGGGTCAAATGTTTCGGGTAGCCTTCCCACAAGCTTCCCACAATAAAGTGGGTGAATTTTGGCCCATTCCTCCTGACAGAGCTGGTGTAACCGAGTCAGGTTTGTAGGCCTCCTTGCTCGAACACGCTTTTTCAGTTCTGCCCACCAATTTTCTATAGGATTGAGGTCAGGGCTTTGTGATGGCCACTCCAATACCTTGACTTTGTTGTCCTTAAGCCATTTTGCCACAACTTTGGAAGTATGCTTGGGGTCATTGTCCATTTGGAAGACCCATTTGCGACCAAGCTTTAACTTCCTGACTGATGTCTTGAGATGTTGCATCAATATATCCACATCATTTTCCTACCTCGTGATGCCATCTATTTTGTGAAGTGCACCAGTCCCTCCTGCAGCAACGCACCCCCATGAAGTGATGCTGCCACCCCTGTGCTTCACGGTTGGGATGGTGTTCTTCGGCTTGCAAGCCTCCCCCTTTTTCCGTCAAACGTAACGATGGTCATTATGGCCAAACAGTTCTATTTATGTTTCATCAGACCAGAGGACTTTTCTCCAAAAAGTACGATCTTTGTCCCCATGTGCAGTTGCAAACCGTAGTCTGGCTTTTTTATGGGGGTTTTGGAGCAGTGGCTTCTTCCTTTTTGAGTGGCCTTTCAGGTTATGTTGATATAGGACTCGTTTTACTGTGGATATAGATACTTTTGTACCCGTTTCCTCCAGCATCTTCACAAGGTCCTTTGCTGTTGTTCTGGGATTGATTTGCACTTTTCGCCCCAAAGTACATTCATCTCTAGGAGACAGAACGCATCTTCTTCCTGAGCGGTATGATGGCTGTGTGGTCCCATCGTGTTTATACTTGCGTGCTATTGTTTGTACAGATGAACGTGGTACCTTCAGGTATTTGGAAATTGCTCCTAAGGATGAATCAGACTTGTGGAGGTCTACAATCTTTTTTCTGATGTCTTGGCTGATTTCTTTTGATTTTCCCATGATGTCAAGCAAAGAGGCACTGAGTTTGAAGGTAGGCCTTGAAATACATCCACAGGTACACCTCCAATTGACTCAAATGATGTCAATTAGCCTATCAGAAGCTTCTAAAGCCCTGACATAATTTTTTGGAATTTTCTGACCCACTGGAATTGTGATACAGTGAATTATGAGTGTTGGGAAAATTACCTTTTTTTCTCTATGTTTGTTTGGTCAGGGTGTGACTCGGGTGGGAAATTCTATGTTCTATATTTCTTTGTTTTTGGCCGAGTGTGGTTCCCAGTCAGAGGCAGCTGTCTATCGTTGTCTCTGATTGGGAATCATACTTAGGCAGCCTGTTTTGCCACCTTAGTTGTGGGATGTTGTCTTCGTGTATGCATGTATAGCCTTACGGAGCTTCACGTTCGTTTTTTGTTGTTTATTGTTTTGTTGGCGACATTTAAAAATAAAGAAAAATGTACGCTCACCACGCTGCACCTTGGTCCGGTCATTTTCAAGACGACGCTCGTGACACATGCACAAAATAGATGTCCTAACCGACTTGCCAGAACTATAGTTTGTTAACAAGAAATTTGTGGAGTGGTTGAAAAACAAGTTTTAATGACTCCAACCTAAGTGTATGTAAACTTCCCACTTCAACTGTATATTTTGATTTGTTTAACACTTTTTTGGTTACTACATGATTCCATATGTGTTATTTCATCGTTTTTATGTATTCACTATTATTCTACAAAATAAAGAAAAAACCTTGAATGTGTAGGTATGTCCAAACTTTTGACTGGTACTGTAAATATATGTGTATATTCGTTTTTTTAAATGAAATCGACTAAATAGTGGTGGAAAAAGTAGCCAATTGTCATTCTTGAGTAAATTTAAAGATACATTAATAGAAAGTGACCCAAGTGTCAAGCCCTGATCTGTTTCACCTGTCTTTGTGATTGTCTCCATCCCCCTCCAGGTGTCGTCCATCTTCCCCATTATCCCCTGTGTATTTATACCTGTGTTCTCTGTTTGTCTGTTGTCAGTTAGTCTTGTTTGTCAAGCTTACCAGCGTTTGTCCTGTCAGCTCCTGTCTTTTCCCAGCCTCTCTTTTTCTCGCCCTCCTTGTCCTGACCCTGAGCCTGCCTGCCGTCCTGTACCTTTGCCTCTGTTGCTATAATAAACGTTGTTACTTCGACACAGTCTGCATCTGGGTCTTACCTTATCCTGATTTCAAGTAAAAGTGAATGTCACCCAGTAAAATAGTATTTGGGTAATAGTCAAAATGTATTTGGTTTTAAATATACTTAAGTATCAAAAGTAAATGTAATTGCAAAAATATACTTAAGTATCAAAATTAAAAGTATTAATCATTGCAAATAGCATATATTAAGCAAACCAGATGGAACAATTTTCTTGTTTTTATTTATTTACGGATAGCCAGGGGCACACTCCAACACTCAGACATAATTTACAAACAAAGCATGTGTTTAGTGAAGCCGCAAAATCTGAGGCAGTAGGGATGATAAGTGCGTGAATTTGACCATTTTCCTGTCCTGCTAAGCATTGAAAATGTAATGAATAATTTGTGTGTCAGGGAAAATGTATGGAATAATAAGTACATTATTTTCTTTAGGAATGTAGTGAAGTAAAGGTAAGAGTTGTCAAAAATATAAATAGTAAAGTACATATTTTTATTTATTTTTACATATACCCCAAAAAACGATTTATTGTAGTACATTAATGTATTTTTCCTTTAGTACTTTACACCACTGTGACTAAAACCAGGAAGAACAAGTGTAGACATGATAATGATCCTATATTTTTTCACATTTAATTTAACATCTTAACAATTTTTCTTCAATCACAGTATTATTAGCAGCGATATTTAGCGGATTTGGTTGATTTTGTGATCACAAACAGTGACCTTAACATTCTTCATAAAAAATATTGGCAAAATTGAATTATTGACAATGAAAAATGTTTGACTGTTGTCATATAATTGGTACGTTTACTATCAATATAGCATCAAAAATAGTTTTCCAGCTTGCATTTTGGCAAAACATTATTCGCAATGTGAATATTGGATTGTGACTGAGACAACCTGGTTAAATTTGGGTTCCGAGGCAAAACCAATTGAGAACCAATGTTCTACAGTATATCTATCTGCATGTCCTGTAACGTTGCACCCTCCTGAACAAGCCCCTGATTTAGGAGCCTACGTGTTATATTAGTCTGCAATGCAGCACTGGGGTCTCATCTATATGCATAACCTCTCGGCATTGAGAGAAATCCTATTGAAATAGGTAGGACAAGTGCCATGATTTGAAGATCTCTGTCCCATGCATGCCGACAAGATAAGCTCCCCCTCGGTAAAAGCTTTCTAAACAAGGTTATGAATGAGATGTATTTTTTCAAGGCCAGTCAGCTATCTACTCACTGTACCACTGCCTAAATCAAGTCATCCACTACAGCATCAAGTCATCTGTAGCATTTTTGCAAAATATATTTTCGAAGATTGTGAATATTGCAGCGCTCTGTCACTGAATTTCCATAAATTCAATATTAGACCACCATGTTAAACTGCTGTGTGTGTGTGTGAAGGTCTCTGTGCTATAACACTCTGCAGCCCAGCCCTGTGTGCTTTGAGGATCCCTATAATATAGTATAGAGATGTTGTATGAGGGTTGGAGCAGGCAGCAGGAACAGGAATGGGCTGGGTGGAGAAAGATGAATCTCACTCCACTACTTATCATCTCTGCCCATTCAGCTTTCTCTCTCTCTCCCATATCTATCAGATATGATGAAATGCCTTAAACAGATAGAGGGGGCATATTTAAACAGATAGGGGAATATTTTAATAAATGCACCAATTAAGATACTATGTCCGGTCTGCCCACCTGTCCTCGCACTTCTACCTTGCAACTTCTAGAAACAGCATTAGTGTTTTTCAAGAGTGTTAAAGCACTCTGTGCATGACATGTACCGCAATGCATGTTGGATTGAATCATACCCTTCCTTAGTCCTTACCAGTTAGCAAGGTTGGGCAATGACCGCTGAAAATAACCAGCGCTCTCAAGTAAATAATCCAAAGGATGTTAATTCAGTTAAAGTCTCACCCCCGGATACACAGTGTTCCATCAGCTAGGTCGGTAACCATAGTGATGATCTCAGATAAGGAGGAGGTACTTGATGTCCTCCCAGGGAGAAATGATGAACCTCCAGAACAGCATGGGAGAAGTGCCAGGTGGCCACATTACCACCGGACACCATGTTGGACCGCTTCCTTTACCTCTTGTTGGCCACGTTTGAAGTCAACAATGGATGAGTTTTAACTGCCAATAACACATTCCATATTGGAAGTTGCACGCTCTGCAAGTCTGCCTTTTTCTAATTTCTTAGTCTCCGGAAAGAAAGGCTTTTATTGGATTGCATTTCTCCAGGTCTTTTATCTTGTCTTTGTTTATCATCCCTTCCTTCCCAGCTTGTTTTCAGTGTATGTTTTTCTTCATTAAGGTCAAGTTGTTTCCCCTCCGGTATTTGACATGTGTGCTACTGTGTCTCTCACCAGGAGAAGAAGGGTCAGGAGCTGCCCAAGGGGCCTGAGGTGGAGATCGCCAAGATGGAGAAGCTGCTGAGTTTACTGCGGGAGCCAGAGAACAGCAATGCTTAGAAACTATGACAACACCATGCAGGACTGTGGTCACCCACTATTTTTACTACTGCACTCCAGTTATAAACCCACCACCATTCATGCCTTATTCCTACTGTCTTATGTCTTCTAAACCTGCGATACTAAAGCCACCGTTCCTTCCCATGTTGAAGTACAGTGCTGTCTATTGAATCTGCAATCTAGCCTACTGTTTTTCTCACTCTTGCGCTGTGCACTATACTAAACATATAGATAGTCATTGTGCAACCAGCAAAGTCTTCTTTACCTGATGCGGCAAAACCACTCAAGCTTTGGGATATATTTTTTTGTTTTGGAAAACAGAGTAGCTCAGTTTGTTTGGAAATATTCATTAAAAAATGTATCATTCCAATGTCTGGCACGTCTTGTTATTTTTGTTGTGAAGGGGAAGAGATGCTATGTCCTCGTCAGAACAAGTCACATAATAGGAGTTGTAGGAGTACTGTCCTACAACAATGTGTGGGCTGTCATTGACACTGTACCAAAGGAGGTTAGTACTGAGAGGACCACATTTTAAGAGGACAAAGCGAACAAAGCCTCTAAGCTCCTTACATAACACTTGGTATGCTTCGCTCACAGACCACTGCTATGTATGAGTGACCATGACCATGTATGAGTGACACACTCCACACAGCCCGCTGTTACCGTCAATACACACAGGCTTGTTTTTCTTCGCAAGAAAATGTCTGAAATGAGAAGCATTTAGAAGCTTTGCAGAAGTCCAGTCCTTCGGAGAAGTCTGGTCCAGTCCTCAGACACTCAAGGTTCTAGCCTCTTTGACTCCACATGAACTAACCTTGTGTTAAACCATGTGTCTTTGACCTCACTAGGTTGTGAGTGTGTGCGTGTGTGTGTATAACACATTTATGCCTGCATTTCGTTATCCATGTCAGTACTATCAAGGACCAAGAAGATCAAAACGGACTATAACAGTTGAGTTATTGATGCCAACTTGTCTCTGAGACACATTTTTAACTGTTACAGGTTGTTTCATTCATTCCGCTGCTGAATTTAAGAGGAATAGTTATACTTTGATTTTTAAGAGGGCCAGTGAGTGTTGTCTGCTTGACAGTTGACATGCAGTTAGAGCCAATTTGTCTGGCACCCACTCCTCTACTAGCCAGTTGGCTAGTAGAGATCAGTCTATTCGGTCTACTATACAGGGGATCAGTCTATTCCTCTACTATACAGTACCTCCCTGAGCATTTAATATACGCTATGGTGCTCACTCTCTCTAGCTGCCAGTCAGGAGGTCAGCAAGTACTTGTGTTCGCTGCTCTGTTGCGGCTGCCCAGCGGGAACAGCCAGCACTGGCAGCCTCTCCTGGCTGGAGGGCACCTTGCAGGCCCTGTAGATGACGAGGAAGAGGACGAGGAGGAGGATGGCCACCAGGGCATTGCAGGCGATGGCCACCACAGCTGCCGTGGACAGCCCCAGTCTCTCCCCGGACTCCATGACACAAACCAAACAGGAGCCGAGTCAACTGAAACGAGTCACCCAACACTAGAGTGGGCTCTCTTTAACTGTAGACTCAGAGTAAGAGTATATGGTGTGAATGTATTCAAATATCTGTGGGTGGGTAGACTGGCGCCAACTAGAATGATTCTAGAGCTCTTGATGTTGTGATATTTGTGCAGGACAGATGATGTCAGTATGATGTCATTTAAAATATATATATATAGTTCCTCGACTCAGGCTCCCCATCAAAAATGTAACAACTGCTTTTAAGCTTTTAACTTGCTCTAAGGCTTCATCTTCGTTTTCATTCTTGTAATACTGAAGAACAACCTTTAAAATATGAATATATTAGAGTAAAGTATCAGTCCCAGGAAGCAGTCTATGCTTTCATTTTGGGGAAAAAATGTAATTCAACCCTCGATTTACTTGAACAAAAAATGAAATGTCTTCTAATGATACAGCACTGTATATTGGAGAGATGTTTTTATGTCCTATAGTTCTCAAATCTCTCTTTCTATTTTGTCTGGAGTAAGTCTTCACCGCTGCCCCTGCTATGTCTCAGAGTCAATCAGGGCCCAGTCATCAGGACCCCCAAGGGTCAAACCGCTGCAGCTGGCTCTCTATGATGATGATCCACAGTGATGTCGGTACATCCTGGACATGTGTGTGAGGCGGACGGCTCTCCGCAGGTTGGCTACAACGGTTGGCTTTACAGTGGTTGCCCTGCAACAGAAAACATTTGAGAAATGTTAGGAGGTAGAGAAAAAAGCCTGTCAGAAAACAAATATATTTTTGATGCACAATGCAGTCTCTTCATTGTAGCCTTTAGACATTCCGTATTGCTTGTTTTGTCCCACTTACATATAACATCTGCTCCCTTATCTGTAAATGATCCACTCAGCAACTTTACATCCCTGAGACATACCACATGCTGATGTTCTGAATGCAGTAGTGAAATTGTAAAGCTGCTCTTATGCCGGTTCTTCCTAATTAACTTTTGCATACCTATAAATGTTCTTGAAAAGCATCATCAAGCATGTATTAGGTAACATTTGTTTACATAGAGGGCATCACAAATGGCACCATGTTTCATATATAGTGCACTACTACTATGTGCTGGACATATTGTTAAGCACTATGAAGGGGAATATGGTGCCATTTGGGACGCAGGCATACTGTACATATGTTCTTACACATTTATATTTAGCACCTCTTTTTTAGGGTTGTCACTATACCAGTATCGTGATACTACGATACCTGATTTTCCAGGGCAAAAAGCAGACCCCATTCTTTGGTCCTTTAAAAAACCTACTGTATGTAAAATATTGTGTGCTATACAGTGCCTTGCAAAAGTATTCATCCCCCTTGGCGTTTTTCCTATATCGTTGCATTACAACCTGTAATTTAAATAGATTTTTATTTGGATTTCATGTAATGGATATACACAAAATTGTCCAAATTAGTGAATTGAAATGAAAAGAATTACTTGTTTCAAAAAATTCTTAAAAATAAAAACTGAAAAGTGGTGTGTGCATATGTATTCACTCCCTTTGCTATGAATCCCCTAAATAAGATCTGGTGCCACCAATTACCTTCCGAAGTCACATAATTAGTTAAATAAAGTCCACCTGTGTGCAATCTAAGTGTCACATGATCTCAGTATATATACACCTATTCTGAAAGGCCCCAGAGTCTGCAACACCACTAAGCAAGGGGCACCACCAAGCAAGCGGCACCATGAAGACCAAGGAGCTCTCCAAACAGGTCAGGGACAAAGTTATGGAGAAGTACAGATCAGCGTTGGGTTATAAAAAAATATCAGAAAATTTGACCATCCCACGGACCACCATTAAATCCATTATAAAAAATGGAAAGAATATGGCACCACAACAAACCTGCCAAGAGGGGGCCACCCACCAAAACTCACAGACCAGGCAACGAGGGCATTAATCAGAGAGGCAACAAAGAGACCAAAGATAACCCTGAAGGAGCTGCAAAGCTCCACAGCGGAGATTTGAGTATCTGTCCATAGGACCACTAAGCTGTACACTCCACAGCGCTGGGCTTTACGGAAGAGGGGTCAGAAAAAAGCCAATGCTTAAAGAAAAAAATAAGCAAACACGTTTGGTGTTCGCCAAAATGCATGTCGGAGACTCCCCAAACATATGGAAGAAGGTACTCTGGTCAGATGAGACAATAATGTAGCTTTTTAGCCATCAAGGAAAACGCTATGTCTGGCACAAACCCAACACCTCTCATCACCCCGAGAACAACATCCCACAGTGAAGCATGGCGGTGGCAGCATCATGCTGTGGGGATGTTTTTCATCGGCAGGGACTGGGAAACTGGTCAGAATTGAAGGAATGATGGATGGAGCTAAATACAGGGACATTCTTGAAGGAAACATGTTTCAGTCTTCCAGAGATTTGAGACTGGGACGGAGGTTCACCTTCCAGCAGGACAATGACCCTAAGCATACTGCTAAAGCAACACTCGAGTGGTTTAAGGGGAAACATTTTAAATGTATTGGAATGGCCTAGTCAAAGCCCAGACCTCAATCCAATTGAGAATCTGTGGTATGACTTAAAGATTGCTGTACACCAGCGGAACCCATCCAACTTGAAAGAGCTGGAGCAGTTTTGCAGGTGGCTGTACGAAGTATTGGGTTTGGGGGGTGTATAGTTATGCACGCTCAAGTTCTGTTGTCTTATTTTGTCTTACTTTGCATCTTCAAAGTGGTAGGCATGTTGTGTAAATCAAATGATACAACCCCCCCCAAAATCCATTTTAATTCCAGGTTGTAAGGCAACAAAATAGAAAAAATGTGAAGGGAGTTAATACTTTTGCAAGCCACTGTAGCTTGGAAAAGGACCATGATTCTTGGGGACAACGTAAGGATGCTTGTTTCCAACATTTTTCTCAGGAGATCTAGTCCTCTTCATGTTTTGTTTCCTTGCCACGATTTTGCGAGTATGGTATCGTGACAACCCTATTTTGTTTACCTGTACATTTTTCATGGCAAGCTTGAAAGGCTTTAGCAGATATTCCATGGCTAGATAATAGTGGCAGGTGGATGCATGGAGTGCAGTTTTCAGAATAAGTTTAACGGTAGACTCCCATGACATCATCATACACAGTGGGGCAACTTCCTGCTTACGGACCTCAACAACAACATAATATTTCAAGAAGTGACACAATTTTCACCCTGCCTTGAGGGCACACCCCAACACTAAGCAGGAAAAAAAATGATTTTACCAAAGGATACAAATAAAGAGTTAGGAGGGAGAGATGAGGAAGAAAAGAGGTTCAGATACAAAGATAATCTATTGTGCAACAAACACATGCATGCTCGGACATACACACACCTACCGACCGTTACTGTAAAACAGATACTCACACTTATCCACTGTTAAACAGGGATGTGGTAGAGCCGGATCATATACAGTGCCTTCGGAAAGTATTCAGACCCCTTGACCTTTTCCACATTTTGTTACGTTACAGCCTTATTCTAAAATTGATTAAATAGTTTTTTCCCTCATCAATCTACACACAATAACCCAAAATGACAAAGCCAAAACAGGTTTATAGAAATGTTTCCTAATTTATAAATAAAAAAACTTAAATATCACATTTACATAAGTATTCAGACCATTTACTCAGTACTTTTACGTAAGTATTCAGACCCTTTACTCAGTACCTTGTTGAAGTACCTTTGGCAGCAATTACAGCCTCGAGTCTTCTTCTGTATGACGCTACAAGCTTGGCACACTTGTATTTGGGGAGTTTCTCCCATTCTTCTTTGCAGATCCTCTCAAGCTCTGTCAGGTTGGAAGGGGAGCTTCGCTGCACAGCTATTTTCACGTCTCTCCAGAGATGTTCGATTGGGTTCAAGTCCGGGCTCTGGCTGGGCCACTCAAGGACATTGAGACTTGTGCTTAGGTTCATCAGCTTCCTATTTCGCAACAAAGCATTCTTCACTCATGCTGCCAAACATACCCTCGTAAAACTGACTATCCTACCGATCCTTGAATTCAGCGATGTCATTTATAAAATAGCCTCCAACACTCTACTCAGCAAATTGGATGCAGTCTATCACAGTGCCATCCATTTTGTCACCAAAGCCCTATATACTACCCACCACTGCAACCTGTATGCTCTCGTTGGCTGGCCCTCGCTTCATATTCGTCGCCAAACCCACTGGCTCCAGGTCATCTATAAGTCTTTGCTAGGTAAAGCCCCACCTTATCTCAGCTCACTGGTCACCATAGCAGCACCCACCCATAGCACGCGCTCAAGCAGGTATACTTCACTGGTCACCCCCAAAGCCAACTCCTCCTTTGGCCGCCTTTCCTTCCAGTTCTCTGCTGCCAATGACTGGAACGAATTGCAAAAATCACTGAAGCTGGAGACTCATATCTCCCTCACTAACTTTAAGCATCAGCTGTCAGAGCAGCTTACAGATCATTGCTTCTGTACATAGCCCATCTGTAATTAGCCCACCCAACTACCTCATCCCCATATTGTTTGTTTTTTTGCTCCTTTGCACCCCAGTATATGTACTTGCACATTGATCTTCTGCACATCTATCACTCCAGTGTTTAATTGCTAAATTGTCATTATTTCGCCACTATGGCCTATTTATTGCCTTACCTCCCTAATCTTACTTCATTTGCACACACTGTATGTAAACTTTTCTATTGTGTTATTGACTGTACGTTTGTTTATTCCATGTGTAACTCTGTGTTGTATGTGTCGCACTGCTTTGCTTTATCTTGGCCAGGTCGCAGTTGTAAATGAGAACTTGTTCTCAATTGGCCTATCTGGTTAAATAAAAAAATTTAAAATTAAATTGTCCTGTTGGAAGGATCTTTCTATACTTTGCTCCGTTCATCTTTCCCTCGATCCTGACTAGTCTCCCAGTCCCTGCCGCTGAAAAACATCCCCACAGCATGATGCTGCCACCACCATGCTTCACCGTACAGATGGTGCCAATTTTCTTCCGAACCTGACTCTTGGCATTCAGGCCAAAGCGTTCAATTTTGGTTTCATCAGACCAGAGAATCTTGTTTCTCATGGTCTGAGAGACATTTAGGTACCTTGTGGCAATCTCCAAATCGGGCTGTCATTTGCCTTTTACTAAAAAGTGGCTTCCGTCTGGCCACTCTACTATAAAGGCCTGATTGGTGGAGAGTGCTGCAGAGATGGTTGTCCTTATGGAAGGTTCTCCCATCTCCACAGATGAACTCTGGAGCCATGTCAGAGTGACCATAGGTTCTTGGTCACCTCCCTGACCAACGCCCTTCTCCCCCGACTGCTCAGTTTGGCAGGGCGGCCAGCTCTAGGAAGAGTCTTGGTGGTTCCAAACTTCTTCTATTTGAGAATGATGGAGGCCACTGTGTTCTTGAGGACCTTCAATGTTGCAGAAATGTTTTGGCACCCTTCCCCAGATCTGTGCCTCGACACAATCCTGTCTCTGAGTTCTACGGACAATTCCTTCAACCTCATGGCTTGGTTTTTGCTCTGACATGCACTGTCAACAGTGGGACCTTACATAAACAGGTGTGTGCCTTTCCAAATCATGTCCAATCAATTGAATTTACCACAGGTGGACTACAATCAAATTTTAGAAACATTTCAAGGATGATCAATGAAAACAGGATGCACCTGAGCTCAATTTCGAGTCCCATAGCAAAGGGTCTGAATACTTACATAAATAAAATTTAAAAAATGGACATTTGCAAAAATTTCTAAAAACCTTGTTTTTGGTTTGTCATTATGGGTTATTGTGTGTAGATTGTTGAGGAAAAAACGATTTAATCCATTTTAGAATAAGGCTGTAATGTAACAAAATGTGGAAAAAGTCAAGGGGTCTGAATACTTTCCGAATGCACTATATATTTAAATATATGGCTCGGGATAGAGCAGAGTTAGCCCTAATCCATGCCACATTGTAGCAAAATAATGGTCTACTCTGACTCTAGCAGCAGAAGAAGATTCTGCTGTGTGTGTGTGTGTGTGTGTGTGTGTGTGTGTGTGTGTGTGTGTGTGTGTGTGTGTGTGTGTGTGTGTGTGTGTGTGTGTGTGTGTGTGTGTGTGTGTGTGTGTGTGTGTGTGTGTGTGTGTGTGTGTGTGTGTGTTTGTCAATAACAGAAGAGAGCAGCTGCAGTAATCACCTGGGGTGGTCATTCCTGCAGAGCTGGCAAAGGATGGACCGATAATTAAACAGGTGATGAGAAGGAATCAACAAGAAAAACTTCCAAAATGATTAATTTGAGGTAGAAAGGAGTTGGAGCATATCCACAAAAAAAGCATACATTTATTTATTTTAGCTCACTTTAATCCATTGTACAGGATACAAATAGGTGAATTAAACAGGTGGGTGTGCTTACATTCAATCTCTTGAGCAGTTACACCTTCTTATAGAAAGGCATAGCCTACAGAAGGACAGACATCAGGTTATGGAAGTGGATATGGATGTAGAATTATCTCGCTCTTCCTCTGTCTCTTTCAATCTCTCTCTTTCAATCTCCCCCTTTCAATCTCTTTCTCTTTTTCTCTCAACTCTCCCACTCTTTGTCCCATTGCACCACTGCACAGAGAGATAAAGAAGGCAAGTTTGCCCTGCAGGCCTCTCCAAATCGTCTTCCAATGGGAGAGGTGGCCTGGGAGGGGTTATCCAGAATATGTCAGAAGCGATATGAACCATGGAGAGGAGAATAGTGTGCCTAATTACCCAGGGGGTCTGCCTTACACAACAAGCTGTATTTTACAAATGTGCCTGTCACACACCACTCAATGACTTTCAGCTTGGCTCGTGGCATAGGGCATGGCCAAATCGCACAATATTTCAGGGTTTTCCGAGTAGGGAAGTCTGAATGAGCACAGAGAGAGAGAGAGAGAGAGAGAGAGAGAGAGAGAGAGAGAGAGAGAGAGAGAGAGAGAGAGAGAGAGAGAGAGAGAGAGAGAGAGAGAGAGAGAGAGAGAGAGAGAGAGAGAGAGAGAGAGAGAGAGAGAGAGAGAGAGAGAGAGAGAGAGAGAGAGAGAGAGAGAGAGAGAGAGAGAGAGAGATACAGAGAGAGAGAGAGAGAGAGATACAGAGAGAGAGAGAGAGAGAGAGAGAGAGAGAGAGAGAGAGAGAGAGAGAGAGAGAGAGAGATAGAGAGAGAGAGAGAGAGAGAGAGAGAGAGTGTGAAACCCAGACTTGGGCTCGGTGGAGTGGATCTGAGTGCCCGAGACATTAACAGTAGTTAGCTGGACCACTTTTAGACTATAAGGTTTGCCAGGAATAGTTCCCACCAAGTTGGTAAATGTTGTTGTTGAGGATGTTGTTTCAAAAATGCCTCTGTACAGACAGCCCGTCGCATGCACGCACACACACACTCACGCACGCACACACACACGCACTCACACACAAACCTTGCCTATGAATAACGATGAGACTCTAGTGATTAATATGACAGACGAGGGCAAAATCATTTCCTGGGAGATAAACACGCAGACAC
Source organism: Salvelinus alpinus (assembly GCF_045679555.1). Lineage (NCBI taxonomy): Eukaryota > Metazoa > Chordata > Actinopteri > Salmoniformes > Salmonidae > Salvelinus > Salvelinus alpinus. Next base: position 42,207,237 of record NC_092087.1, read on the forward strand.
CTCACAATACCCAGGCAGGCAGCCTTGAGATCAGAGTCAGCTATGTGTGTCAGCCTGAATGTGGGAAGGACATGCACAGCAGATAGGCGCTTTGTCTGCCAACGCGTGGGCAGGAAGGAAGGACTCTGCAAGTTCCAAAGAAGTGGGACACGGGAGCTGGTGATAACCACTGAGGCTGAGTAAGAGCAAGCATCTCCCTGCAGAGAGAGGGTAGAACGGCATTCTTCAATGGTGGAGACCCACAGGGCAAGAAAACTTTTGTTTTAGCCCAGTATTAACAAACCTAACTCTAAAAATCAAGGACTTGATGACTAGTCGATTCGATGAGTGGGGTGCTTTAGTCGTGGGCTGGAATAAATGACTGCACACCCTGTGGGTTCCCAGGACCAGGTTTGAATAACAGTGGTGTAGAAGTAATCAAAGGCTTTTGACCACTGTAAGTATTTGGTTCTTCTAGTGGAGGGCACTTTATTACTTATTTAAAACTTACAGTTTAAGTCGGAAGTTTACATACACTTAGGTTGGAGTCATTAAAACTAATTTTTCAACCACTCCACAAATGTCTTGTTAACAAACTATAGTTTTGGCAAGTCGGTCAGGACATCTACTTTGTGCATGACACACGTCAGTTTTCCAACAGTTCTTTACAGACAGATGATTTCACTTATAATTCACTGTATCACAATTCAGAAGTTTACATACACTAAGTTGACTGTGCCTTTAAACAGCTTGGAAAATTCCAGAAAATGATGTCAGGGCTTTAGAAGCTTCTGATAGGCTAATTGACATCATTTGAGTCAATTGGAGGTGTACCTGTGGATGTATTTCAAGGCCTACCTTCAAACGCAGTGCCTCTTTGCTTGACATCATGGGAAAATCAAAGGAAAACAGCCAAGACCTCAGAAAAAAAATTGTAGACCTCCACAAGTCTGATTCATCCTTGGGAGCAATTTCCAAACACCTGAAGGTACCACGTTCATCTGTACAAACAATAGCACGCAAGTATAAACACCATGGGACCACGCAGGCCGTCATACCGCTCAGGAAGGAGATGCGTTCTGTCTCCTAGAGATGAACGTACTTTGGGGCGAAAAGTGCAAATCAATCCCAGAACAACAGCAAAGGACCTTGTGAAGATGCTGGAGGAAACAGGTACAAAAGTATCTATATCCACAGTAAAACGAGTCCTATATCGACATAACCTGAAAGGCTGCTCAGCAAGGAAGAAGCCACTACTCCAAAACCCCCATAAAAAAGCCAGACTACGGTTTGCAACTGCACATGGGGACAAAGATTGTACTTTTGGAGAAATGTCCTCTGGTCTGATGAAACAAAATTAGAACTGTTTGGCCATAATGACCATCGTTATGTTCGGCTTGCAAGCCGAAGAACACCATCCCAACCGTGAAGCACGGGGGTGGCAGCATCATGTTGTGGGGGTGCTTTGCTGCAAGACGGACTGGTGCACTTCACAAAATAGATGGCATCATGAGGTAGGAAAATTATGTGGATATATTGATGCAACATCTCAAGACATCAGTCAGGAAATTTAAGCTTGGTCGCAAATGGGTCTTCCAAATGGACAATGACCCCAAACATACTTGCAAAATGGCTTAAGGACAACAAAGTCAAGGTATTGGAGTGGCCATCACAAAACCCAGACCTCAATCCTATAGAAAATTGATGGGCAGAACTGAAAAAGCGTGTGTGAGCAAGGAGGCCTACACCGGCTACATCGGTTACACCAGCTCTGTCAGGAGGAATGGGCCAAACTTCCCCCAACTTATTGTGGGAAGCTTGTAGAAGGCTACCTGAAACTTTTGACCCAAGTTAAAAAACTTATTGTCAATAGGGGGTCGCTATTTTCACTTTGGGAAAAATCGTGCCCAATTTAAACGGCCTCGTACTCTATTCTAGATCATACAATATGCATATTATTATTACTATTGGATAGAAAACACTCTCAAGTTTCTAAAACTGTTTGAATTATATCTGTGAGTAAAACAGAACTCATTTGGCAGCAAACTTCCAGACAGGAAGTGAAAATTCTGAAAATGGGGCTCTGTTTCAGGGCCTGCCTATTCAACTGGCTTATATTTATCGATATACATGCACTTCATACGCCTTCCACTAGATGTCAACAGGCAGTGGAAGGTGGAATGGGGTGTCTAGCTTGATCTGAGGTCGAACAAGAGCTTTTGGAGTGGCAGGTCAGGAATTTCCTTTCTCTACCAAGGCGCGAGGCGGAGCTCGACATTAGCTTCTGAAAAGCTTTCGGGTTACACGGCGAATATATCCGGCTCTGATTTTATTTGATACGTGTGATAATAACATCGTAAAGTATGTTTTTTCAACCGAGTTTTATCAGATTATTCAACGTTTATTGGGACTTTTGGAGTTTTCCATTCTTTGCGTCAAGAGAGGGTGGGAACGTTATCAACCTTGGCTAGCATTGTTGGCGCGAATTCGACAGAAGAAAAGGACATTCTAAAACCAAACAACGATTTATTCTGGACCAAGGACTCCTTGTACAAGATTCTGATGGAAGCTCAGCAAAAGTAAGAACAATTTATGATGTTATTTCGTATTTCTGTGGAAAATGTTGATTCCTATTCTCTGCCGTTTTGGCGAGCGCTGTCTCGCAATAACGCAAGCTGTTTGTTATGGTAAAGTTATTTTTAAAAATCTAACACGGCGGTTGCATTAAGAACCAGTGTATCTTTCATTTGCCATACAACAAGTATTTTTATGTAAGGTTTATGATGAGTTCTTTGGTCAGATTAGGTGAGTGTCCAAAATATCTCTGGAGATTCTGGTGAATTGATGCTACGTATTCACAATGTATAATCAGGATTTGTAGCTCTAAATATGCACATTTTCGAACAAAACATAAGTGTATTGTATAACCTGATGTTATAAGACTGTCATCTGATGAATTTGTTCAAGGTTAGTGATTAATTTTATCTCTATTTTGTCGGTTTTGTGCAAGCTATTTTTGCGGGGAGTAAATTGCGTTGTGTGTTTGGCTACTGTAGTGAGCTAATAGAAATATATATTGTGTTTTCGCTGTAAAACACTTAAAAAAATTGGAAATATTGGCTGGATTCACAAGATGTTTATCTTTCATTTGCTGTACACCATGTATTTTTCATAAATGTTTTATGATGAGTATTTATGTATTTCACGTTGCTCTCTGTAATTATTCTGGCTGCTTCGGTGCTATTTGTGATGGTAGCTGCAATGTAAAACTATGATTTATACCTCAAATATGCACATTTTTCGAACAAAACATGAACGTATTGTATAACATGTTATAAGACTGTTATCTGATGAAGTTGTTTCTTGGTTAGTGACTAATTATATCTCTATTTGGTCGGTTTTGTGATAGCTACCTATGCGGTAGAAACATGGTGAAAATATGCGGTTGAGTCTTTGGCTATTGTGGTTAGCTAATAGAAATACATATTGTGTTTTCGCTGTAAAACATTTAAAAAATCGGAAATGATGGCTGGATTCACAAGATGTTTATCTTTCATTTGCTGTATTGGACTTGTGATTTCATGAAAATTATATTATATGATATCCCTGTCCCGTTAGGCTAGGCTATGCTAGTCAGCTTTTTTGATGAGGAGGATCCCGGATCAGGGATGGATATTAAGTAAAGGTTAAACAATTTAAAGGCAATGCTACCAAATATGAATTGAGTGTATGTAAACTTCTGAACCACTGGGAATGTGATGAAAGAAATAACAGCGGAAATAAATCATTCTCTCAACTATTATTCTGACATTTCGCATTCTTGAAATAAAGTGGTTGTCATAAGAACGGGACCAAGGCACAGCGGATATTGAGTTCCACATATTTATTCCAAAAGTGAAACATCAGCCAAAACAATAAATCAAATAAACGAACAACGGAACATGACTACGTGATGCACAAACACAAAATAATATCCCACAAACACAGGTGGGAAAAATATCTACTTAAATATGATCCCCAATTAGAGACAACGATTACCAGCTGCCTCTAATTGGGAATCATACAAAACACCAACATAGAAAACATAAACTAGAACACAACATAGAAATATTATACTAGAATACCCCCTAGTCATGCCCTGACCTCCTACACCATAGAGAAACTAGGGCTCCCTATGGTCAGGGCGTGACAGTGGTGATCCTAACTGACCTAAGACAGGGAATTTTTGCTAGGATCAAATGTCAGGAATTGTGAAAAACTGAGTTTAAATGTATTTGGCTAAGGTGTATGTAAACTTCCGACTTCAACTGTATGTATTATTTATTATTAAAACATTTGTGGAGGATGTATGCTCCTCACAGAGCTAAAGAGTTTGAGTCAAGTCACTGTATTACGACTGGTGTTGTAATCTTTATAAATGGTGTAAGAGTAACATTAACGTTAACATCGGGGCATAAGGCAGCTGTTCTGTTTGTTATGAAGCCTGCGTACTAAGCTTGACTTCCATTTTGTCGCTGCTCAAAGTCAAGCTTTAAAAGGACAAATAACAAACGTCTTGTAAATCCTTGGGGTACTACGGAGCACATCAGACAGGCAGAACACATTGCCTCCGGGACTGTGGATTGTAGGTCAGAGAGAGAAAAAGAAAACATAGCACGGTTTGGCTGTATATGGTAGCAGTATACATGGTCAGAATGTTGAGCAACACAAAGTATGCGTCCCTAATAGTTTCATATTTGAAGTCATTTTTATAGAGCAATGCATTCAGGCATATTTGTTTGCACTCTCTGGTATTGCATTTTGAATGATGAATTCAATACTGTTTATTAACCTAATATTGCATTAACTTCCTTCGATAGAAAACAAATCTGTGATGTGCTGAGGTAATGGGAAACTGGTCTTCCGCTCTTTCTCATTTGTTTCCATTCCACGCAGAGGCAATGAACAGTGATTCTGAACCTCTTTCTTTCACTGCTTCACTGATCCATGACATTGAAATCAATATAAATACAATACTCGCCTCAATGTCTTTCATTAAGCACATTGAATAGATGACAATCTCTCATACGATAACAAGATCAGCTTATCCTCTTGCCCAGCATTGACCCCAAACACAACGTCACTCAAATGACTGGTTGGAAACAGGGACTACCACTTAATCATTCATAGTAGCATGTACACTGGTCTTAGGGTGATATATTTCCTTGATTCCTCTCTCCTTGCCCCTCCTCAAAATGCATTGGAGGAGAAGATCCGAGGTTCCTCCCCTCTGACGTTCTTCTCCAATGCGTTTTGAGAAGGAAGCAAGGAGAGAGGAAGCGAGGAATCAAGGAAATACAATTGGGATTCATTCACATTTGGAGACATTATTACATCAGAAGCATTAGCAGAAACCGGGAATATTGCTCAAGCATGGAACGTAGAATTTTCCACAACAACAAACCACCCCTTCTTCACCCTGAAGGCAGCAGAACGAACCATCTGTATCAGCAGGGGGGCGGGGTTGATGCACGACTAGCCTGGGCATTCATCTGAGATGATTCCCAAGGTCTAAGTCACTGTCAGTTTAGGTCTCTCTAGTCCAGGGGTCTCCAAACCTGTTCCTGGATAGCTACCCTCCTGTAAATTTTCGCTCCAACCCCAGTTGTAACTAACCTGGTTCAGTTTATCAACCAGCTAATTATTAGAATCAGGTGTTCTAGATTAGGGTTGGATTGAAAACCTAAAGGATGGTAGCTCTGCGGGAACAGGGACGGAGAGCCCTGCTCTAGTCTCACATTGCCAGTCTCAAGGCTACGTTTACCCCGCAGGCTTAAATAAGTACATCAAGCCTGCAAGGCTGTAACCCATTGACATCACCTAATTTGATATCTTAATTTTTTAGATACTTCATGACATTCAGTCTTTACTCTTTACTTTGCAGAGCCATGTTCAGTTCAATTGTTGCATGTGGGGTTTTCTGACTGCAGTCTCCTCTTCAGCAAGTCAAATGCATGCTTAAGTGGGATAACTTTGAACCTTCTCCCCAGTCTGAGGTCCTGAGCGCTCTGGAGAAGGTTTTCATCAAGGATCTCTCTGTACTTTGCACCGTTCACCTTTCCCTCTATCCTGACTAGCCTCCCAGTCCCTGCCGCTGAAAAACATCCCCACAGCATGATACTGCCACCACCATGCTTCACCGTAGGGATTGTGCCAGGTTTCCTCCAGACGTGATGGTTGGCATTCAGACCAAATAGTTCAATATTGGATTCATCAGACCAGAGAATTTTGTTTCTCATGGTCTGAGGGTCTTTAGGTGCCTTTTAACAAAACTCTGAGTGGGCTGTCATGTGCCTTTTACTGAGGAGTGGCTTCCATCTGGCTACTCTACCATAACGGCCTGATTGGTGGAGTGCTGCAGAGATGATTTTCCTTCTGGAATATTCTCCCATCTCCACAGAGGAACTCTGCACCTGAGCTCAATTTCGAGTCTCATAGCAAAGGGTCTGAATATTTATGGAAATAAGGTATTTCTGTTTTTTAATTGTAATAAATTAGCAAACATTTCTTAAAAACCTTGTTTTCGCTTTGTCATTATGGGGTATTGTGTGTAGATTGATGAGGAAAATGTTTTATGTAATCCATTTTAGAACAAAGCTGTAATGTAACAAAATGTGGAAAAAGTCAAGAAGTCTGAATACTTTCCGAATGTACTGTATCTACCTCAATTACCTCGTATCCCTGCACATCGACTCTGTACTGGTACCCCGAGTATATAGCCAAGTTATCATTATTCATTATGCATTTATTATTACTTTTATTATTATGTTTTACTTTTCTATTAATTCTCTATTTTCTTTCTCTCTGCATTCTTGGGAAGGGCCCATAAGTAAGGATTTCACTGTGATAATCTACACCTGTTGTTTACGAAGCATGTTGACGAATACATTTGATTTGAACTCATACTTTATTTTTTGGAAACTATCGTTTTTTTTACAAAGACATTGTTAATTTTTACAAACAATGGAGTAAAACCATGTATTTCTATCAATACTCTGGGTTATGATAGGATAAGACAGTTGTAACCATTATGAAGCTTTAACTTATATTCATGAAGAATAAAATGCCATTGAACAGCTGTAAATATTGCATTTGATAAGCATGTGTGCAGGCATTATCTCTCAACCCACTACACTACAGCCTCTGGAATATAATCAATTTAATATCAGACAACTAACCCGAACAGGGAGACCAAAAATAGAATAAAACAAAGAGCACATAGCCTACCTCTTGAACACAGATGTAGATTCTTCTCGGGATAGGCATCTGAATTCATTCTCAAAGCAAAGCAGATGAAATGCCAACTGTTCTTGACACAGGGACTGTCTGGCTCCAGTCTGCGCAGTGAAATGCCTGTAGCCTACTCTCAGTCACATGGTTTGTCACATGTTAAGCCAGAAAATGTAAGGGAATTTCTGGATTTCTCTTCAAAATAAAAGCTCCTCTTCAAAATGAAAGCGTTCTTATAAAACATATAAAAATGTTTTAGAAGAACATTTAGTTCAAATATACACCCATCTAGTACCATGTTGGACACACCTTTGCCTCCAGAACAACCTGAATTATTCGGGGCATGGAAACATTGCTCAATTGTCTATGTATGTTTTTTGTTTGTTGTCAGAAAAAACGGGGGAATAAGTTAAATTAAATATTACAAGAAAAGGAAACGTTGCTCAATTGGTATCAATGGACCTAACGTGTGCCAGGAAAACATTCCCCACGCCATTACTCCACCGCCACCAGCCTGCACCGTTGACACCAGGCAGGATGGGGCCATGGTCTCTGCCATCAGCATGACGCAACAGGAACTGGGATTTGTAGGACCAGGCAATGTTCTTCCACTCCTCAGTTGTCCAGTGTTGGTGATCACGTGCTCACTGGAGCCGCTTCTTCATGTTTTTAGCTGATAGTGGTGGAACCGGTGTGGTCGTCTGCTGCAATAGCCCATCCCTGACAAGGACCGAGAGGGCCTCACAAATAAGGCCCTCTCACTTCATATTTGCTGTTGTTTCTTAGTCTACTTCGCTTGTTACCCCTCTCTCTTCAACTCAACATTACAAACCATACAAAATGTCTACTTGTCTTGGACCAAAGTGAAAAGGAATTGGATTTCATTATGACAGACACAGGTGTTTTGGTGTCAGGTGTGTGGCTGCAATCTCAATTGAACATAGCTGTAGAGACTGAGCCAATGAAAAGAAGCATGCAATGTCCTTTAATTACATTTTCCCTTTTGAATGGGGATGTGTGGCATTTGGCTGCAAGATACTCTGCAAGGCAAGGCAGTTTCTGAGGAAAATATTGTATACATTTTAATATGCATGCTGTGGTAGCAACACCCTCTACTGATTATCCTGTGTCTCCTTGACCTGCCGACACTCCCCCAGTACTCTCTCCCCTTCCCTCTCTCTCTCTCTCTCTCTCTCTCCCCCTCCCTCTCTCTCTCTCTCTCTCTCTCAGGTGTGCTGGAGTCAGAGCAGATCCCCACCAGCTGCAACCTGTTCCATAATCAAGACGTCTACAAATACTCAGCTCTGCCACTTCCACGCTGCCAGATTGTAATCTCTGCTCAGTCAGTCTACGGTTCTAGCCGTTTGTTACTATTCAGATCCTGTTATTCTGTCGTGCCTGTTTTCCTTGCCTGACGCTGTTTTCTGCTACAGTTCTGCCTGCTCTGACTCTGGTCCCTGTCTCCAGTCCCAAGTCTCATCATCCTGCTACTCTGTCCTGGATTCCCTGCTCTACTACTCCCTTGGATTCCCCTACGGACCTGCTTACCTTGTCTCAACCCCTCTCGCTCCAGCCTCCGCACCTGGTTTCCAGCAACCCGCCCGAGCTTCCCCTGACCTGCACTCCATCTCCCCCCTATTTTTCAATAAATACCTTGGTTACATCACCCTAGTCTTCTCGTCTGAGTCTGCTCTTGGGTTCCCCTGTTCCACTCCGCGTGACAGTTATGGCTGATTTAGGATAAAATCGTCAACCCTGTTATGTCAACTTTTATAGTAATTTTTCTCTTAATTTAACATCTTGAGATCGGAAAACATGTTTGTTTGGAAGTTGAGCGTACTCTTTATGACAGAACGTTAAAATTAGGTGACATAACTAGGTGACAAAATTACGTTACCCAAAAGGCACTCTATTCGTGGAATGACACGCATATGCTTGAATTGTGGCATAATGCTTTGAGAGGAGGACTGTGCTTCACTAGTAGTCCATGACCTTACATAATACAAATATAATACAAATGTCAACCCTGATACAAAAGTGTTGGAAGTGTTAAACCATAAAAATAGGCCTATTTGGGAGCTAATTGATGCCACGAAGAAATTATGTTCAAATGAAGAAATTAAGATTACACACAATGTCTGGCATGATGAGGAGGAAATCTGAATCAGAAATTTCTGCAATTTAATGAAACCTCAAATGGTTTGTACCATCTGAGGTGTTTATTCACTAGTGTCTGAGGCCCCCTACTGGTCAAGACAATATCTATATTTTGGGCCCTAACTTTCAAGCTAGAACAAGGAGTATGCCCTGCTCTCAGCTTTGTAAGAAATAATGATCACATATTTTAAGCGACGTTAATCAAAACATTGAGGACAATATTTCAATAAAATAACATATTTTCTCATGTATTTATAGGTCTTTATTTGAAGAGCACACAGACACGTCTTAGTTGTCCATCATGGTCTGAAAGAAACCCAAAATACAGGCTCAGATGAGTTTCACAAGGCAAACAAAACACATTTGAAACAGAACTAAAGAAGAACACCAAAACACTCAAACAGTGAAATGGTTGAGGTCAAGCTCATTTCAACAATTCAGGAAGTAAGTTCCAATTTTTCAAATTTTCTTCAATTATTTTCTATGAGGAAAATGTGGACATGGAATTGGAATTTGAGTTTCTAAATGGACTGAAATGCAATGGAATTGACCTCAACCCTGTGTGGGGATGTATAGCGATGTGTTTAGTGATCTGGTCATCAGCAACTCTGGTTACCTCATCAATCCACTCATTGTAGTCGGAGACGCGGGTGAAGACGGTGGGTTTCTTGATGTAGTTGCAGCCCTGGCCGGAGACGAAGCTAGCGATGCCATGCACCTCCCATACTCCCGCAGAGTTCTTACAGTTCAGTGGGCCACCAGAGTCACCCTGAAACAGAACACAAAACACTTCATATCTTTGAAATGTTTACCACACAGGTTGATGAAAATATAATGCTCATCAGCTTTGCTAGAATTTCTTGTATCTTAATTTTTTTGCTTGTATCTCCTGTATATCTAATTGTCTGTTCCCCAAATGACACCCTATGCACTTTATATTGCACTACTTTATACCAGAGCCCTATGGGTGTGTGTGTCTGACTCACGTTGCAGCCTCCTACCACTCCGTCCCCTCCGGCGCAGACCATGGACCTGCGAATGGACACACCCCACCAGTCGCTCTGGGTACACGTATTGTGGTCCACCACGGGCATCAGGGCCTGCTGGAGGGTGTCGGGGGTGGGGCCTCCGGCTGGAACACACACAGCAGGGGGATAATGAGCATGATTGTAATGAAAGAAAACAGACATACAGTATGCTGTCTTGGTCTTACATACAGGCAATTACATACAGGCAGAGACACAGAAGCATGCACGGACACGCACACACACACACACCACTCATCACTCACTGGTGAGTCTTCCCCAGCCGGTGATGTAGCAAGGGTAATTATTTGACAGGATGGTTCCGGGGGCGGGGACACAAGCCAGCTGGACCTGGTCACTCAGAGTCACATGCTCTGCCAGCTTGATCATGGCGATGTCATTGCTGGTCGTCAGGGAAATTAGAGTTTGAATGGATCAGAATAGATCAGAAACTGTTACTGATTACTTGTTTACTGTTATTATGGCCAATGAAACCATATATAAGTTCAGTATTTAGAACAATTTCCCACCAATGTGTATAAACTATTTAATACTTAATTAATACTTAATAGGTTATGAACTCCTTATTCCTTATAAATCTGAATATTCTGCGTTAATAGTGTAAATGTAAAGTTTCACTTGTGTTTTTACATGCCATTGCCCAACTTACCCTACTGACAGGAGGACAGGGTTATAGTGTTTGTGCACGATGATTCCTTTCTTAGCTGGGAAGTAGGCCTGAGCACTGGGCTCAGCCTCTGCCAGGTTGTGCTTGCCCACAACCACACGATAATTCAGCTTCAGACTGTATGGAGGAATAGGGAAAAAACTTGCCCATGAAGCATCATTTTGCAGACCTATAGGCCTACCCGTTCTTCCCATTGGTCAAACACAATTGCTTCTTTTTTTCACTGTTTTGTGCTGGTCAACACCTTTAAAAATACCCGCAGTGTGTCTGTGTGTGCTGGCTTACTCAATGCAGTGGGCAGCAGTCATAACCCAGTTGGTAGCGATGAGGGATCCACCACAGGTGTGTCTGTATTCACCATTCCTCTCATACTGCAGAGAGATCTACAAAGACTGACAATGATTAGTAGATTATTACAGCACTTAGCTAATTAACCTAAACTTAACATTTTAGAGTCCGCTCCTTCAACACTTCACAGTCAATATCATAAACACTTCACTTTTACTCAAAACTATCAATGATTTACAGTAGATACAAAGAACACTTTAGTTTGTTCCATCTAAACATTCCTGTAAGGTCCATTACCATTACAAGTTGCGGTCAGTCAGCACCTCCATCACTTTACCTATTTAAAGTTACATTCAGCACCATTTACATTTTTAAACATTTAGTTAACATTTGAAGCATCTTGAACGAAACCCATGTCTCGACATCCTCACCTGCCAAGGCCAGCTGTTGGGGCGGGCATCCACGCCATTGACCACACGGGTAGTATCAGGATTAATGGCTGGGGTTCCACAGCCATATGCTGCAGACGAGGAAGAGGGACAACCAGGACTTATTACACAAGGGGTGGCAGGTAGCCTAGTGGTTAGAGCGTTGGGCCAGTAAGATTGTTAGATCGAATCACCGAGCTGACAAGGTAAAATCTGTCGTTCTGCCCCTGAACAAGGCAGTAAACCCACTGTTCCTAGGCCGTCATTGTAAATAAGAATTTGTACTTACTTGCCTAGTTAAATAAAGGTAAAAGAGACGCATACATAAATATAACAGCTTTGTAGTGTTGCACATAGATCTATTTACAGGTTGGGGTCATTCCATTTAAATTCCAGTCAATTCAGAAAGTGAACCAAATTTCATTTCCAAATGTTCCTCATTGAAAAGCATTGAAGAGAATTGGAATTTCAGTGTACTTCCTGAATTGACTGAAATTAAATGGAATTGACCCCAACCCTGTTATAGGCTATGTATAGGGCTGTCAAGATTTCCTATTCTAGGCCAGTGTCCCTGAGATATATAGCTGCGGGAAGTAGGGAAAATCTGAATAAAAATAATATATTAATACGCAAAAGTAGTGCACTGTGACTTTACTAGTATCAGCGGATTGATATAGATGTCTGTAAGGTGGGCAACAACAAAAAATTCAGCATCTCTGCTTTGGCAAAAAAGGTAGTTGTATAATTAAGAACAGTATCTTGCAGGATTCAATAGTTGTAATTGTAAGAGTTGTTGCCCTGTCCCTTTCGGTGTGATTGTCATTCTAATGGAATCCTGAAAGAACGAAACCCTGTCCTCAAACGTTTACATCAAAAGGTGCAACGTTATGGGCAAAGACACAAAACATCCACATCAAATGAAATATTTTTCTTGATCAAATGACATGGAAAACAACAGTATTTTGTTCAATAGTAATTGACCATCCTTACAAATCACTTAATGTAAATGTACATTACTGTTTTGTCCATAGACTGGTTTGCACCTGATGACTTTCCATCACCATGAAAAAAAACCATTGCACAATACAGTAATTGAGTACATTTAGACAAGTGGTTTGTGATGATGTGGCTCAGTTGGTAGAGCATGGCACTTGCAAAGCTAGGGTTGTGGGTTTCGATTCCCACAAGGGACCAGTAAAAAATAAGAGTGTCTACTAAAATGCAAAAGGAATGAATAGACCATTTCAGTTTTCACTTAAAAAGAAGTTGCATTTGCAAAGTATTTCAAGAAACTGGAAAACATATATCAATGAAGTATTTTTATATTCTACAAGTATTATCAGATTAACGGTTTTGTACAGATAATTATCAGACTCAAGTTACAAATGCTGGTAAACACTCGAATACATTTAGTTTACATTTTGTCACATAAGTAGACCTGTAGTAGCAGACCAATATAGTTTTCTTCAGCACAGGCACATTTTTTTCTTCTACATCGTTGGCAAAAATAATTGCGGCACCACCACCCCCAAACTACTTCCCGCAGCTATGCTGAGATGGTTAGCTAGCTGGAGGAAAAACCATAGCTTGTCAGTCGATATAAAATGTTCCTTGAGATATAATGATAATTTAAACACAATAATCTACTTGCCATGTCTGTTAAAAATGCAAAAAGGTCTTACCGCTGGCAACAAGGGCCAAGACCAAAATGATAGAAGTCATGTTGCTGCTGTCATGAGTGCTGTTGGAACTCCTTTATACTGCTTTTTGTTTCTTATTCGTGACTGATAAGTGAGTTTCATCCAACTGGTTTAGTTAGAAAAAACTGCCCATTCTGTCCAACTGATAAGCCTGATAAGCCAACTGATAAGTACAGAAGGTGTGAGAAACGTGTGTCTGTCATTATTGCTCTTAGGCCAGAGATATTGATTCTGGCCTTCTTCCAACTGTCTGGCTTCGAAAGTCATGTGGGCCTACTCTGAACTGCTATCCGGTCAGGCCAAAGACAACCCAAATCCAAATGTGCATTCTTGCAGCCTTAGAATAATCATGTTCTGGACTTGGAAAACGTGGTATACGGATTTAATAGGATTTGATTGTATTCACTACACATGTAAAAGAGATGCAGCAGCAAAGATTTGTTCTAACAATTATTGTAATGATCTATTTTTTGCTAAATGTAAAACTACTGGTAATTTATTATGTCCTTAAGTGTAATGTGGAACAGGACATCCAGACAGCACTATTCTAAGACCAACATACAGTTGCATTCATTTTCAAGGGTCAGCAACACCTGTTTACTTCCCAGAGTCTTCCTATCCACACTGCAAATGTTTAACCACGAGAGCACAACCAATGACACGCAATTCAATCTTTATTTTTACTTGAATATGAGAAACTACAGATTACTGAAATTACATGTATGAGGAACAAGTCACAGTGATAGAAAGAGAAATTGGTGTGCTCAGCTCAAATATTTGTAGTAAAATAAATGTGGGTGCTAGGTTCAAAAGGAATGTACTGGAAGGAGGGAAATCTTTTAGTGGCTTATTGTTTTGCAACAGAGGTCAAAACAAAGAGACTTTTCGGCGGCAACCTTCGTCACATTTCTGAGTGAACAATTACGTTTGGTGGTTCAGTCCAAATGAAGACAACACAACTCCCTGTCAGTCTAAGTTGCCTCTGGCACAGGAAGCATATATGTGCATGGAGCAGCAGCAGATCCCATGTCTCAGGTTTCTGTTTACTGCCAGTTCCACATCACAAACCCAGGAGTTCCAAAGAAACATCAATCACCCCGATTTGTCTAAAAACTGTTTTCATTTCGAGTGCCTGAGGTGTGTCTATTTGTGATGTGGTGTCTGAACCAGGAAGTTAGTTAGAGTTCCTTTCAAGAACTGAGCTCATGGATATAGTTTCTCTATCCCGAGGGTTTAGACAGTGGAGGACACTCGGATGTGGGGTGGGAACTGTTTACCAGTGTGCCATAATTTTTATAAGACATTTATCCCTTCCTATGTACAGATGTCATATCTTAATTTGCACAGCAGGAAATGTAAACTTGCAGGCTATTCAAGCTTTAAAAAGGCTTCTAAAGTTGATAATTTCCACTTTAAAATAGATTTGCCCTAATGAAAAATGTATCAACTCCTACAAAATTGTCATTTTATTATAAACTACATAATAATTCCCTGTTGCTGCAGGATTATTTTCCTCCTCTGAGAAACTGGTCAAATTAAGATAGGAAATGTCACAGTTTAGTGTGAACCTCCACCCAACACAGGATGTATGTAATGATGGGGCGGTGAGTCGGAAGCAGGTGCAGGTGAAACGTTTTAATAAAACAACAAAACCAAGAACACGACACTAACATAAGGCAGTATGCCGATAAACAAGAACAATACCAACTGGTGAGTGAACATGGGAGACTGACATATAAATGGGAGGAAATTAGGAAGGTAATGGAGTCCAGGTGTGAATCATAATGATTCACAGGTGCGCGTAATGATGAGTGCCAGGTGTGCGTAATGATGGTTCCCAGGACCGGTGGTTAGTATTCTGGTCGACGTTGTACGCCGGAGGGGAGTTGCAGGAGTAGACGTGATAATTTAATATTCTCCAGCACACAACCCCAACACAGAAGACCAGGACAGGTAAGTATGCTCAAGGTAAATAATTTTAAATTCATGGGTTAACATGGATCGGACACAATAGAGCCTCCCCTCATGGTAGGTTATCCTCCTTCTGACTCTCTCAGGTAAATAGCGGGCATGCAAAAGTGACACACTGCAATCTGAATTATTCTGATATGGCACTGCAACAAGATAGTTATTATAATGGAAGGCACTGCAAACAATATGGTGAAAGGCACTACAATGTCGCTCTGGTGCTGCATACAATATGGGACCGACCCTTGGCCCTGCTCGACTCTGCCAACCCCTTTAAATGACTCTACTGCTATGGGACAAAATAAGGAGGGGGAAAGACAGACAAGACAACATACAGAAAGGGTGGGGATAGATTCTTGATTTCTAGGGCCCAACAAGAACCATATCCCCCCAAAATAAAATAAACGTCTCTGTATGGCGATATCCAGAGCTCCATAGCTCCCTGTCCTGGAGCACGCCTGGTCTGAGACTCTGCTTGGCGACGTCACCTATGGACCCGCCTCCAGTGCTAAACAAGAGGAAGATAGACAGCAGGGAAACATGCCAACAATAGTGGGTTTCAGTGGCAGGGCAAAACGGCCCAGAGAGAGCAAGAGTAATGTAAATGGAACAAGGGAAGAATCACGTCCCTTACTTGTGTCGTACCAATGCCTCTCTCTGTCCTCTGCTCTCGGATCGCCACTCAACTCCACAGCCCCAGTTCGTCATCAGGGAAACCACCCATGAGTTGCATCTGGGAGCGGTCTGAAGGTTGATAGGGGCAAGGCTGCACACGTTCAGATGAATTCTCGTATTGGTCTCCTCCCTCTGGTCGGATACGAAAGACTTGCCAGTCCAGGCCGAAGGTGTCCTAGAATGACAAAAGGCTGCCGTTGTCATTGGGGGGCTAGTTTACCCTGATCATGTGATCGGAAGTTCTGCAGGAGCACCCGGTCACCAGCCATCAATGGAAGGTCCTTTCCCCGCTTGTTGTACCGCTGTTTGTCTCGCTCCAGCTAATGTCGGGTCCATGCCTCGACCTGACTGTAGACCAGTCGTAGCTGGTCATGATGGTGCCTCAGCCATCCATCAAGGTCCATCTGCAGCGTCGTGGCCTCCACACCTGAAGTCACATCAACAGGAAGACCGGCATGCCTGCCACTCATTACAAAGTATGTGGTAAGACTGGTGCTGCCATTTTCAGTGTTTTTGTATGCCTGGAGAAGCATAGGTAACTGCTCTGGCCAACCCATCTTCTCATCTTGCCCCAGGGACCCAAGGAGAGATAACAATGTTTGATTAAACCGCTTACAGGCCCGTTGCCTCCGTTGGGCCTTTCACCTCGGTTGACCCTCTCTGCTAATGATAGAAGGTATTGATGCTCCTGTTGAATCAGACACACCTGCCCGTCCGTGCTGGATAATCTGGAGAGAAAATCAGCAGTCTGGTAGAGCAACTGGGGTGGTACTTCACCAGAAAACTGGAAGCTGGACAGCTGGGCCACCCAGTGCTGCGCAACTATCCCCAGTTTTGCAGTGTTGAGGTGGACCAGCAGGTTGTTGTCTGTGTAAACTGTGAACTTCGCCCCTCACAGGTAGTCTCTGAACGTTTTAGTCACTGCCCATACAAGGGCAAGTAGCTCAAGTTTGAATGAACTATAGTTCTGATCATTCCTCTCCAGAGGAGACAGGCTCCGTCTGGCATAGGCAATTACTCTCTCCTTGTCACCTTGGACAGCACTGCCCCAAGGCCCCCCAATCTGGCATCAGTGTAGGCGAGAAATGGTTTACTGAAGTCGGCATACGCCAGAATTGGGGCACTGCTTGACTCACCACATGCCCCAAGTAGACCACCTCCCTCTGCCAGAGCTGACATTTTGTAGGCTGCAATATCAGGACATGCTTGGCAAGCCTCTTGAACACATGGTCTTGATGGGTATAAAAGTCAGTTGAGTAGATAATGACATTAAGTCGATCAAAAGAAAGTTGTTTACCTTGCCCCCTAGACACTTCTGCATGAGGCTCTGGAAGGTGGCAGGGGCGTTGCAGAGTCCAAAGGGCATGCCAGAGAACTCAAACAGCCCCAAGGGCGTGGTGAAAGAAGTACTACTGCTGCAGCCCAGGTACTCAAGCTTTCTGTGATTACCCCAGACTAGCATCCCTGCCAGTAGGAGTCTGACCTCTGCATACAGGCTTGGTGATATTGGCTGGTGTCGCTCTAGGCTAAGGGGGCGGACAGTACCTGTGGGAATGTGATGTAGGACAGCATCAGACTTAGCTAAATCCTCCTCATGGGCAGAGAACACACTTGACCAATGGGCTAGGAGAGCATGGAGCCTTTGTTGCTGTGTTGGCTCCCTTTAGCGGTTGGAAATTTACAGGGGGTTGGCCATCAGGCTGTAACTGAACTGTCTGCACATCCACCTCAACTTTACCTGGTGTCTGGGTGCGTAGCACCAGGTTTCACTCTCCACAGATCTGAGAAGGCTCCAAGAGGGTCACAAGGGGGAAAGGGTTTCAATTCAGCAGTCGCAAGGGTAGCCTTTCTCCTTGCACTCTTGCCACGCAACTCCATCATCAGGATCCTCCACCAGGGTTTAACAGTCTTTGGAGGAAGTCCCACCAACAACTCCAGCCCACAGCAACTTTTCACTGCTAGCTGGGATTCCATTGGGGTCCCTCTTGGACAGGCATGCAGTACCTGGTCCCCCCTCATGCTCATCGGTCTGCATGCCTCGTCTGCAGACAGCGAAAGCATTCTGCCACTCCTTCCTGGCATCTACCCACAGTGGCGTTGAACCCAGTAAGACTCCTTGGAACAGCTCCTTCCAGCATTAGCCTATGACGGTCATCCCAATGATTACTTGGTCAGCCCCCAGACAGTCATCCTTGACAATCACAACCCCCTTGGCTGGAACTTGCACTCCTCCAACTACAAAATCCACGACCGCATAGCCGACAAAGGGGATGTGTAGGCAATTGGCTGCCTTCAACGTGATCCAGCGGAGATCTGAAGAATCTTGCATCTTCCACTTCTGAAAACTAAACACTGTTACATTAGACACCGTATCCAACATACAGTTGAAATCGGAAGTTAATATACACTTAGGTTGTAGTCATTAAAACTCGTTTTCAACCACTCCACAAATGTCTTGTTAACTACTTTGTGCATGACACAAGTAATTTTTTCAACAATTGTTTACAAACAGATTATTTCACTTATAATTCACTGTATCACAATTCCAGTGGGTCTGGAATTTACATATGCTAAGTTTACTGTGCCTTTAAACAGCTTGAAAAATTCCAGAAAATGATGTCATGGCTTCTGATAGGCTAATTTTATTTTTATTTTTTTTATCCATTATTTTACCAGGTAAGTTGACTGAGAACACGTTCTCATTTGCAGCAACGACCTGGGGAATAGTTACAGGGGAGAGGAGGGGGATGAATGAGCCAATTGTAAACTGGGGATTATTAGGTGACTGTGATGGTTGAGGGCCAGATTGGGAATTTAGCCAGGACACCAGGGTTAACACCCCTACTCTTACAATAAGTGCCATGGGATCTTTAATGACCTCAGAGAGTCAGGACACCCGTTTAACGTCCCGTCCGAAAGACAGCACCCTACACAGAGCAGTGTCCCCAATCACTGCCCTGGGGAATTGGGATCTTTGTTTAGACCAGAGGAAAGAGTGCCTCCTACTGGCCTTCCAACACCACTTCCAGCAGCATCTGGTCTCCCATCCAAGAACTGACCAGGACCAACCCTGCTTAGCTTCAGAAGCAAGCCAGCAGTGGTATGCAGGGTGGTATGCTGCTGACATCATTTGAGTCAATTGGAGGTGTACCTGTGGATGTATTTCAAGGCCTACCTTCAAACTCAGTGCCTCTTTGCTTGACATCATGGGAAAATGAAAAGAAATCAGCCAAGACCTCATAAAACAAATTGTAGACCTCCACAAGTCTGGTTCATCCTTGAAAGCAATTTCCAAATGCCTAAACATACCATGTTCATCTGTACAAACAATAGTACGCAAATATAAACTCCATGGGACCACGCAGCCGTCATACCGCTCAGGAAGGAGATGCGTTCTGTCTCCTAGAGATGAATGTACTTTGGTGCGAAAAGTGCAAATCAATCCCAGAACAACAGCAAAGGACCTTGTGAAGATGCTGGAAGAAACAGGTACAAAAGTATCTATATCCACAGTAAAACGTGTCCTATGTCAACATAAACTGAAAGGCCGCTCAGCAAGGAAGAAGCCACTGCTCCAAAACTGCCATAAAAAAGCCAGACTATGGTTTGCAACTGCACATGGGGGAAAATATCATACTTTTTGGAGAAATGTCCTCTGGTCTGATGAAACAAAAATATAATTGTTTGGCCATAATGACCATCGTTATGTTTGGAGGAAAGGGGGAGGCTTGCAAGCCGAAGAACACCATCCCAACCGTAAAGCACGGGGATGGCAGCATCATGTTGTGGGGGTGCTTTGCTGCAGGAGGGACTGGTGCACTTCACAAAATAGATGGCATCATGAGGGAGGAAAGATATCTGGATATATTGAAGCAACATCTCAAGACATCAGTCAGGAAGGTAAAGCTTGGTCGCAAATGGGTCTTCCAAATGGACAATGACCACAAGCATACTTCCAAAGTTGTGGCAAAATGGCTTAAGGACAACAAAGTCAAGGTATTGACCTCATCCTATAGAAAATATGTGGGCAGAACTGAAAAAGCATGTGCGAGCAAGGAGGCCTACAAACCTGACTCAGTTACCCCAGCTCTGCCAGGAGGAATGGGCCAAAATTCACCCAACTTATTGTGGGAAGCTTGTGGAAGGCTACCTGAAACGTTTGACCCAAGTTAAACAATTTAAAGGCAATGCTACCAAATACTAATTGAGTGTATGTGAACTTCTGACCCACTGGGAATGTGATGAAAGAAATAACAGCTGAAATAAATCATTCTCTCTACTATTATTCTGACATTTCACATTCTTAAAATAAAGTGGTGATCCTAACTGACCTAAAACAGGGAATTTTTACTTGGATTAAATGTCAGGAATTGTGAAAAACTGAGTTTAAATGTATTTGGCTAAGATGTATGTAAACTTCCAACTTCAACTGTACATGTTTTGTTTTATTTTGATCACCTCCTCTTCTACATGAGGACAGTTTCCCACAACAGCTGACTTCTCAGGGCTTTCCTCCTGCCTGGTGCCTGTAGCCCTGACATCTAGCCCTACAGTGGCCAGGGGATTCCTGTTTTAAAAGGGCCTGTTCATCTCTCTTGGTGGAGCAGAAGCATTGGATGTGGCCAGGCTGTCTACACCCCAAACAAATGGGTCTGCCCTGTCAGTCCCACTGGAATGGGGTTCTCCTTCCATTAGAGAAAGGAACATATTGCCCGCCTACTACACGCCCCTTTGCTCCTCCCTCGGCCATGGCGGGGCAGCTGAATGAGACGTCTGCTGTATGACTTCTCACTAGGGTCTCTGCCAGGCTGTTCAGTTGCTCCTTCATCTCCTGCCATAGCTCACCACAAGTTCTCCTTCCATTGCTCAAAGTCTGCAGTGGTTCACAGCGGCTGGGGTGCCACTTGTATGGGGAACAGTACGGCAAACCTGGCAGTCCTTTTCCTCCATCTCTCTGGCCAGAGACTCAGCCTCAACCTTAATGTCATCCCTTGCTGTCGCTAGGCATACTTTTGGAGCGCCTGTTTCAGAGGGCCCTCCTTTAGACCTGTACCGAATTGGTCCCTAAGAGTATATTCATCCCTGGCATATCCGGCCGGATCTGATTGGAGCTATCGGCTAAACAACTCCCATGTGCACAGGAGGTAGTCTCCCATAGGCTCATCTCCCCTCGGGTTAGAGTCAAAGAAGCGGGACTGGTGAGTTGGTGTAGGTCCTGTATTGCAGCCCACAAAGAAGCAGGTGAGTTCCTCTGGGCTTAACTAAACATGGTTTCTCTGCACTGCCATCTAGAGCCCCCATGATGAAATCAATCTGCTGCTGTTCTGCCATTCCTTGCACCCTCAATATTGCTTCCATTTGTGCTCACCACTCCCATTCCACTACTCTCAGCAGCAAATTTGGGAACTCAGGGTGAACACATGAACCAAGGCATTGCTACAGGAGTATACTGAGGTAGTGGGCATGCCCCTGATGGACTAGAGCATTCTGCCCCTTGTGCTCCATCCCCTAGCTGATCATTAGCCCTCTGTGCAAGAGAAGTGTGCATGGAAAAATCGTGCCGACGCAACGCCACTTAACGTAAATAATCGATAAAATTGAAGACGGGATGATCTGTGTTCAATCCTGGAGGAAAACAATGTGTAGCATGCTTTCTGGTCACGCGCCTCTAACAAACAGTACACTTCACTCGACCCTCGTTCTGAACAGGGCTACTTCTTCATTTCTCAAAGGAAAAACCTCAACCAATTTCTAAAGACTGTTGACATCCAGTGGAAGCGATAGGAACTGCAGGACGGTCCCTTAGAAATCTGGATTCCCAATGAAAACCCATTGAAAAGAGAGTGACCTCAACAACAACAAAAAATCTGAATGGTTTGTCCTCTGGGTTTTGCCTGCCAAATAAGTTCTGTTATAGTCACAGACATGATTCAAACAGTTTTAGAAACTTCAGAGTGTTTTCTATCCAATACTAATACTAATATGCATATATTAGCATCTGGGAATGAGTAGGAGGTAGTTTACTCTGGGCATAGTTTTCATCCAAACGTGAAAATGCTGCCCCCTATCCACAAGAAGTTAAAGAGGTGTCACAGTTAAGTGTGAACCCCTTTTTACTCCACCCAACACAGGATTTAATGTTCCCCAGCACACAACCCCAACACAGGAGACCAAGACAGGTACGTTTCATTTTCCATTCACGGGTTAACATGGGTCGGACCCCGTTTCCCCATCTCCCACAGCAGACTGCGCGATAGTGTCGACATAATAGAGCCTCCCCTCAGGTAGGTTACCCTCTGCCTGACTCCCTCAGGTAAATAGCTGGCATGCAAAAGTGACACTGCAACATACTGCACACTGAATTATTCTGATATGGCACTGCAACAAGACACAGTGCCTTGCAAAAGTATTCATCCCCCTTGGTGTTTTTCCTCTTTTGTTGCATTACAACCTGTAATTTAAATAGATTTTTATTTGGATTTCATGTAATGGACATACACAGAATACTCCAAATTGGTGAAGTGAAAAAAATATTTTAAAAAATGCATATGTATTCACCCCCTTTGCTATGAAGACCCTAAATAAGATCTGGTGAAACCAATTACCTTCAGAAGTCACATAATTAGTTAGATTTCACACAGGTGGACTTTATTTAGGTGTCACATGATCTGTCACATGATCTCAGCATATATAAACACCTGTTCTGAAAGGCCTCAGAGTCTGCTGCACCACTAAGCAAGGGGCACCACCAAGCAAGCGGAACCATGAAGATGAAGGAGCTCTCCAAACAGGTCAGGGACAAAGTTGTGGAGAAATACAGATCAGGGTTGGGTTCTAAAAAAATATCAGAAACTTTGAACATCCCACAGAGCACTTTTAAATCCATTATTAAAAAATTGAAAGAATATGGCACCACAACAAACCTGCCAAAAGAGGGACGCCCACCAAAACTCACAGACCAGGCAACGAGGGCATTAATCAGAAAGGCAACAAAGAGACCAAAGATAACCCTGAGGGAGCTGCAAAGCTCCACAGCAGAGATTGGAGTATCTGTCCATAGGACCACTTTAAGCCATACACTCCACAGAGCTGGGCTTTATGGAAGAGGGGCCATAAGAAAGCCATTGCTTAAAGAAAAATAAACAAACACGTTTGGTGTTCTCCAAAAGGCATGTGGGAGACTCCCCAAACATATGGAAAAAGGTACTCTGGTCAGATGAGACTAAAATTGAGCTTTTTGGCCATCAAGGAAAGTGCTATGTCTGGTGCAAACCCAACACCTCTCATCACCCCGAGAACACCACCCCCACAGTGAAGCATGGTTGTGGCAGCATCATGCTGTGGGGATGTTTTCATCGGCAGGGACTGGGAAACTGGTCAGAATTGAAGGAATGATGGATGGTGCTAAATACAGGGACATTCTTGAGGGAAACCTGTTTTAGTCTTCCAGAGATTTGAGACTGGGACAGAGGTTCACCTTCCAGCAATACAATGACCCTAAGCATATTGCTAAAGCGAAACTTGAGTGGTTTAAGGGGAAACATTTAAATGTCTTGGAATGGCCTAGTCAAAGCCCAGACCTCAATCCAATTGAGAATCTGTGGTATGACTTAAAGATTGCTGTCCACCAGCGGAACCCATCCAACTTGATGAACCTGGAGCAGTTTTGCCTTGAAGAATGGGCAAAAATCCCAGTGGCTAGATGTGCCAAGCTTATAGAGACACCCCAAGAGACATGCAGCTGTAATTGCTGCAAAAAGTGGCTCTACAAAGTAGTGACTTTGGGGGGGGGGGTGAATAGTTATGCACGCTCAAGTTCTAATTTTTTTGTCTTATTTCTTGTTTGTTTCACAATAAAAAATATTTTGCATCTTCAAAGTGGTAGGCATGTTGTGTAAATCAAATGATACAACCCCCCCAAAAATCTATTTAATTCCAGGTTGAAAGGCAACAAAATAGAAAAAATGCCAAGGGTGGTGAATACTTTCGCAAGCCACTGTAGTTATTCTAATGGAAGACACTGCAAACAATATATTGAAAAGCACTGCAATCTCGCTCTGGTTGGCCCTGCTATACTCTGCCGATCCCCGTTAACAGACTACTGCCATTGGACAAAATAAGGAGGGGGAAAGACAGGCAACATACAGAAAGGGTCGGGATAGGTTTTAGATTTCTAGGGTCTGACAAGGATCATATCCCCACAAAATAAAATAAACATCTCTGTATGGCGATATCCAGATCCGCACAGCTCCCTGTCCTGGAACGCGCCCGGTCTGAGACTCAGCTTGATGACGTCACCAATGGAACCGTCTCCGGTGCTAAACGAGAGTAAGACTGACGGAAGGGAAACCACTAGACACTGGTCCAGTGTGATCACAGCAATGGTCCAAGACATGATCTCTTGAATAGGGGACCGATCCCCACAGAGAGAAATGCTCCACTCAACTCCCAGCCTCGAACACCACAAAACACACAGCTTTTAATGGAAATGACAGCCAATCCCCAGCTTCTGATTAGCTAACTCGCTGGATGTGCGTCTGATCACACCAGCCCCGCCACCCACTTATCCACTTATCTACCAATCCATCTCGTGACATACATACAGTATGTACAAGCAAACATTTTGTTTGTACCCTTTGTTGGCACCATTATGTAATCCAAAAGCACCTATAACTTGTAGCAAAACACTTCTTGGATAACAATTTGTTTGATAAAATAGACAAGATATGTCGAACAGAGAGATACCCTTTAGTTTAGTAAAAACACAATGTTTTCTTTTCCATAAAGAAAAACATATTATCATACTTGACCCCACTAGGCTCTAATTTGAAACCACACGACCATAAAACGTATCAGTATGTCTTATTTTCTGGTAGCTTGTGAAAAGATGATCCTACCCCAGCTTTCCTACATCTACCCTCCAGATTAGTTGGTGTGTGAGGTCTTAGCAGTGGCATCTTGAACATCCACAGACTACCGGGGATTTCTGTGACCCACTACCCAAACTCCACATCTCACTACTCTTCTGACAGTCTCTAAAGGTAGGAGATGGATATGCACTGATGACATGCCATTTTAGGTCAAGCAGGGAATATGCATGGGCAGTGTATTCCAGCGCATCTTATTACCAAAGGTTCTGTCAAACTACCCGGGCCACAGACCATCGTTGACCGTCTCCCGTACGGCTCTCAGGCTTAAGCCACTGACTGCCTGTGTGCCTCACTTGTCTTAACACGTTCTGATGAAAAAAAAAATTATGACTTCGTCAACCATTTTGAAAAGAAGGTCGACGACATCCGATCCTCGTTTGCTAAGTCAAACGACACCGCTGGTTCTGCTCACACTGCCCTACCCTGTGCTTTGACCTCTTTCTCCCCTCTCTCTCCAGATGAAATCTCGCGTCTTGTGACGGCCGGCCGCCCAACAACCTGCCCGCTTGACCCTATCCCCTCCTCTCTTCTCCAGACCATTTCCGGAGACCTTCTCCCTTACCTCACCTCGCTCATCAACTCATCCTTGACCGCTGGCTACGTCCCTTCCGTCTTCAAGAGAGCGAGAGTTGCACCCCTTCTGAAAAAACCTACACTCGATCCCTCCGATGTCAACAACTACAGACCAGTATCCCTTCTTTCTTTTCTCTCCAAAACTCTTGAACGTGCCGTCCTTGGCCAGCTCTCCTGCTATCTCTCTCAGAATGACCTTCTTGATCCAAATCAGTCAGGTTTCAAGACTAGTCATTCAACTGAGACTGCTCTTCTCTGTGTCACGGAGGCGCTCCGCACTGCTAAAGCTAACTCTCTCTCCTCTGCTCTCATCCTTCTAGACCTATCGGCTGCCTTTGATACTGTGAACCATCAGATCCTCTTCTCCACCCTCTCCGAGCTGGGCATCTCCGGCGCGGCCCACGCTTGGATTGCGTCCTACCTGACAGGTCGCTCCTACCAGGTGGCGTGGCGAGAATCTGTCTCCGCACCACGTGCTCTCACCACTGGTGTCCCCCAGGGCTCTGTTCTAGGCCCTCTCCCATTCTCGCTATACACCAAGTCACTTGGCTCTGTCATATCCTCACATGGTCTCTCCTATCATTGCTATGCAGACGACACACAATTAATCTTCTCCTTTCCCCCCTCTGATAACCAGGTGGTGAATCGCATCTCTGCATGTCTGGCAGACATATCAGTGTGGATGACGGATCACCACCTCAAGCTGAACCTCGGCAAGACGGAGCTGCTCTTCCTCCCGGGGAAGGACTGCCCGTTCCATGATCTCGCCATCACGGTTGACAACTCCATTGTGTCCTCCTCCCAGAGTGCTAAGAACCTTGGCGTGATCCTGGACAACACCCTGTCGTTCTCAACTAACATCAAGGCGGTGACCCGTTCCTGTAGGTTCATGCTCTACAACATTCGCAGAGTACGACCCTGCCTCACGCAGGAAGCGGCGCAGGTCCTAATCCAGGCACTTGTCATCTCCCGTCTGGATTACTGCAACTCGCTGTTGGCTGGGCTCCCTGCCTGTGCCATTAAACCCCTACAACTCATCCAGAACGCCGCAGCCCGTCTGGTGTTCAACTTTCCCAAGTTCTCTCACGTCACCCCGCTCCTCCGCTCTCTCCACTGGCTTCCAGTTGAAGCTCGCATCCGCTACAAGACCATGGTGCTTGCCTACGGAGCTGTGAGGGGAACGGCACCTCCGTACCTTCAGGCTCTGATCAGGCCCTACACCCAAACAAGGGCACTGCGTTCATCCACCTCTGGCCTGCTCGCCTCCCTACCTCTGAGGAAGTACAGTTCCCGCTCAGCCCAGTCAAAACTGTTCGCTGCTCTGGCACCCCAATGGTGGAACAAACTCCCTCACGACGCCAGGTCAGCGGAGTCAATCACCACCTTCCGGAGACACCTGAAACCCCACCTCTTTAAGGAATACCTAGGATAGGATAAAGTAATCCTTCTAACTCCCCCCCCTTAAAAGAGTTAGATGCACTATTGTAAAGTGGTTGTTCCACTGGATATCATAAGGTGAATGCACCAATTTGTAAGTCGCTCTGGATAAGAGCGTCTGCTAAATGACTTAAATGTAATGTAATGTAAATGTTAAGCCACTGACTGCCTGTGTGCCTCACTTGTCTTAACACGTTCTCAGGACTATCCTCTTTCCCTCATCATCATCACCGTTAGGTTATAATGCTGCGTTGCGTGGGAAGCATGATATTGAGAAGTGTCCAGTGAAACAAACTCTCAAGTGGACCGAACAGGTTACAACAGTGAAACTTGGTTGTGTGGAAACAGAAGCCTACATCAGTTTTGACTTGTGTGATTATTTCATGCATTAAAAACTCATTGGCCAATAGAAAATCATTTGCACAGGCCATCAACTTTCACAAGCCTGTTATAGACATTGTCATCCTTTACAAGGCAGACACTTGTCATTGCAATGCCACAGGCCTCCCACAGCAAAACAAGCTGAAATGTAGCCTCACATTGAAGCGTTTTACCATTTTCTTTTCAGGACAACCAGGCCTACAAGTAGAATACAAAATAATTTGACATAAACAGTTGCATTCATGAGTTTTATTGACAAATGTCAATAAACAAATAAGGTCTGCCAAGCAAAATCCGAATAAAAAAATGAATTTATAAGAATGCCGTAAGTACAGAAATTGTTTACTCGGTGGGTAATGAATGTCCAACTAGTCAGTGACAACTGTGTGGATTTTGGAGTTTGTTACAGCTACTATGTGAGCTTATTACAGTACTATAGACATTATTTCCTGGGATTTCCTATGATCTTCTATGTAGAAGAACCCCTTACCTTCTAACGACTCTTGTGTAGCTTGTGAGCACCATAGAGCAAAACGTCAGAGTCTCAGCTTTTCATAGATGGTTCATAATAGTTTGTAGTTCACCATTCGGACTCTACAGACGTTTTTGTGAGAAGAACCGCCCCTTGACCCCGCCTCGGACCCCTTCTGCACTTGTCTCACAAACACTGCTCTAACTCAGCCCCCGTTAATCACACATACTAATGGTTGGTATCAGCGGATACAGAAGAATAGACAAATCCAATGGTACAACTAGAAGACTGTAGCTCAAACACACAATGTTTTAAATGGGTTAGTCCAAAACGCGCCAGTGTGATAGTGGGACTCAACAGGTAGTAGCTGAGTCAGCTCTTGTCCATGTGAGCTACATTTGGCAGAACACAGCAGGCTAGTGTGTCATGCAGCCCAACACCAGCCCACAGGGGGACATCTGTCCCTATATTTAGCCAGTGATGGGTGATACTGTTACATATCAAACTACAGGATCCTTCCGACTCGGCAGATTGCAGGGGACTAGGGGAGAGCCAGGGGGAATGGGAGATGGGTGAATGAGGGCCAGAGCAGGTTGTGGGCAGTAATTAAGACCATCTGTGTTCAACCTGAGCTATCTGTGACCAAAACTAAAAAACTCTCAGAACAACTCCTAAACCCTTCATCTTGCTATGCCCTGTCAATGGCAAACATGAACATAAACCCAAAAATATTTGTTTTTTTAAAAGACATTTGATACTAATTCCTCTTTATTACGTCGCTATTCAAATATATTACATTCTGTCGGTATAAAGTTTTTATTCCTGTATTGTCATTCTGTTTTTTTTTGTTGTTTTTTTTACATGAGAAGAAAACACTCCTACACATACAGTGCATTTGGAAAATATTCAGACCCCTTGACTTTTTACACATTTTATTACGCTACAGCCTTAGTCTGAAATTGATTAAATCGTTTTTTCCCTCATCAATCTACACACAATACTCCATAGTGACAAAGCAAAAACAGGTTTTTGCTTTTAAATTTGTAAAAAATAAACAACTGACATCACATTTACATGAGTATTATTTACTCAGTACTTTGTTGAAGCACCTTTGTCAGCGATTACAGCCTCAAGTCTTCTTGGATATGACGCTACAAGCTTGGCACACCTGTATTTGGGGAGTTTCTCCCATTCTTCTCTGTAGATCCTCTCCAGCTCTGTCAGGTTGGATGGGTAAGGTCGCTGCACAGCTATTTTCAGGTGTCTCCAGAGATGTTTGATCGGGTTCAAGTCCAGGCTCTGGCTGGGCCACTCAAGGACATTCAGAGACACACTCCTGCGTTGTCTTGGCTGTGTGCTTAGGGTCGTTGTCCTGTTGGAAGGTAAACCTTTGCCCCAGTCTGAGGTCCTGAGCGCTCTGAAGCAGGTTTTCATCAAGGATCTCTCTTTGTACTTTGCTCCGTTCATCTTTCCCTTGATCCTGATTAGTTTCCCTCTCCCTGCCGCTGAAAAACATCCCCACAGCATGATGCTGCCACCACTATGTATTACCATAGAGATGGTGCCAGGTTTCCTCCAGATGTAACGGTTTGCATTCAGGCCAAATAGTTCAATCTGGGATCCATCAGACCAGAGAATCTTGTTTCTCATGGTCTGAGAGTAATTTAGGTGCATTTTGGCAAACTCCAAGGAGGCTGTCATGTGCCTTTTACTGAGGAGTGGCTTCCGTCTGGCCACTCTAACATAAAGGCCTGATTGGTGAAGTGCTGCAGAGATGGTTGTCCTTCTGGAAGGTTCTCCCATCTCCGCAAGGGGACTCAGGAGGTCTGTCAGCGTAACCATCAGATTCTTGGTCACCTCCCTGACCAACGCGCTTCTCCCCAGATTGCTCAGTTTGGCCGGGTGGCCAGCTCTAGAAAGAGTCCTGGTGGTAACAAACTTCTTCCATTTAAGAATGATGGAGGCCACTGTGTTCTTGGGGACCTTCGATGCTGCAGACGTCTTTTGGTACCCTTCCCTAGATGTGTAACTCGACATAATCCTGTCTCGGACCTCTACAGACAATTCCTTCAACCTCATGGCTTGGTTTTGCTCTGACATGCAGTGTCAACTGTGGGACCTTAAATAGACAGGTGTGTGTGCCTTTCCAAATCATGTCCAATCAATAGAATTTACCACAGGTGGACTCCAATCAAGTTGTAGAAACTGATTTTTGTTTGTAATAAATTTGCAAAAATAAAACCTGTTTTCGTATTGTCATAGTGGGGTATTGTGTGTAGATTGAGGATGACATTTTATAATAAGGCTGTAACATAACAAAATGTGGATAAAGGGAAGGGGTCTGAATACTTTCAGAATGCACTGTACATATTTGGCAGATGTAATATCAAGTAAAAAAGCGAAAGACATTTATGACAGTAAACACTCGACAGTTACGTGATTGACACATCAAACATCCCAAGTGGCACAATAATGCCACGTTCAAAACAACTGGGCACTTGGAAATCTCCGACTTCCAACTTCAGTTCAGTGCATTCAAGACAGCTGGAAAAAAAGAGCGCCGACTGGGAAAATAGTTTTGAATGGTCATCCAACTCGGAATTCCAATTTGGAAACTCGGGGATCCTTCTAGAACTCTGACTTTCCGACCTGAAAATCCCTGATATCATGATTTGACCTCCTTTTTCCAGAGTTCCCAGTTGTCTTGAAAGGACCATAAATACAGTAATTGTCAGCATGTTAGTGCTACAGTGACCACACAGTTACCGCTGCAAAAAGTAATTGTTCACTCGTCCAACAGCCCACATTATCAATCAACGCACACAGGAATGGGCAGGTGTTTCTTCCTCTTCTAATGTGTGTGTATGTGTGTTTACTTAACTTTCCTTGTGGGTACCTGAAGTCCTCACAAGGATAGTAAAACAAGGAAAATTCAGACAAGTGGGGACATTTTGCCGGTCCCCACGAGGAAAAACGCTATTGTAGGCTTAGGGTTTAGGTTTAGCGTTAGGGTTACAATTAGGGTTAGGAGTTAGGGTTAGGTATAGTTTTAGGGTTATGGGTTTGGGGTTAAGGTTAGGCTTAAGGTTAAGGTTAGAATTATATTTAGAAGTTAGGGAAAATAGGATTTTGTATGGGAATCAATTCTTTGGTCACCACAAAGATAGCAATACAAAACGGTGTGTGTGTGCGTGCGTGCGTGAGGTTTGTGCTGTGGGTATCATGTGATCCAGAGGTCAGTGTTCCATACAGTCTTTCAAAAGCAGTCTTGCTTCTTAAGTTCTTCTCCCAGATAGAAGAGTAGAAAGGCTGGGTGTGGAGGATGTGTGACAGAGAGAAAAGATGAACATCACACCTGGGGTGGAGTCCCGTTCTTGAGGATGGAGATTGCTGCCAAATCCGGCGCCCCAGAACGCTTGTCATAGTCCATTCAGAGAGGTGTCTATAGTCCATGTCTTTGAGAGCGACATTTACTTTGTTTAGCTTTTTCCAGGCATACTGCGCAACTCTTCTAAAATTTATACTAGAATAGAAAGAAAGATAAACACACAGATGAGACATACACATAGAAGTATGCAAATTATATTTATATATGGTTGAATGCCTGTTTGAGTGTTTGTCTCTGTTTAATATTTGCATGTACTTTATGTCTGTTCAAATAGTTGTTGTTTTCTTTGAAATACTTTGAGCTTTTGATTGAGCCTGCCTGGAGTGCCAGATGAGCAGCGTTAGCACTTTATGGGATATCCCATTGGTTACATTGCGGGGAATGGCTGCTGCATTACCGTGGTGAAGTGAACGATGATAAATATGGCGATGATGAGGAGGCCGATGATGATGGAGGCGATGGCCACTTGGAGAGCTTTCTGACCGAGTCGTCGCGAGCCGTCATAGTCTTGCAACTCATAACTTTTCCTGGACTGCATGGGGACAAGAGGGAAAACACTTCACCAAGGGAGCGTTCAACTTCACCAGCAGTCCTGGACTAAAATGTGTTGCTTCACCATGATCATTTAAGGAGAAACATGTTCATGCCACATACCTACCTCATACTGAAGTAGACCTGTATTTGAAAAATAATTTGGAGTAAAAGAAATGTGTCATATTTACATGTGATACTCACATGTGAATGAGGTACGGAACACGTAACACCACACATGGGTTCAAATAGTATCCGTTTTCTTTCTAATATTTTGAGTGTTTGATTGAGCCTGGCTTGAGTGCCAGATGGGTGGGATTTGCACTTTTTACTATTCCATTGATTACATTGCACCAGACAAGCTCAATCACGGGCTGTTTAGAAAAAATACTATATGAACCCAGGTCTGCATAACATTGTGTGATTGTGTGTTTGAGAGTGAGAAAAGAAAGGTGGGAGAGAAAGTAAGGGAGTCCAAACCCTTTGGATGGGAAAGTGTGTCAGTGACGTGGTGTTTTGAGAGGTGAAAGGAGCGAGCATGTTAGGAGGGCACATCGAGCACGTCAGAGGGCACTTCGATGAAACCCTGCCCTACCACAGACACATCTGTTCCTCTCATCAGACACATTTGGCTCTTTTTTCTTCCTCAAACACAGACACATACACAGACAGACCGACAAGCCATGCACATACACGCACGGCCACACGCAGATATTAAAGTAAATACGGGATTACCGGTGGACTCCTTCCCATATTACCAACACCACTTCTATTTCTCGGTCCCACAAAAACACACACACATCGTGAGAAAGTTGGGGCAGAGATCCTAGTGTGATCAGCCAGCTCTCAACACCATATCTTATGACCTGACATGTAGCTTAAGAACATGTGAGAATTGCAAAGGAGAACTGTTGTGCTGGCAAGCATTCAAAGCTGGTGCAACAGATATTTTTTTTACGGCTTGTTGCTGGAATCCCAGAATATGATTTTTTTCCTTTAGAGACGCAGTCAAAAGCTAGAGCAGAGCTGCTTTCCGCTCTCCTCTTTCCCCATGCTTTTGAATAACCGCTAATGGACACAATCAGTTTCCACCTGCATTGCTATATTTCAAAAAATGCTAGCCAGATTATTCTGGACATTGCTAAATATTTAGCTAATGATTTAAAAAAATGCTTTGGAGGAAACAACATCCTAGGGAAGTTGAAAATATGGTCAACTTCAAAAATGCGTACTGTCCCTTTATTACTACATAAACAGAACGCGATTAAGATTATTAGGATTATTTTATAATTGCAAAAATTGTGAAATACAACTGGCCATATGTTTACAATGTATTCATCTTGCAACATATCACTCAGCATTGGCTTTTTCCTTCATGGAAATTGACCTGAGGTACTTTTCACATCATTTTCAATATATTTCTCATTCAGTATCCTATAAATTTATATCAGCTTTAAGACATATATTAGTCAGTGAGTAAACCGTTTCCCATATGCCTGTGATGTCCCCTACTCACCAGTACTGAAAAGACCAGAGCTACAATGTTGACTGGGTACGCGGGGCAGAAGCAGGTGAGGATTGTTAGCCACAGGTAACTGTGGAGGGGAGGTGGAGGATGCTGTTCCCCCATAAAACTAAGTCTGTCAAAGTCTGCACTCCCATTTAGGGAACTCTTAACACCCAAATGCCCTCTTATCGGCTCCAGAGCCAGAGGATGGGCCATGGTGTGGGTAACAGACGACAAGAGCGACAACACAGCCAACGAGAAGAAAAGAGAAACGAGCCACAAAACAACCAATGGAGAAAAAGGGAAAGTTAAAACAGATGGAGATGAAGAAATTTCAGGCCAAAAGAAAACAGAAGTAAAAAAATAATGGCCAAATGACAGAAATTCAGCCAATTGTAGGAATGGTACACAGCACAGGAACAACCCCACTCAGAAGAGGGGAAAAAAGGGTTGAAAACCTGACTTGGAAAAAGGAAGGATGGAATAGCCAGTGAAGGAGTAGAGTTGAGCAAGCTTCCCGGAACTGTCCAGAACTGATTGAGGGTTCTGAAGAAGGGAGGCTGGTGTGGAATGGGGGCGTCGAGAACTGTACCCTCGCGTAGAGCTGACCTCATTTTCTTTAGGGTGGGCAACATTACCACCCCGTCTCACACACCCCTCCCCAGGCAAGAGAAAGGAGGGAGACGAGAGACCAGGATCTGACCTCATATGCTGTGGCTAACATTAATCTCCCCCCTTCACACACACACACTGGCAGCCAGTCCTGGCCAACACTGAGCAAAGTGTGTGTGTTAGTGGTGGAGGTCACTGTTTACCACTGGGACTTTGAACATTCCCAAATGAGTTTGTTAAGTGTATAACACTGTATTTCCCACACTCACAAACAACATTTACTCACACTGCAATCAATTCATCAATAAGACAAGGGTGACTAGCCAACCCTACTGCTTCTGTTTGAGCCTACCTTGAGCACACCTGGGTGGTGTTCAGTAGGTATGAAGTGGGACAAAATGTACTGTACCTAGTAAAATAAAGGTTACGTATTAATATGTGCTTTGTCCTGCCAAGGTCAGGAACGGTGCTAGAGTCCTTCCAAAATATGTATTGATGCTTCCCCTACATTTAAGTGTCCCCCACTATAATAGGACATTTTTGGGGACTATATGTTGTTCCATGTAGTGAATGTTATTCAATGTGTTTCTATTGGCTAATAGCAGTAATACCAAATTCAATGTTTTATCCAATAATTTTTGTATATATTTTTTTAATACCTTAAGGGGTAGAGCAAAATGGAGAATGCCATCGTGTTTGAGTGTCTCATCTTTCAATATAGTGGTAGGTCAAACCGTTCGGACGCTATAGACGTTTTGTGAGAAAGCCAATTTTCAGGATGTCTCATGGTCTGACAAACACTGCTCTAGCTCTGCCACCTTTGACCACAGATGCGGAAGGGCTAAAACGGCGGATGTGGTGGATTGAGACGCAGCCCAGATATCTCAAGTGCTTAAACAGACTGATTTTTGTATTAAATTAATTCGATTTCCGCTGGGCCTAAGAAATTGTAGAAGTAAAAAAAAAAACAGAACCACAATCTCAGTGGAATGCTTTAAAATAATTTATTAGGAATTTTAAAATGGACATTTCCAGAGGAGAAAAAAAAGAAAGAAAAAAAGAAATACAATAAGATAAAGCGGGTGGGGAACAGTCCAAATAAAAGTTTAGTTACAGTGTTGGTCAAGACCTTGAAGTTGGAGCTTTAACAACCAAGGCCTTGCCCCTTTTCCGACCCTGAAGAAAGCATCAACATAAACAAACAAAAAACACCAGCATCTTAAAAATCACAGAATCATTATTGTGCACCGGGAACGAAATCGGACAAGAGAAAAATATAATTTCCTTTTTGTTCTGAAAAAAAGTCTTAATGCCATGGAATTATCCATACTCCCATTGCCATTAATAGCAGTATTAATATTCCTAAAATAAAAAATAACGTATTGCTTTTTGAAAGTTAAAAAGTTACAGTGTTCGTGTCCAGCAGTAGTTTTGTGTAGTGCCCCAGCCAGTTCGAAAAGGGCAGTACTAGCCAGTATAACATGGGAGATTCTTGTTCATGTTTAGTGGAAGACTTTGTGGAACATCAACAAAATTCATTTGATTTTCATTGAAATATCTCTGTCAAAAGAAAGGGGACAATTCCACTCTGTCTCCTCCTCCATTCCAGCTACTGGTATGTGTATACCTCTTTTCTGTACTGACTGGGACAGAGGCTGCGTTCCATTTCAGTTTA
The DNA here is from genome assembly GCF_045679555.1 of Salvelinus alpinus. NCBI lineage: Eukaryota > Metazoa > Chordata > Actinopteri > Salmoniformes > Salmonidae > Salvelinus > Salvelinus alpinus. The sequence goes on from NC_092087.1 coordinate 42,242,920, forward strand.
CCTAGCCCCTAGTCCCTAGATCTGAAAGGACACATAGGATACGTGGTGTTAGACCAAAATGGAACCAGCCAAACATTTCAGTACCAAAATGTCAGTCAAAAAATGCATGTCATGTCAACTTTCGAATCTAGCTAATTCCATACGTCAGCTCACTATTGTGCGCGCACACATCACACACAAACAAACACACCGTCACACATAATGACACAATCACCTTCTAAGGTCATCAGAGGACAAATACAACCATGATGTAACCGTTTTTTTAAGAGTCAATTGCTTTGTTAAATATGTCCTTCATTTGTTTCTACGGTCCGTATGACCGTACATAGAACAGCAAGAAAGAAACAAGAAACAAAATAAAACATAATGAAGGAAAATAGAGCAAAAATATATATACTTTCCCCCCAAAAAAGTTATATTAAATCCCACCCAATCCCCCTTAACCCCGACCATGCACCCTCACCAGAGCCAATTAAAAATCCTCAGGGCCTCACTTCAGTTTTTCCTTATCTCTCAGGGATACATGGATGTCATGTCCATAGAAATAAAATGACTAGAACAGGAACCCCCATTCAAGTAACAATATTTCTATGGTTTTGTCACTTGGTAAGAGTGTGCCTTTAAGGGGTCCAATTCAATAGAAATCAGTTACTGGCATGTTCACAGTAAGAAACTAAATGAAAGGAAAGGGAAAAGGACCCAACTGTGAGAATTCAAGCATGTTCTCTTTTTGATACCAATTTCTAATGAAAAGGGTCTTATCATTTCGTCTTATTTACAAATATCATCTAGTCTTCAACCCTGCTAATGCATGTTGTTGGCCTAAACACCAAACAAATGCTGAGGGGATTGCCACTTTCAAATAGAAAATTACCTGCCACTGTACAACACGTTTGTTGTAGTAGTTAAGCAGACTTCCAGTTAAATTGGCGCCAAACGATTAATAGTAACCCCGCCTGCTGATCAAAGTTCAACATCCCCTCCCTCCTCCCCTACACCACCCTCCCCTCAAAATCTATATACAATATTTTACAGGAAGAAAATAAAACATTCCTTTCAAAACCAATTACGGAAGAAAATATCTAACCGATTATCATCATTATTATCATTGCGTTCAATATTAATAACAATATTACAAATGTTTTGTTTTAAAAACTATCAAAATATACATTTTAGTTTTCTTTTCATGTTTTCTGTGACACGTTTGTTAAAAATTGAAATTACATCATTTCTTTGTTCTTCCTCTGTTTAAATGGGTTAGGTACACCTTTTGACAAGGAGACACCATCCCACACACCAGTTCATCTCTCTCTAATCCTCTCTCCTCCTCCATCTCACCCCGGTAACACATTAAAGGGAGGTCAACGGAACAGACAACACATCAAAACATTGCGATTAAATAAAAAAAATCCTCAAATATAAAGCAAAACATATCTGACAGAATCTGTGTTTGCCTTGAGCGTAACCCACAAACGTTATTTTCTCACTTACTTTTCTGCCAGAGCAATATTTAAAAAAAGAAACAGCATTGGAATCTAATTAAATAAACCTACGTGAAGGTAAAGGATAGGAGAAACAAGGGATTGAGAAGAGGGAGTGATATTAGTACAGGAAAACAGGATACAGAAGTTAAAAAAATAAAAGATCTTCAGTCAGTGGGTGGAGTCAGGGGGAGCCAGGGGTACGGGTTTTGAACTGTGGCCGCCAATCGGATTGTGCCATGGGTAGGCACACAGCAGTTTGATTGGCTCGTCAGCAGAAGGGACCTCCTCCCGTGCCCGGTGATTTGCTAAATCTGCTCAGTGGTAACCGTTGGTGAAGGCAGTAGCGATAAGAGGACCCTGGGAAAAGAAAGACACACGGACTATTAGAGACAGAGCAGCTGGTAGATAGTTTGAAATGAAGAAAGGATATGGTTTACAAAATTGCCAACATTTTATTGATTTGTCATTATACAATTTACACTTCCATATTAAAAACTGGTAAGCAAATCCCTGGTTTCCCCTAGCATCAGATACATGCCACATGCCACCTAGCGGGCTCCTTTAGCTACCTCTTATATCCCTCTTCACGATATTCCAACCATGGGTCATATTCATTAGGCACCAAAAGCAAGACAACAGACTAAACCTGGGAGAGACTACTCAAATTTCAGTTGTGAAACGTGATAGTGACGTACCCCAAGACCGTGGCCGAATCCTGAGTTGGGGCCGGGACTGGCTGCGCTGAGATAGCTGCTCAGTGCTGAGTCCTGACTGGCTGCCGCATACAGGTCAGCCATTGGCCCAGGGCTGCTGGTGCCCAGGTAGCCTGCGTTACGTGACTGGGTGGAACCTGAGAGCGAGAGAGATGGAGAGAGACAGAGCGAGAGAGTTGAGAGAGAGAGACAGTCAATCAGTCAATCACATACACATAGACAACTGACAGGCAGAACGACGAAGGAGAATTATCTACCTCTCATAGCCGCTGCTGCTGCTGCTGCCATTGGTCCGTATGCTGACAGTGGAATGGCTGAGGGACAGAGGGACAATTTCAGATGTCTTCTTTTACCTATACCAGTACGTTGCCTTACAAAACAGTGTTTGGCAGTGTGTAAATTAAGTTTGGAAAACACTTCATTGCCAGGTATGGTCCCGTGTGGCTCAGTTGGTAGAGCATGGCGCTTGCAACGCCAGGGTTGTGGGTTCATTCCCCACGGGGGGACCAGGATGAATATGTATGAACTTTCCAATTTGTAAGTCGCTCTGGATAAGAGCGTCTGCTAAATGACTTAAATGTAAATGTAGGTAGATTCCCGTTTCTTCTGCCCAATTTCAATCTCGACTCATCGCTGCAACTCCCCAACGGGCTTGGGAGGTTAAGGTCAAGTCATGCGTCTTCTGAAAAATAACCTGCCTAACCGTGCATTTTAACACACGCCCGCTTAAGCCGGAAGCACCAATGTGTCGGAGGAAACACCGTTCACCTGACGGCCACGGTCAGCCTGCAGGCGCCCGGACTGCCACAAGGAGTCGCTAGAGCACGGTGAGCCAAGTAAGACACCCACGACCAGACCCTCCCCTAACCCGTACAACACTGGGCCAATTGCACGCCACCCTATTGGACTCCCGTTCACGGCCGGTTGTGATACAGCCCGGGATCGAACCCGGGGCTGTAGTGACACCTCTAGCACGGCGATGCAGTGCCTTAGACTGTTGCGCCACTCGGGAGGCCGGTAGTTTACCGTTTTAAAGATGGTGAAACCGTGCCCAAAATATCCAAGCGTAACATTGTTCGGGTCAATTCCATGATTCATCAATTTTTTATTTTTTAATCAAAGTTAGGTTTGAACCCTTCTAGATTGGAAAAAGGAGGGCCATTACACCATTCCGCCACAGGTTGGCGATGTTGCCTTGTAAAGACAGAGATTGTGAGCTACCTGTAGATCTTAGAGGAGTGACTGACCTGTGAGCTCAGAGGGGTGGGATGATGTCAGAAGGGTGGTCCTCTCTAAATGGAATTCTAGAACAGAAATGTCAAGAGAGCGCTTTTTTAATACCAACACCATCCACGTGCTAATCGACTCACACACACACACACACACACACACACACACACACACACACACACACACACACACACACACACACACACACACACACACACATGAACATGTGCACACACACATGAACATGTGCACACACAAGCAAGCAATTTAGAATGGGTATGAGAGACTACAGGGGAGAAGGGTGGTAGGGGGAAAGGAGAGAAAGGAGGCGCAGTGAGGTCAGAGTCGAAGAAAGAGAAAACGGGGAGATAAAGGTGCAGCAGAGATTATTTCTTACATGAGAGGGGAGGGGAGGAGGACGTCAAAACCAAAATACAACTCTCTGAACTCTACAAGCAGCCAGACTCTGCCATATGCGTTTATACATGGAGTAAAAAGTGTAGGCATGTCTGTGTGTTTGGCACCTAACGTAAAACTAACATCAGTATGTATCTGACATGATCACTAGGCCAATGCATTGTTTCTGTTGTCAGACCTAGCCAGTTCTTTGGATAATTAACAGACTCAAGTCGTCTGTACGTCTGTAACTCATACTCTACATAAACAAGTGTGACAGAGAGAGCAATGCTCATATACCAGGGAACTGGTAGGTGTATCCAGGCGCGATGCTAGGGTAGCCACGGCTAGCGTACGTAGCTGCTTGGAAGCCTGGGTAGCCTGTGAAGAGACAAATAAATACCCATCAGGATACGGCTGAAGGAGATGATGCTATTGCATTCATATTAGACCTCATGTAGCATGTAGCAACTAGCACCATAACTCAGTACCATGCTGTTGCCATGACTGACCTGTAGGTGGAGCAAGATACTATGACTTCACCGCAGGCCATAGCCTACTTGAATCCCACTGGAACACATCCCCCTCTACATCTCCTCCCATCTCTTTAGCCCTGCTCTCCAGTTCTGGCCAAGAATTCATAGAGCGTCTCTGAGTAGGTCACCCCTGTTATATACTGTAGATCATATATATATTTTTTCCCCCACCTTTATTTAACCAGGTAGGCAAAATTTGATTTGATTTGAGAACGAGTTCTCATTTACAACTGCGACCTGGCCAAGATAAAGCAAAGCAGTTCGACACATATAACAACACAGAGTTACACATGGAGTAAAACAAACATACAGTCAATAATACAGTAGAAAAATAAGTCTATATACAATGTGAGCAAATGAGGTGAGATAAGGGAGGTAAAGGCAATAAATAGGCCATGGTGGCAAAGTAAATACTATATAGCAATTAAATATTAATTGTTAAAAAGGCAAAACTGATCCTAGATCAGCACCCTTACTCTGAGAAGCTTTATTATGGTTCCAGAGTGTTTAGAGGCAGCTAAATGACAGTGTTATTGTTCTTACCCAGCATGCCGATCCCCAGCATGAAGGCGTCCATGCCGTAGGGCATCACCCTGGCACGACCTCGAGCCGTACCCGTTGGTGACATCACTTCCTTGGGCTGGGCTTTCTTGCACTCCACCTGGAGTGGAATGCAAATGGTTTGAAATATTCTGCACATAGACACACACACTCCTCACTATCAACACTGACGCACACATTCGCACATACACATACACACATTGCCTGCCTACATACCATTTTGTTGTTGATTTCGTGGAAATGGATCTCACACACTTTCTCCACCATGTCTTCATTCTCGAAGGTCACAAAGCCGAAACCTGAGGGACACAGGAACACAGACTGCTTTACCTTCCACTATGGCCATTTGTTTCCATTTTCTATTAAACTGAATGCAATCATGACTTCACATGTCCAGTTCTTCCAGGTTAGGTGTCACCAAGGAAGAAAAGGAGATGAGGGAAGGAGGCGAGGAAAGAAACGAATGATTGGGACACAGCCCATGTTTAATACTCACTTTGTCCTCTTTCCTATCCTCATATCCTGTACACTTCTTTCCCCCATCCTTCTCTCCCTCAAATCATATTATTTAAAAAGAATTGCTTTCATCTATTCAATCCCTTTCAGATGACAGAACATAAAGGTAGCAGAGACTCCATCAAAGTATTGAGACTCACCTGGTCTCTCCCCCTTTCTCTCCCTACTCCATTACATGTTCCTTCTCCCTTCCCTCCCCCACACCTCAAGAGGCTGTGAGGGGATTTAGCCGGGTTTGCGTGCCCTAACTGTCAATCTGTCGTCGTGGTAAAGGGGGATGGGGTAGAGTATTAGCTAAGGTTTTAGCCTGAGCCCCGATTAAACGAGCTGACCAATTAACCCTTCTCGCCTTCCTTTACTTGTTCCTCCCTGACTGATTCACACTATAGGGCCGACCCAAACTGTACTCCGTTGGCTCAGATACTTTTTTCCCCACATGGTCCTTTCCAGCATGGTTCCAACAACTATGGCCTAACCAGCTCATCCCAGTACAGCTCCCGCACATTAAAATACTGAGTGTGTGTTTATCTAAACAATGTGTGAGAGTCTGATAATGTGTGTTAATGTGTGTGTTATTTGTTTCCCGCATAACATTATTTACACTACAAATCAATGTGTGCTATGTTGCCATTCCATGCATGGCTGAACCAAGGATCAGGCTCTTCAATACCGTCACAATGCAAGAGGTTTACTTTTGCACCAACAAACCAGCCAGTATGGTCTGCCAACTGATCTGAGAGAAGATTATCACAATGAATTTTGTTTGTTTGTGTGTGTATGTGTGTATGTGTGTGTGTGTGTGTGTGTGTGTGTGTGTGTGTGTGTGTGTGTGTGTGTGTGTGTGTGTGTGTGTGTGTGTGTGTGAGTCGGCTGGTGTTTCGTGGCAATACCTCTGTGTCTGTTGGTGGTTTTGTCGAACATGAGCATGGCGTCATCGACCTATGAGAGAGAGAGAGAGATAGAGAGAGAGAGGTAGAGAGAGAGACAGAGAGAGATGAGCTTGGACAAACACAAACACACAGGCCATTACACAGCATGGGGCTTCATTGTCCCTCCTTCAGGTCCTGTGCTTTGGAGCAAGAGAGGAGAGTGGGCTAACAGATGGAGAAAGAGGAAGGGAACGAGGGGGGTGACAGGTGACAAAGGAGGAGGAGAGAAAGAAGGGGGTACAGGGGAGAGGAAAAAGAGCGTGGGAGAGAAAAGGGGAGAAAGAAGAGGCAGTCGTTCTTTCTCTGTAAAGTTAAACAGTGTCTCACTCCCCAAGTTCTAGGAGGGAATATTCTCTCTCTCTCGCAATCTCTATGTAAATATATATATATATATATATACATAGAGAGAGTGAGAGTAATATATATATACACTGAGTGTACAAAACATGAGGAACACCTTCCTAATATTGAGTTGCACCCCCTTTTGCCCTCAGAACAGCCTCAATTCGTTGGGGCATGGACTCCACAAGGTGTGGAAAGCGCTCCATAGGGATGCTGGCCCATGTTGACTCCAATGACATATCAAGTTGGCTGGATGTCCTTAGGGTGGTGGACCATTCTTGATACACACGAGAACTGTGAGGCGTAAAAAAACCAGCAGCGTTGCAGTTCTTGACTCAAACCGGTGAGCCTGGCACCTACTACCATACCCCGTTCAAAGGCACTTAAATATTTTGTCTTGGCCATTCACCCCCTGAACGGCACACGTACACAATCCATGTCTCAATTGCCTCAAGGCTTAAAAATCAGTCTTTAACATGTCTCCTCCCCTTCATCTACACTGATTGAAGTGGATTTAACAAGTGACATAAATAAGGGGTCGTAGCTTTCACCTGGATTCACCTGGTCAGTCTATGTCATGGAAAGAGCAGGTGTTCCTAATGTTTTGTGCACTCAGTGTATGTTTGGTGGGGGGGGTAAGCTTTTGTGTCCTGTTCTCTAGCTCTTTGTTCTCCTCTCCACAAAGTTTACTATTCCCATGGAGACCCTGTAAATAATTTCAATTAGGAGAATTTACCCTCCTCTCACTACTCTCACTATGAATAGAACTACAGAGAGAAAGATCTGTGTGAGAAAGAGAGAGAGAGAGAGAGGGTGAAAGGGGGAATTGAGAGAGAGGGACAAAGTTGAAAAAGGGCTTACTAGAGGGAGAGAAAATGAATTTTGCGTGGCGACGCAGAAAAGAGAGGAGGCGAGAGATAGTTCAGGACAGAATAAGGATGGGAGGGGGATTGGTGCATACGAAAGAGTGGGTCGAGGGTGAAAAGGATAAAAGAGTTTGGGGGAGAGAGTGAGGGTTGGATGGACAGAAAGACAGACAGAAGGACAGGCAGGGAGAGAGAGAGAACAAAGAGAAGTGGGGGCTTTGTCAACATGCACCCCTTTCATTCTTCCTTTCCCTCCGTTTTTTTTCTTTTTCTCCCACTCTTCTCCCTGCAGCCCTATTCATGCTGACCCCATCCCCTCTTTACTCTCCTTTGCTGGTAAGAAAGTTAGCACAAACTCCTCTAATAGAGGAACTGTGAAACTACTCCATGTTTTGCCAGTGAGAGACATCATCAGTATAACCATCGCTTAAGACACACAGCATGAGTGCATTCCTATTTTCATTACCTATCAGCGTAATGAAACTTAACACAGGCTGAAATGTGAGTGGAGGAAAGCTCTGGACTCCAGTTTGATGTTTAACCTTTGAGATCATCTATTTGGTGTCATAATGAAAGCAGTACATATAACTAAAGTACTTAAGTAAAAATACTTGAAAGTACTACTTAAGTAGCTTTTGGAGGTATCTGTACTTTACTTTACTGTTTCTATTTTCACTGACACCCATAAGTACTTGTTACATTTTGAATGCTTAGCAGGACAGGAAAATGGTCAAATTCACACTCTTATCAAGAGAACATCCCTGGTCTTCCCTACTGCCTCTGATCTGGCGGACTCACGAAACAGTGAGAGTGCTGGAGTGAGCCCATGGCTAGCCGTAAATAAAATAAAAACAAGAAAATGGTGTCGTCTGGTTTGCTTAATATAAGGAATTTGAAATGATTTCTACTTTTACTTTTGATACTTAAGTATATTTTAGCAATTACATTTACTATTGATACTTAATTATATTTAAAACCAAATACTTTTAGACTTTTACTCAAGTAGGGTTTTACTGGGTGACTTTCACTTTCACTTTTCATTTTCTGTTAAGGTATCCTTACTTTTACTCAAGTATGACAATTGGGTACTTTTTCCACCACTGGCAATATATTTAGTTGATTTGAATGATCTAATAAACAAAGTTTACACAAGCTGTGCTAGTGAGTGTGTGTGTCACTGCGTGTGTGCATGGGATATAGAAAAGGTCAGGGTTGGAGACCCGTTAGTCCAACAGAGCTATGATCTCTCTCTCGCTCTCTCTCACACACACACAGCCCCCCCCCCCCGTCTACCCTCTGTCCTTCATTCAGTTTTTATCTCCCCCCTCCCACTCTTCACCCTTCCGGTCCTCCAAAGCCAATGACACAGCAAAGTCGGGACAGGGAGAGTAAGTGGACAGCTGCAGCACCAGAGACATGTTATCATAAGTGTTGTGTTACATGGTCAAGTAGGCAAGTAGACTCCAGTTAGCATTAGCGCTATTTATTCTAGACGCTAACCATTCGTTAGTATTAGGCTGACACATGAGGGTGTGAACACAAAACAGTCACCTTTAGCCGTATTCAGTGAGGATGGCTAACTGTGATTTATTCTAATTCACTTGCTAGCTAACATCTTGAAGTTTGTAAGCTTTATTGTCTTCAGTGCTAAAAAACAAAAACTACTGGGCACAAACGACCATTCAACGTCTATTCCACGTTGGTTCAACATAATTGAATTGACATGATGTGGAAACAACGTTGATTCAACCAGTGTGTGCCTAGTGGGAAGTGTTAGACCTACTGTTACAGAGCCTCCTCGACAAAATCAATGGGGAAACAACCTGTTGTCCACTGTGTCCAGAGAAGTGTAATACAATCTGGCTGAAATATAGCGTCTTGTATTTACCTCAGCACGGCTCACACTCACTGCCCAGCACCTTTACAGCATGTCACATAACATTCTCATTTCGGAAAATTGACAAGGAGGTTTTCAGGAACATTCTGAGAACATTTTTAGTCAAAGAACTTTCTGGGAATGGTTTCAGAGAGCTCCTGGAAATGTACAGACAGACAACTTTTTCCACGCAGAATGTTCTGTATCCGGGAATGTTCCCTTACCGCCAATTTCAAAGAAACTGGACAAACCAATAATATTTTGCAGCCCTTTGTAAACATCCAGTGAAGAAAACTCTGTTCACTGTTTGCTGCTACGTTGGCTACGAGACAGTACAAACCGTGACCTATTTGCAATGAACATGTGGGCTTCAATCCCTCAGTTCAAACACCCAAACACAGCCAGTGTCTAATTTACCTCAACCGTCTTCCTCTCTCACCTGTTTAACTCTTCCTTCCCTCTCTTTCCCTCCCTCTCCTTCCCTCCCTCTCTCCACCCATCTCTCCAAACAGGCCGGCAGACAAAGTGTCCAGTGAAGCCCTCTAATCGCCAACTCACATGGCTGACTGGAGCCCAACTTGTTCCTTTCTGTCCTATCCACCCCTCCCTCCCCATCCCTCTTTCATCCATTTTGGAAGGATGAAGATAGGCCTATAGTTTGTTGACTCTTCGAAGTGAAGCACCACTGCTGTGTTTTTACACTGTACTTTGAGGCAGAGTGTTATCCAATGGCTTCCCAGTACTGTTTGGGAGAGCAAGGCTGGGAAAAGGATAGTGGGAACGTCGGGATAGAGTGCCGGGGAGCACAGCGGACCTCTGGCCGGGCACGGCGGGGGCGTAAATCGAGACTTGTCTCTGTGGGATTCTGACCTGCTTCCCAGACAAACATGGCCGCCGGTGAGCGGTGGGATCAGCTCGTTTGAGGAACCCGTGTACGGTTACATCCGGTTGGTCAATCACACCAAAGAAAAAAAGGCTTTCGCTTTGCACTAGACTGACATTGATGCCCATTTAAGCCCAAATGCTCACAGAATGCTAATCTGATGAAGTGAACAAAACAAAATGGTAAGAAATCGTCAGTTCCGTGTGTGTTTGTGTGTGTGTGCGTGTGCCAGATGATTTCACGAGACTGCCCATTTCTAAATCAAGTGACAAACTCTCTCCAAGACACTCTGTTGTGGAAATCAAATGCTGGAAGCGCAATGTGGAAATCTGCAATGATATAATTTGGCCCAAGCATCTCCTATGTGGGGGTTGATACTTCACAAGATCCAAGCCTCCATCAGAACTCTTTCCTCTAACCCTTTTCCTCTCCTCTTACACCCAACGGTTTCTTCCTCTCTCCGCCCTCAAAGTGACATCATCAAGCCCCATTAAGGGGACGCTGATTCTGTCTTTCTAGAACGTTCTCTGTCCACTGCTGCTCAAGACAGTCAGGACACACTGTTTTAAGTCGGTGAATGTTAGACCTGTGTGACTGCCCGACCAGTATGTGCATTTGTGTTTATGTGTATAAGCCTCACACACATTATATATATTTTTTTGTTGACGTAGATTGCTAAATTACCAAGGGACAAAGGTTAAAAGCAGGTCACCAAGGCAACGGGCTGAGAGGGATGCAGTGGATAAGAGCGTATTTTGGGATGGGGGGGCAACGAACTGAGGTTGGTTGTGTGTGTGCGGGGGGATCTTGTGGCAAGAGCAGCTGTTGCATTAGATTAGTTCAGAATTAGAGACCCCCCCTCCTCCTCCTCCCCTTCGCCAATGTCTTCCCTCCCTAACTACATCTCTCTTCTAGGTCAAACTTCTTCACTTGTTCTCTTCCTTGAAGAAAAAAAACCTCCTATTTTCCTCTTCCAATTGATTCCAGACAGTTTGTCAACTTTTTGGGGGGTCAGTTCAGATCTTCATACCGTTACAATACTTTTTCTTCCGCCGTCACATTTCCCCCCTTCGCAGTTCTACGAGTTGGTTCTTCTCATTCTCATGCATTCCTCTTCTCTCCTGCAGTTTGAAAACACTTCCCTTCCGAGTACACCTCTCTCTCTCTCTCTCCAGGAGGTGCCTCTTCACTCTCTTCACCCCTCTTTCTCCCCCTTCCCTCTTTCTCTCTTTTAAGCCATCCCTCTGTCATCCCAGCATGCGTTTGCCTTTCACTGCATTTCATTCAAATAGGCTTAACTGGCTTGAAGAAAAATGGAACAGACGAAGCAACTCAAACAACAGCAACGGGAGCAAAATGGAAGACAGAAATGCTAATATCGATTAGAACTAATGCTGTTGTGTTCCCGCCCTCTTTCCCTCTTCTCATTCACCCCTTTCAACTCTTCTCTGAAATTAGCCACGCTTACCGTGTCTCTTACCCAAATGTGGAATGAGAGAAACAGAAAGAGAAAAGAGAGAGAGAGAAACAGGGAGACAAATAGGCTGAGAAAACATGAGGGGACATTGAATGAAAAAACAGAGGGCACTTAGAGAAACTTTGTCTGAAGTTGATCTTGGCAAAATGGAGAACAGCTCCTGATTTGAGATATAGAGTACATGTAATGCCATTTGCAGCAACATCATGTCAACAAACGTGTCTGAACACAGTGCATCATTTACCTTTCCAAACTGGTCAAAGTACTGCTTGACGTCTTCGATGGTTGTGTTCACTGAGAGGCCTCCCACAAAGATCTTCTTTGTCCTGGTCACCAACTAACAACACAGAGGAAGAGTACACACTATCATTAACACACAACACATTGAAAAGGCTAGATGACTTACGATAGTACTGTAAAGCAGTACAAATATATATATTATTTTTTATTTAACCTTTATTTAACTAGGCAAGTCAGTTAAGAACAAATTATTATTTACAATGACGGCCTACTTGTAAAGCCCCCCTGGCCAAACCCTCCCCTAACCTGGGCCAATTGTGCGGCGCCCTATGGGACTCCCGATCACGGCCAGTTGTAATACAGCCCAGGATCGAACCCGGGTCTGTAGTGACACCTCTAGCACTGCGATGCAGTGCCTTAGACCCCTGCACCACTAGGGAGCTAGGGAGGGGGTTGCCAGCCACTCGGAACCACATAGTACAGCAATGAGACAATTTATTTCAATGCAAATACAAAATGGACTCTGCAGGAAGACTTAATATTAAGACTGTGTGCGTATGTATGCGTGTCTTTAGACTGGCAGAGCCCCCCCCCCTTCTTATGTATTGGGGTCGTATAGAAGTCGGCTGAGGGTGGGCTGAGGGGGATTGCTACCCTTGTTGCCCCAAATCTGGTGCGGCAGGCGGGCCTCCCGTGATAGGACACGACGGCTGTGACGTCACCTTGGCCTCCAGGGGTAAACCCCATTAAGGATGAGAACTCACCTTGGGTTGGGCTCTACGAGGAAATGCCACCTTGGGATCAATCTGGAGAGAGAGGGGGGGAGACAGAGAGTGAGAGAGAGACAGAGACAGACAGAGTTAGATACTGGTGGACAAAAACATTTGGAGACCATACTACCACTCACAAGTAATGGTGACTCACAGTTCAAGGCAACGAACCACAAACTTTAAGGATACAAACTTTTCCGGTATCTGAGAGGTATTACATTCCATTTCTATGACAGCCCCCAAACCTGTGATACACTGGAGACATATTACTTTCTCCAATGCAGTGGCAGACTACATACCACTAGCCTGGTCCCAGATCTGTTTGTTCTGTCTTGCCAAGTCCTATGGTCAGGCTATTTGAGTTGGAAAGACAGCGTAAACAGATTTGGGACCAGGCTAGCATACCTCTGTATAATTGCAACACAACAACACTTTAAATTCATACAGTATATCAATGAATAGACTCATGTCGACACTGATATTCACAGGCGCTGTAATTCTGAATGGAGAGAAAAAGCTTCTGTGCACAGCATTGTAAGCCATGGAGGATTTGCATAAAGGCTCAGGTTTCTCACGTGTCTTTCTAGTCAAATCGTGGTCCGCGGTCTTGGAGGCTCAGTTGGTATGAGCATGGCTCAAGCAACGCCAGGGTTGTGGGTTTGATTCCTGCTGGGGTTACATACTGTATACTAAAATCTATGTACTCACTGTACTGTAAGTCGCTTTGGAAAAAAGCATCTGCTAAATGACATATATTATTTATTATATATTATGGTGACAAGCTGAGGAGCAGCAATGGCTGCTGTTTGAGTGAGACGGAAGAGACTCCTCCTCACCCCACGGCGTTGGACGGAGAGGAGGACTGTCCTCTCCAGCTGGCTTCAGAGTTGACGAAGGAAGGTGACTACAGAGTGGCACAACAGCTCGATTGTTAAGCACCCGGCACCTTTCAAATTCTGTCTCTTGTTTACTCCAAATGCTGGGACGAAACCATGAACTCAACTGATTATCTCATCCTTGTCACCCAATACATATGTCTACAATGACACTGATTGGGTCAAACAAGAGCCCGAGCATCCCAATAGTTAAGTGGCATTTTATTTTCAAAATATTCCTGTCAAGCACGCTCATGTCCCCTCTACTGCTCAGAAATCAGTAAAACAAAGCATGTTTGTCACAAAGATAGAAAAATACAACAAAGAGCCAAGGACCAACACCCCTAACTAAGTCTATTTTGGACAAAGTATTGACTACTACAGTAGAGTGCTATAGGCTACATCATGCCATGCTGTTTAGTATCATCACATTATAAAGTAACGACGGGGTACAGATCTACAGCACTTAGAACAGACGGTAGTCCAATAAAGAAGAGCACAGGTATAGATAGTACAGTGAACATAGGCCTACACTATGGTCTCTATAGAAGACTCAGCATGCTACTCTTTTACTTTAGCCCAAATGGGCGTATTCCACAAACCAGGAGCAATGAGCCAGCTAACGTTCAGAAATATTCAGAAACAACTCTGCATGACCTTGATCGCGAAGAACGACTTAAAATGGCATAAGGTAATAACTGACTTTTAATAACTCATATTCAACATTCTTTCTTCATAATAACTGATATTAATACCGTTATAATGGAGTGTTTATAAATGTTAGCCGGCTGACTTGTTCATCCTGCTTTGTGACATACAACCCTGATGGGTTTTAGAGAGCAGAGAAGGATCCCTTCAAGCCAGAGCCTATTGGTTTAGTTGTTTATGTTAAAACAAGACTAGACTACATCCGATAGTCACCTTAAACTGCCAAACCCATCCAGACATGTTTAAAACTGAAACAAACAAGCAAAGTGAAGGCATTACAAATCATCATTAGCACATGGTCACCAACACGGCGCAACGCAGAGAACCCCAAAAATTGTAATCTTACAAAATTCACATTATACTCTCACAGCACTTCTGTCAGGCTACACTTTTGGTTTCTTTCGTTTTTTAAATGTATTTTCCTTGTGTGTATGTGCGGTTTTTAAGGAAAGGGGATGGGGGAAGAGATTGAATGAGCAAGAAAGGAAGAATGAACTAAATAAAGACATAGTGAAGACATAACTAAATCAAAGAGAGGAGTTTGATGAAGTGAAGGAGAGGGCGAAAAAGAAGCAAAGAGAGAAGGACCTAGGCCTAGACCGAGGGAGACAGGGAAAGACAGAGTGAGAGAGGAGAGAGAGAGTGGCTATTCATTTTAAAACAAAAACTCCACATGAGAAAGTGGGCCGCCCATTTGTGAGCAGGGAGTCCTGGCCCAGCGGGCAGCCCCTCTGATTTCATTAATTAACAGGACAAAAGGGGACAAAACAGATGGACCCGCAGAGGAACAGGGGCTCGGCCAACTACTCCCCAGTCACACACCCTCATCGTGCGGTTAAACACATAAAACACACACACGCACAACATGCACTGATTTTACTAACACATTCACTCAATAAAAATAATGTGGCCAGGAAAACACAAACGTACACAAATAGTTAACAAAAGTGTGCTATTCTATCCGATCCTAATTCAAAACTTTATAAAATACACCTGTTTAGAAGCAACCGTACTAAGAAGTTTGGAAGGTAGCTAGGCTAGCATGTCACTTTGTGGACGGCAATTTGATTTGGGTCTGGGCCATTGGGGTCAATCTGCACAGCTGAACAATTGCAGAGTAATTAGTTAACGAAGTCCACTAATGAGGCCCCCTACTCTACACAAAGTCTTGGCTAGGACAACCAATGTGTGTGTGTGCACATACGTGTGTGCGACTTATCACTTCCTTCAGGAGGGCAGGTACACACTCAGGGATGAGGCTATACTTCGGAATCGCAATCCAGTTTGTTTCCTTTAATCCGATTAGGTGCCTTTGAGATCCATACTAATTACAGATGTAGTTTTTTAATTTGATCACCCTGTTGAAGAGGAACCTTCCTGCTGCAATGCAGGAAATGTAAAACTTGTAGTGTATTTGAGGTTTAGAAATAGTTTATTTTCTCGTACGAAAAATGTATCAACCTCTACAAAAATGTCCATTAATTAGAATTAACATAATGCCAGATTTTCTGTGTCTGCAGGATTATTTTACTGCTGTAGCAAACTGGCTCAAATTAAGATCCTACACCTGTACAGACCAGGGTTGGGACTCTCTCTTGCATTTCCCTTCCATCTTCTCCTCCACCCCCCTCTTGTCTCCTCTGCCCCTGTCAGCACCAGAGAGCTAATCTCTATAGAGCCATGACCTGGGACAGCGCTAACTGCTAATGCTAACCTGATTCCCAACCCATACGGAGTCCAATCAATATTCAGTCCGTGAACAGACAAACAGTCAAATTCAATGATCAGATCTGAATCGTTGTGAAGTGTGGGTTTTGTTGACGTGCTAAATCTCTATTCTTGCTCTGAGTCTGGTGATGAGTTTTCCGTTGTGATTTTTTTTTAATATTCTCGGTGAGCCATTTAGCATTGCTGCTAACTAACTTTAACCAGGCCTAGCACTGTTAACAAGGCCTGTGGTTTCACTAAACTCTCTATAATTGCTAATTATCAGTAAACTGCCTATTCATGTACAGTACCAGACAAAAGTTTGGACAAACCTACTCAAGGGATTTTCTTTTCTTTTTACTATTTTCTACATTGTAGAATAATAGTGAAAACATCAGAACTATGAAATAACACAATTGGAATCATGTAGAAACCAAACAATTGTTACACAAACTTTTTTGGAATATTTATTTCAGATTCTTCAAAGTAGCCACCCTTTGCCTTGAGGACAGCTTTGCACACTCTTGGCATTCTCTCAACCAGCTTCATGAGGTAATCACCTGGCATGCATTTAAATTAACAGGTGTGCCTTGTTAAAAGTGAATTTGTGGAATTTCTGTCCTTCTTAATGTGTTTAAGCCAATCAATTGTGTTGTGACAAGGTAGGGGTGATATACAAGGGAGAGAGCCCAATTTGGTAAAAGACCAAGTCCATATTATGGCAAGAACAGCTCAAATAAGCAAAGAGAAACAACAGTCCATCATTACTTTAAGACATGAAGGTCAGTCAATATGTAACATTTCAAGAACTTTGAAAGTTCCTTCAAGCGCAGTCGCAAAAACCATCAAGCGCTATGATGAAACTGGCTCTCATGAGGACCGCCACAGGAAAGGAAGAACCGGAGTTACCTCTGCTGCAGAGGATAAGTTTATTAGAGTTACCAGCCTCAGAAATTGCAGCCCAAATAAATGCTTCACAGAGTTCAAGTAACAGACACATCTCAACATCAACTGTTCAGAGGAGACTGCGTGAATCAGGCCTTCATGGTCAAATTGCTGTAAAGAAACCACTACTAAAGGATAACAATAATAAGAAGAGACTTGCTTGGACCAAGAAACACAAACAATGGACATTAGACCGGTGGAAATCTGTCCTTTGGTCTGATGAGTTCAAATTTTCGATTTTTGGTTCCAACCGCCGTGTCTTTGTGAGATGCAGAGTAGAGTAGGTGAACGGATGATCTCCGCATGTGTGGTTCCCATCGTGAAGCATGGAGGAGGAGGTGTGGTGGTGCTTTGCTGGTGACACTGTCTGTGATTTATTCAGAATTCAAGGCACACTTATGCAGCATGGCTACCACAACATTCTGCAGTGATACGCCATTCCATCTGGTTTGCGTTTAGTGTGACTATCATTTTGTTTTTCAACAGGACAATGACCCAACACACCTCCAGGCTGTGTAAGGGCTATTCGACCAAGAAGGAGATTGATGGAGTGCTGCATCAGATCTGGCCTCCACAATCACCAAACTTCAACCCAATTGAGATGATGTTGGATGAGTTGGATCACAGAGTGATGGAAAAGCAGTCAACAAGTGCTCAGCATATGTGGGAATTTCTTCAAGACTGTTAAAAAAGCATTCCAGGTGAAGCTGGTTGAGAGAATGCCAAGAGTGTGCAAAGCTGTCATCAAGGCAATGGGTGGCTACTTTGAAGAATCTAAAAGCAAAAATATATTTAGATTTTTTAACACGTTTTTGGTTACTACACGATTCCATATGTGTTATTTCGTAGTTTTGATGTCTTCACTATTATTCTACAACATAGAAAATAGTAAAAATAAAGAAAAACCCTTGAATGAGTAGGTGTGTCCAAACTTTTGACTGGTACTTTATGTATGAAAATAAGTAAATACATGTATGTATAAAGCAATATTACACAGGCCAGTAATCTGCCTCAAGCATAACCAACATTATTATGTATTAATCTAATGCAATGGTTAACTATGTACATGTAATAACGTTCATGAGCAGTTTATGACTAGACCTTCAAACAAAATAATAAGTGTAACCAAAGATCTTTCTCACACTCTTCGCGAGGTATATTCAATGCAGCAACACTAACATACCCAATCAGCTGATTGGTAGAATTGGCTATGTTGGGCTAGAACAAAAAATATGATAAATTCTAAATAATTTGTGTAGGCTTGGAATGTGACAACGTGGATAGGAAATCCATTCAATCAAAACTCACTTTGTACTAGTGACGCTGATTTGATGTGATAAAGTCTATTAGTAATAGACTAGAATTGTTTTGCATAGTCAAAATGGAAGAAAACTGACTGAAACGGGGAGGGACTACCTGGACTATTCCAATAAGAAATACAAATGTTCCATTGCAAAATATTTAAAAACTTTTTCCGCTGCGTGCCCTAATGAACACGACCCTGGATCGTTCTAGACCAGACGAAGCACTACATCACACTGCTGCCATATTCACTACATCACACTGCTGCCATGTGGTGAAGGTCTCTGAAGCAGCCAAACAAGTAGAACTCTGTCTTCATGCTCAAACAACATTACCAATCTGCCTCGCTCATAAAAAAGCATTACATTGGTCAATATGGTCATTGTCAATAACAACATGAAAATTGTCTAGATGTTGGCTTCTGAGGGCCGAAGGCCTATCTTGAGATATGGGCGAGTAACTCAAATTTTCACGCAAATCTTCCCGTGGCATCCCTGCATAATTTAATCAAATATGTTTTATCCGCACACATCCTGGCCTTATGTATGATAAGACAGTGGTATATTTTCCATCCACATTACAAACAGTAACATAGACTTTCATAATCATGTAGTTGGCCAAAATAAAGCACCACTCTTCTGTTTGTCCCCAGCTCTGGTTTTACTGTGTCAAGCATTTTGTCACTGCTTTTCAGAGTGCTTACACTTGCCCCAAATTCCTACTGCCAAAACCTCTCATTTACCTCGTCCTTTCTCTCTCTCTCCGTTTCTTTCTCACCCTCCATGGGGTGAGCATGAAATTAATTCCAGAAAGGAATTTCACTCTCCTTCTCATCTCATGCTGGTCAAACAATAGCCACCGACAAGGGAGAGAGAGGGAGAAACGGTTTGGAGGGAGACTGTTGGAAAGGTAAAGGTTAATGGAAAAAGGAGAAGAGACGGTACAAGGGGACAGACTGAAAGATGTGAATAGTCTGTGAGAGTCATTGAGAAATGCAAAAAAATATTAAGAGAAAAAAGTGAGAGATAGAAACAGATTTGGGAACAATGAAATGGAGTCCCTTTTCATCCAATTACACAGTGCCATAATGTATCAATTGACTTACTATATGTTATGCTTTTCCAATACTTAAAAAAAAAAAAGCAGCACACTGGACCATTTCAGCACACCAAACATAACACTGTGAGCTGCAGCAAAATATTGTAATCTATCAAAAAACAATGGTATTTTTCAAAAACGATGTCCCTGCCTAGTTGTCCATTCAACCCTTTACATGGCCACAAAAACCTTGTTTCAGGATGTCCCATGCTGTGATTCCAGAGGCGTGGCCTCCTCCCTCGCACCAGACGCCCCGCTCATTCTCAAACATTATACTCTGCATCATACAGACACATTAACACACTTATTGACCATCACACCTTTACACATGCATGCGTAGTGTACACACACATCGACAGAGTGGAGGCCAGGTCCTCAAAGCTCACCTACCTCATAAGACATTCAAGAATCAGACTTCTGACAATACAAGACCTACTGTAACTAGGATCCACAGATATATTGCCATGACACCCTACTTCTACTGATTTCAAACCAGCTCTGAAGTGTAAAATACTAAAGGGTTACACAAAAACACATTGCCACCTTGGTCAAGTATACAAGAAAATATAAATGGTGCGATCTATTTATAGGATATTTAACTAAATAGTATCTGTATCTGTCTTGAACAGGTGATACATTTGGAGTAGTGGTTTAGTCGTATAAATCAAACTCAATGTCTTCACAAACATACTTCTATGTTCTGACAATATCTTCACTGTAAAACTAATTTTACTGTAATTACTCTAGAATCCAGATTGTAGCTGTAACATCAGTGCATTTGCTCCTTTCTGAAACATCCTCCTCGGGGTTTTATTAGATCATAAAATGGGAACCACATTTAAGAGACTAATTGTAACTGAAAAACTCAAGTCCAAATCTATATAATTAAGGACCTGTAAAATAACGTACTACAATCACCGCCATTATTTAAGTTATCGCCGTAGATGCTATTGTCCATGGGTTGACTTTGCATTGTTGGTGGCAGTACATTCTGCATTCATCTTCAAACGCTAGAAGAGAGTTGTTATGGAGACATAAGTCCCACAAGGCTGTGGAGTCACCATAATATCCCCTGTGACTGATTTCACCCAGGGCAACAGACCTGCTTCGTGTAACCAAACTAGCCTTTCCATGCTACATCCTCCCCCACTCGCTCTCACCTTTCACTGTCAAATGTTGTCCCTTTAGGGCCAGGCAGTGTGTGTGTGTATAACAGTACTGTGTGTGCATGTCTGAGAGTGTGTATTGAGGGGGTTGGGGGATGGAGACACACCCACACGGCTGACAAAGCTGTATGCTGTAAGCTTCATCAACGATTATGTTAGTCTATGTAGCATCGCCGGTATGCTTCAGAGACTATAGTGTTATGCATTGAATTAGAATGACTTTACCATTCAAATCAACATTCTAATTATAAGTTTTTCTTTTTCTCTTCTTAAGTTATTCAGTGCCGGGACCGAACTCAGGGACTAGTTGACACCAATCTTCAGGTCGAACTTTTTTGTTGTTGAATTAACTTCATCTAAACAGTTCCTTACCTTAGATGACCCCCTTAAAACTTAATTGAATGTTTCTACAAGCGCACAACTCAACTTCTTTAATATGTTTCACAGCCCTAGCGTTTTTTCACTCTTCTTTCTCTTTGGTGTGAGAGAGAGCCCAGGCCTCTTCCTCCCCGTCTCGGTCCCCAGGTAATCATGGCGATGAACAGCAAGAAAGAACGCTTTCATGTCACGCACCCTAAACCAGGATTTGGTGGGAGGGGAGGAGAGGGAGGCGCCCATAGACTCTCCTAAACTTTCCAGGGCCAACCTTTTCATACATCACATGGTGTATAACATTATGGCATAACATGGCAGAAGAAAAAAGACTTACCAAGAAAAACTGCACCCATATCAAATATAGACAATGTTATAGATGTATGGCATAACAAAATTATTTAGGACTATTATATATAGCATGTGAACAATTTCCCCATATGCAATAATGTTGCTTGTGCATTTAGGTGCAAGCATAAACTTACTGTTTTAGAATCCAGCTCATGTCTGTTTTGTGCCAAAACTTTATCCACACCAGCCTGGTCTATGTATGTTACAAACCCGAATCCCCTGGGGAAGAAACACAATGCATTGAATTATAATAACAGTCCGACACAACAAAACTCAACCTCTGACCACAAAATCATGTTCTTTTTGAAGAAAATAAACCCATGAGTGCGCGCCTATGATAGAGATGCTGGGGCGCGCACGCCTCCTTACCTCGATCTCTTCGTAACGGGATCTCGCATCACCATACACTCCTTCACCTCGCCGAATTTACAGAAGTATTCATTCAATCCCTCTATAAAAAAAATATGGTCAAACAGTTTTCCAAAGACGAAATGTCCTTTGAGTGTATACTATAATAACTGATTTAGATAGACGAAAACAGACAACGCAAATGAGCAAGATCGCGATGTTGTTCGTCTATCGCGACGTCATTCATTGAAAACAGGATAAGGTTAGATTAAACTCTGCCTAGGTTGATAGTCCATGGCTATAATATGATGATACGACAATGTTTACTTTACAATTGTGATAACTTAGGGTATACAAATAAGATGAATATAGCCAACAATTTTAAATCAACCTTTAGGCAACACTGAGTTTTAGACAAACTATATTATTTTGACTGAATGGCGTTATTAACGCTGTAACAAGCTCAACAGCACGATATCACACACAAAAAAACACCCCAAGAATTGCAAAAGCAACGAAGTTCTGCTTCAATCAAATATCAAAATAAAAAAAGTTGTTACATCGGGTAACAGACCCCCCAAATAACATACAATGATTTCAAAATAAAGCTAAATGATTTTATACTAATTTAGAACGTTAATCGCATATTGTCTAGGCTCTCTGTTTCAGCCTACAGTCTAAATCATGCGTAGGCTAGGCCTACTGATCCTCGTTGAATGAAAGCTTTGATTTCGGCAGCATATAGCCTAAACTATCAACTGTCTTTTTTAACAAACTTCCGGAAGCTTCACATAGTAAACAATGGGATTAATGACTGTATAAATAGTATATAAGCGAGTAACAATAACACTATACATCTATCTAGGTATTATATTTGCATCCAGGGACTTTGAAAAGTCGCTCGCGGGACAGCTCACCTTGTGTTGTCTGCCAACTGAGACCCCCGATGAACATTTTGCTGAATGGGAGATAGAGGCGAGAGTAAGTGGTGTAGAACAACATATTCCCGTAAAACAGACATCGGAGATAAAAAGCAAACTACAATTAATAGATATATATAGGCCTACAAAATAACATAAATAAAGTAAAAAGAAAATCGGCCATGTTGTGAAGGCACGAGTGGTCAAATCGGGCCGTTATAATTCCTACGAGAAGATACTGAAACCAGCCAGTGCTCTCCAAATGGAAAGGAAAAGTTGTTGCAATCGTAGCCATCTGCTTACTCAAAAGAAAATAGCAGAAATAAACAAGAGATAGATCCTGCGCGGTTGAGCGGCAGTAATACACGGTTGAGCGGACCGCATTGGAGAGGTAGAGCCCATCAGAACAAGCATGCTTGTCTTTTGTCTCCGCGCTCGGGTGGGCTCCACACAAACCAAACTCCACGGTTATCTCACATATGGAAGCAAGTACGGCCGAGACGCAGGTGAGACGGTGTGGGAGCTTTACCAGGGGTCGTGGGGGGAGTTGTCCACGGAGGACAGGCTGCTTTGGCTCCCTTCTGTATCCATTCCGTTCCTCTGTTCCCGACTGTGAGGTGAGGAAAGGCAGTGAGAGTTGCAGACTCAGTGGCTGAGGGGGGTGGTTTGTCTAGAGGAGGAGGGGCGAGAGAGCGCGGTGCGCGCACGCACGAACACACACACACATACACACACACACACACACACACAGAAAAGCAGGCCCCGCCTCTCCCTCGCTTTTCCGGTACTCCCGCCCCTCACTACACCGTCTTCTTGGCGCTCTCTTGTAGCGTTTCCCCGCTTTAGGACAATGATGTGCATAGCGGACGTTTTGTGGAAGTCTATTCTATGGGAATAAATTATTAGTAGACAGCGTAGGCCTAGTAAAATAAGGTTCCTGCCTTTCCTTATAATTAAGTAATTATAAAGTACATTCAATACCTAATTCTGAGAGTATGGTGAATAGCCTACAGCGGAGCATGGAAGGTATATTCTGATGCATGGGAGAGAGGATGGAGGGGTGTCATGGCAATGGATTTGAAATGGGGATATTCCTAGGGATTCATGATAACACCTTACAGACAAAGATACATCCTTTTTACACTTTTGCGTTTACACTGCTGGCACATATAGTACCAGTCAAAAGTTTGGACACACCTACTCGTTCAAGGGTTTTTCATTATTTTTACTATTTACTACATTGTAGAATAATAGTGAAGACATCAAAACTATGAAATAACACATATGGAATCATGTTGTAACCAATAAAAGTGTTAAACAAATCAAATTAGATTTTAGATTCTTCAAAGTAGCCCCCCTTTGCCTTGATGAAAGCTTTGCACACTCTTGGCATTTTCTCAACCAGCTTCATGACGAATGCCTTTCCAATTGCCTTGAAGGAGTTCCCACATATGCTGAGCACTTGTTGGATGCTTTTCCTTCTCTCTGCAGTCCAAATCAGCCCAAACCATCTCAACTGGGTTGAGGTTGGGTGATTGTGGAGGCCAGGTTTTCTGATGCAGCACTCCGTCACTCTCCTTCTTGGTCAAATAGCCCTTACACAGCCTGAAGGTGTGTTTTTGGTCATTGTCCTGTTGACAAACAAATTATAGTCCCACTAAGCGCAACCCAGATGGGATGGTGTATCGCTGCAGAATGCTGTGGTAGCCATGCTGGTTAAGTGTGCCTTGAATTCTAAATAAATCACAGACAGTGTCACCAGCAAAGCACCCCCACACCATCACGCCTCCTCCTCCATGCTTCACGGTGGGAACCACACATACGGAGATCATCCATTCACCTATTCTGCATCTCACAAAGACATAGCAGTTGGAACCAAAAATCAAAAATTTGGACTCATCAGACCAAATGACAGCTTTCCACCGGTCTAATGACCATTGCTTGTGTTTCTTGGCAAAAGCAAGTCTCTTCTTATTATTTGTGTCCTTTAGGAGTGGTTTCTTTACAGCAATTCGACCATGAAGGCCTGATTTATGCAGTCTCCTCTGAACAGTTGATGTTGAGATGTGTCTGTTACTTGAACTCTGTGATGCATTTTTGGGCTGCAATCTGAGGTGCAGTTAATGAACTCGTCCTCTGCAGCAGAGGTAACTCTGGGTCTTCCTTTCCTGTGGCGGTCCTCATGAGAGCAAGTTTCATCATAGCGCTTGATGGTTTTATGGACTGCTCTTGAAGAAACTTTCAAAGTTCTTGAAATGTTACATATTGACTGACCATCAAATCAAATCAAATGTTATTTGTCACATGTGCCAAATACAACAGGTGTAGACCTGACAGTGAAATCCTTACTTACGAGCCCCTAACCAACAATGCAGTTAAATATATATATATATACAGTATGTATGAATAAGAATAAGAAATAAAAGTAACTTAAAGAGCAGCAGTAAAATAACAATAGCGAGACTATATATAGGGGGGTACCGGTACAGAGTCAATGTGCGGGGGCACCGGTTAGTTGAGGTAATATGTACATGTAGGTAGAGTTATTAAAGTGACTATGTATAGATGAAAACAACAGAGAGTAACAGCAGTGTAAAAGAGGGGGGACAATGCAAATAGTCTGGGTAGCCATTTGATTAGGTGTTCAGGAGTCTTATGTCTTGGGGGTAGAAGCTGTTTAGAGGCCTTTTGGACCTAGACTTGGTGCTCCGGTACTGCTTGCCATGCGGTAGCAGAGAGAACAGTCTATGACTAGGGTGGCTGGAGTCTTTGACAATTTGTAGTGCCTTTCTCTGACACCGCCTGGTATAAAGGTCCTGGATGGCAGGAAGGTTGGCCCCAGTGATGTACTGGGCCATTCGCACTACCCTCTGTAGTGCCTTGCGGTTGGAGGTCGAGCAGTTGCCATACTAGGCAGTGATGCAACCAGTCAGGATGCTCTCGATGGTGCAGCTGTAGAACCTTTGAGGATCTGAGGACCCATGCCAAATCTTTTCAGTCTCCTGAGGGGGAATAGGTTTTGTCGTGCCCTATTCACGACTGTCTTGGTGTGCTTGGACCATGTTAGTTTGTTGTTGGTGGTTTGTTCATGTCTTAAAGTAATGCGATGGATTGTCGTTTCTCTTTGCTTATTTGAGCTGTTCTTGCCATAATATGGACTTGGTCTTTTACCAAATAGGACTATCTTCTGTATACCATCCCTACCTTGTCACAACGCAATAGATTGGCTAAAACGCATTATGAAAAAAAGACATTCCACAAATTCACTTTTAACAAGGCATACCTGTTAATTGAAATGCATTCCAGGTGACTACCTCATGAAGTTGGTTGAGAGAATGCCAAAAGTGTGCAAAACTGTCATCAAGGCAAGGGGTGACTACTTTGAAGAATCTAAAATATAAAATATATTTTTATTTCTTTAACACTTTTTTTGGTTACTACATGATTCCATATGAGTTATTTCATAGTTCTGATATCTTCACTGTTATTATACAATGTAGAAAATAGTAAAAATAAAGAAAAACCCTTGAATGAGTAGGTGTGTCCAAACCTTCGACTGGTGCTGTATATTTTCTTTTCACATCACAGTTCCAGCAACTTATGGATGTCTAACCAGGCCAGCACAGTACAACTTGGATTGGCTCAACTCAGTACACTCCCCTTAGAACTCTTCCTCCTTGCAGAGATCCATCTAGGTCATGGCACCAATGATACCGACTGGGTTCGAAACCTTCAACCCGGAACTCTTGCACACCACAAGACTGTGTTACCCTGCTGAGCTAAAACCTATAGTAGGCATTCACTTTAGGAACCTCTGTGCTTGCGGGGTGCCAGAGGTCTGGTATGTAAGCTACACAGTACTCTGCCTCTGCTCATTTTGAACTGTTTGAACTGTACATGCCTGTACTCAGTCACAGAAGCAGCAGGTTGCTGTGTGTGTCTCTCTCTCTCTCTCTCTCTCTCTCACTCTCACTCTCACTCTGCAAATGGCTGGGGTTTTAATTCTCCCTGGATGCATCCCAAAAGGTACCCTATTCCCTATATAGTGTACCATTTTTTACCAGGGCCCATAGGGCTCTTGTAAAAAGCAGTGCACTGTGCAGGTAATAGCGTGCCATTTGGGATGCTGAACTTGCTTAGTCCTTATATCCTCCAGCCCTAGTCCTGTCCATGCCCCACACTCCATGCCCATGTGACTGCCTTAACCAACTAAGTGGAAGATTACCAGCTTTTCCCCTAAGTAGGCTACCCTCTTGGCTGGGCCAAGTTGGTCACCTGAGGGCTTTAAACACATTGGTTGAACTGCTCCTATGGTAGAGTGAGGTGCACAATAAGCATGTACTACCCTACCAGCTATGTTTAATGTATTAACTGAACCTTTAAAAGTTTACTGGTCAGAACTGCAGTTTGTTTACTGCTAGTTACTGAGCAGGTATACTAGGTGCAGTTTACAGATGGCATCTATATCAATTGTAGAACACAAGGGAGGCGGGGTAACTACAAATATGAAATAAGTTGTGCCACAGTATGTCCAGCTTGTCACTGTGAAATGAATTTGAAAGGTGGACCTTGAGCTGTAGCCTACAATATGTGCATTATGGAAACAAGTCGTGGCAAGCTACCTTTTGCCTTTGAAATAGGCAACATCTAATGCATCAAAACACCAAATGGGCGAGAGAGGGAGAACGAGAGAGAGAGAGCGAGAGAGAGAGAAAAAGGACAGTGAGAAAGAGAGGGGGCTCCAACAACTAAACATTCTAGTCCAGACTCTCTCCTTTTCCACACACAAACGTGTGTGTTTACAATACCCTCAATGCGTCGAACTACACTGAATACACACACACACACACACAATAATGAGTGGTGGCTGTTTGTGTGCAGCCTCACGAGATGTGCTGTGGGGCGTATGTGTGTCAAATGGTTGCGAGAGGGACTGAGTGGCGGGCGGGGGAGTGGGGGAAGGGGGGCGGACGGGGGGAGTGGTGGACCATGGCGAGAGAACAGTATGTAGGACAGAGCCTAGCTAGTGCCCTTCCTATTCTGACTGACTGGAGCCATGGGCCTGCTGAATTTCTGCATGCATGATCAATGGGGCTGAATAAAAAGAGAGAGCAAGATGGAGGGAGAGGGGGAGGGGGAGGGGGAGGAATTTGTTTTCTGGCCTTAGAGACTTGGAACAGTTGAATCAGCTACTTTAGTGATATGTGTGATTCAGTAATTTGGACGTTTCTACGTACTCTGGTTTGTTAACCTCAACAAACCAAAATGGCTTCAGCTTTGATTAAAGAAGCTACGATATCTCTCTCTCTCTCTCTCTCTCTCTCTCTCTCTCTCTCTCTCTCTCTCTCTCTCTCTCTCTCTCTCTCTCTCTCTCTCTCTCTCTCTCTCTCTCTCTCTCTCTCTCTCTCTCTCTCTCTCTCTCTCTCTCTCTCTCTCTCTCTCTCTCTCTCTCTCTCTCTCTCTCTCTCTCTCTCTCTCTCTCTCTCTCTCTCTCTCTCTCTCAGGGATAGTTTGTCCAATTGGACTTTTCTTTCTCTTTGTTTCCTTGACCACAACTGACCCAGAGTGGGAAGCCTATTGTTCAACCATGACCTTTGACCCTTTAGGTCCTGGGACCTGCTCAGAGAGAGCCTCAAGGGAGTTTGGGGGTGCTGCAGTGGCAACTTTTGGCCACCTAAAAAGATTCACTGGGAGTGGTAGTGGCTAGGCTACAGGTTTTATAAGTTATACAGCTTTGGGTGCATCTTCAATACAAATGCTATGCAGGCCAGAACAGATTGCAAGATCATTTGATCATATTATAGAGAATTTGGGGGGTATCCCTGACCGGGACTTGAACCTGGGTCCTGGCGACTGTCAAGCCAACACCTTAATCGTTACACCAAGAGGTTTGAACCTCTTGACGAGGTTGCTAGGTGTTGTGTTAACGTCGCGACATTAACCATATTGATGTGGTTGAACTGAGATGTTCCAAACTTCTCAAATCAAATCAAATGTTATTACTCACGTACACATATTTTGCAGATATTATCACAGGTGCAGCAAAATTCTTGTGTTCTAGCTCCAACAGTGCAGTAATACCTAACAATACAAAACAATACATACAAATCCCCAAAATAAAAAGAAAGGAAAAATATAAATATATACAGTGCATTTGGAAAGTATTCAAACCCCTTCACTTTTCCCACATTCTTTTACGTTACAGCCTTATTCTAAAATGTATAATTTTTTTTGAATTCCCTCATCAATCTACACACAATACCCCATAATGACAAAGCAACATTTTTTTTTTTTTTTTTTTTTTGCAAATGTATTAAAAACAAACAGGTAAATATGACATTTACTTAAGTATTCAAATCAAATCAAATCAAATTGTATTTATTATTATTATATTCAGAATGTTTTCTCAGTACTTTGTTGAAGTACCTTTGTCAGCGATTACAGCCTCATGTCTTCTTGGGTATGACGCTACAAACTTGGCACACCTGTATTTGGGAAGTTTCTCCCATTCTTCTCTGTAGATCCTCTCAAGCGCTGTCAGGTTGGATGGGGAGCGTCGCTGCACAGCTATTTTCAGGTCTCTCCAGAGATCGGGTTCAAGTCTGGGCTCTGGTTGGGACACTTAAGGACATTCAGAGACTTGTCCCGAAGCCACTCTCCTGTGTTGTCTTGGCTGTGTTCTTAGAGTCGTTGTCCTGTTGGAAGGTGAACCTTCACCCTAGTCTGAGGTCCTGAGCGTTCTGGAACAGGTTTTCATCAATGATCTCTCTATACTTTACTCCGTTCATCTTTCCCTCAATCCTGACTAGTCTCCCAGTCCCTGCCACAGAAAAACATCCCCACAGCATGATGCTGCCACCACCATGTTTCACCGTAGGGAAGGTATTGGCCAGGTGATGAGCGGTGCCTGGTTTCCTCCAGACGTGATGCTTGGCTTTCAGGCCAAAGAGTTCAATCTTGGTTTCATCAGACCAGAAAATCTTGTTTCTCATGGTCTAAGAGTCCTTTAGGTACCTTTTGGCAAACTCCTTTCACTGAGTAGTGGCTTCCGTAAAGGCCAGATTGGTGGAGTGCTGCAGACATGGTTGTCCTTCTGGAAGGTTCTTCCATCTCCAAAGAGGAACTCTGGCGCTCTGTCAGAGTGACCATCGGGTTCTCGATCACCTCCCTGACCAAGGTCCTTCTCCTCCGATTGCTCAGTTAGGCCGGGCGGCCAGCTCTAGGAAGAGTCTTGGTGGTTCCAAACTTTTTCCATTTAAGAATGATGGAGGCCACTGTGTTTTTTGGGGACCTTCAATGCTGCAGACATGTTTTGGTACCCTTCCCCAGATCTGTGCCTCGACACAATCCTGTCTCGGAGCTCTACGGACAATTCCTTCTACTTCATGGCTTGGTTTTTGCTCTGACATGCACTGCCAACGGTGGGACCTTACATAGACAGGTGTGTGTCTTTCCAAATCATGGCCAACAAATTGAATTTACCACAGGTGGACTCCAATCAAGTTGTAGAAACGTCTCAAGAATGATCAATAGAAACAGGATGCACCTGAGCTCAATTTCGAGTCTCATAGCAAAGGGTCTGAATACTTATGTAAATAAGGTGTTTCTGTTTTCATTTTTTATAAATATGCAAAAATGTCTAAAAACCTGTTTCACTTTGTCGTTTTGGGGTATTATGTATAGATTAATGAGGGGGAAAAAGTATTTATTACATTTTAATATAAGGCTGTACCGTAAAAAAAAAGAAGGAAAATGGGAAGGTGTCTGAATACATTCCCGAATGCACTGTACATAGGGCAGCGGTCTCTAAGGTGCAGGGTTGAGTTCCGGGTGGTAGCCGGGTAGTAACAGTGACTGAAGTTCAGGGCAGGGTACTGGGCGGTGGCGAGCTAGTGGTGACTATTTAACAGTCTGATGGCCTGGAGATAGAAGCTGTTTATCAGGCCGTGTCTGGACTTGACAGTTTATGCAGCTTTAATATTCAGATCGTAGAGTTCTGATCATGGAATTCCGAATGCGTCATGCATCTACAACTACATTTAAATGTGTCTGCCGTGTCCACAGTGTGTCCGGATTCCCTTTTCCCGCACTATATTCAAATGCCAGTATGCATTCTGCAAATGGTGGAATAGGCAAAATATGATAATAACAAAACAACAACTGATGGCAGTAGCTAACTACTATAGCTAACTAGCCAGCTAACCTATGTAGCTAGCCAGCACGCTAGCAAGCAACACTAAAGGGATTGCAAACGGGTTAGCATAAATACATAATTTTTCTATTAGATAGCTGGCTAGCATTTATGAGGCCAGCAAACACGTGCCTCACACGTTATAATGAAAAGGTGCCTCTCTGTCCCAAAACACAAGTTTTCTGGAGACTTGTGGGAGGAGGGCTGATGACATCACCCACTGTATGCGCTTTCGGTAGCCCGACTGGAGAAATTTGCACACAATGCATCCCTGACCACCTCCTGAAGTGGTCAGCCAGATCTGAACACAATCAGACCACAAAGCGACTTTTGTGCGTCTAGACCCGTCTTTTCAGTGCAATCTTCATATTCTGATAGCAGAAGTCGCATGTAAGTGTCAAGTTTAGACACGACCTCAGTCTCTCGGTCCCAGCTTCGATGCACCTGTTCTGTCTCCGCCTACTAGATGGTAGCGGGGTGATGAGGCCCTGGCTCGTCGGGTGGCTGAGGTCCTTGATGATCTTCTTGGACTTCCTGTGACACCGGGTGCTGTAGATGTCCTGAAGGGCAGGTAGTGTGCCCCTGGTGATGCGTTGGCCTTACCGCACCACCCTCTGGAGAGCCCTGCGGTTGCGGACGGTGCAATTGCCATAAAAGGTGGTGATACAGGCCGATGGGAGGGCCAAGACAAATTTCTTCAGCTTCCTGAGGTTGAAGAGGCTTCTCTCCAGGTGTTACAAAGAGCTGGGCCCGGTTTCCCGATAGCGATGGAACTTAGGCTTATGATGCATCTTTCCTACAAAGGCCGGAGATGTAACGTTTCCCAAAACACCACGCAGAGAGAACGGTCACTAAGTGCGTCGTTGGAGCATGTGTTATACATGATAGAATCGAAAGAAAGGGAGCGCTGCTCTCGGGTCAGCTTTCTCCATTCAAATCTTTCCATAACCTTTTCTCAATCTAGGGGGTGCTGTTTCCACTTTGGAAAATATCGTCTCCAAATTAAACTGCCTCATACTCAATTCTTGCTCGTACAATATGCATATTATTATTACTATTGGATAGAAAACAATCTCTAGTTTCTAAAACCGTTTGAATTATGTCTGTGGGTGAACCAGAACTCTTTCTGCAGCGAAATCCATGACAGGAACTGCGAAGGTCTGAAAACGAGGCTCTGTTCTCAGATCAGTTTAAAGCTCTGTATGTATCCTATGGGTCGACATGAACTGCACCCGCCTTCCCCTGGATGTCAGTAACCAATGAGAAGTGGAATGGAGTGTCTACGTAGTTCTCAGAGCTTATAAAAGGCCCAAGGAACGAAGTGAGCTCTCTTTTCGTCGTTCGTCATTGCGCAAAGCAAGACCTCAAGATGGCATTTTGAAACGCTCAGTTATCCGCCTTAGCTATATCCGTCTGTAATTTAATTCGATATAGGTGTTAGAAACATCATAACGAAGTTATTTTAAACCGAGTTATATCAGTTGTTGCGAGTATATTGCTATTTTCGGAATTTCCTTAGTATTGCGTTTTGGGGATTTGGGCATGTTGTGGCCACATAGCTATTGTTAGCTGCTAATTCCGAAGTTGAAGACGACGTTTTACAACCAAGCAACGATTCTTTTGGACAAATGACACGTTGCCCAAGATTCTGATGGAAGCTCGTCCAAAAGTAAGAGCTATTTATGATGTTATTCCGTATTTATGTGGAAAAATGTAAACGCATTTGTCCGCCATTATTGCGGCACTAGTCTGGCTGTAACGCACACTGTATGTCTAGTAACGTTAATTTTAAAAATCTAACTCAGCGGTTGCATTAATAACTAATGCATCTTTCATTTGCTGTCCAACCTGTATTTTTTAGTCAATCTAATCGATAAATAATCGTAAACTTAGGTGCCTTTCCAAGATGGCGCCGGCCAGAATGCATGACCTGTTGCCACTGATCACATTGTATAACCACGATTTGTGCTGCTAAATATGCACATTTTCGAACAAAACCTATATGCATTGTGTAATATGATGTTACAGGACTGTCATCTGACGAAGTATATCAAGGTTAGTAAAAAATTATATATCTTTTGCTGTATTGTTACGATCGCTAACCTGTGCTGCTGGTAAATTGCTTGTGTTTCTGGCTATTGTGCTAAGCTAATATAATGCTATATTGTGTTTTCGCTGTAAAACACTTAAAAAATCTGACATATTGGCTGGATTCACAAGATGTTGGGCTTTCATTTGCTGTACGCTGTGTATTTTTCAGAAATGTTTTAAGATGAGTAATTAGGTATTTGACGTTGGTCTCTGTAATTATTCTGGCAGCTTCGGCACTATTTCAGATTGCAGCTGCAATGTAGAACTGTGATTTATACCTGAAATATGCACATTTTTCTAAAAAAACATATGCTATACAATAAATATGTTATCAGACTGTCATCTTATGAAGTTGTTTCTTGGTTAGTGGCTATATATATCTTTATTTGGTCGAATTTGTGATAGCTACTGATGGAGTAAAAAACTGGTGGAGTAAAAAAAGTGGTGTCTTTTGCTAACGTGGTTAGCTAATAGATTTACATATTGTGTCTTCCCTGTAAAACATTTTAAAAATCAGAAATGATGGCTGGATTCACAAGATGTGTATCTTTCATCTGGTGTCTTGGACTTGTGATTTAATGATATTTAGATGCTAGTATTTACTTGTGACGCTATGCTAGGCTATGCTAGGCAGCTTTTTTACTGTGGGGGGTGCTCCCGGATCCGGGTTTGGGAGGAATTAGAGGTTAACATTAGAATTATTTCACAATACTGAGAAGGATCAGCTTCTTGAGCGATATTACCACATACGGCTGCAAATATTGAGGTGGCTTATTACAGTATAATGCTTACCCAATGAAATGCACTAACTCATGAAAATATATATTTCACATCATGAAATATATTGAGACAAATTACAGACAATAACCTACAAGTAGCAATATAGAACTCAATTGATTGAACATGAAATGTGATTGAAATAGGCCTATAGCCCACGGTTTATATTTTAATGCAGTCATCTCGGTTTTCATTTCATGTTTGTATCTATTGCAAAGACATTGGCGACTTTGTATTTGTAGTCAACTGTGTTCTGAAGTTATCGGCAGTCACATAGAGACGGATAAACCATGTAATTCTATGTTTAGCGGGGATTTTCTGTGTATAAAGTGACGCGGGAGGGCAAAAAAGCATTGAACGACGCACTTAGCTGTTCTACGAGTGGTCTGAGGCAAGCATTATTTTACGAGCGTTTTCAAGTGCAGCGTTAATAATGATGCATTTGGGAAACAGCTCAGAAATTTATCGATGTTCTTACAAGGTTCTAACAATGAACTTAGCCTTGAAGATGCTTTTGGGAAACCAGCCCTGATATTCTGTGCAAGCCTTTCTCAGGATTTTGTACCTTTTCCTGTTTAAATAAACAGAAGTAGGGAAATGTACATTTTTGCCGAGTGAGCGATTTCCCTCCCAAATCACTTGGCCAATGCCACTGTGTTGTACGTTCACCGCACGTCAGGAAGTCTCTGCCTGCTTTGGGTACCTGGGAGGAAGCCAATAGACCAGGGTTACCCAAACTCGGTCCTCGGGTCCCCAAGGGCTGCACGTTTTAGTTTTAGCCCTAGCACTACACATCTGATTTAAATAAAAACATAATCATCAAGCTTTGATCACATGAATCAGCTGTGTCGTGTTAGAGCAAAAACCAACATGTGCACCCCAAGGACTGAGGACTGAGTCCCAAAGACTGCGTTTGGGAAATGCTACAATAGACCAAGAAGACAACAAGAGGATAGAAGCCATTCCCTTTGCTCAGGATATTTTCACCTGGCAGGTGGCAAGAGGAGGAACTGAAGAGTAGGCTTTAGGAGAAGGAGTGAAAAAAACAAGCACACCTGTGCTGCTGGCGCAAAGAGCTCCACCTCTGTTCTCCTGCTATCACAATCCCTCCATCCCCAGGGGAAGGTGTGGCAAGGGAACGAGACAAAGGGAGGAGAGAAAGACAGAGGAAGGGTGAGATTAAGAGGAAGGCTTCAGACAGCTTCAACGGTTGGTAAAGGTTTAATCTCACCAGTACAATATTTATAAACTGGATTGATATGGGGAGGGAAATAAAGGGGTTGTTCGCACATTATTTTACAACTAGGTGGTTGTTTTAGTTGCCCATTCTTTCAAAATAAAAGACTGGGAGCAACACACATAAACACACACAACAGAGGCTTCCAGTTACAATGCAGCACAGCCCTAACATTTACCTTGAATATATACCACAAAGACAATGGTTACGGGAAACAAGGCACCATTAGGGAAACGTCATATCCATCATTGTCTTACTTATTGCATTATAGTCTCTCCCAACCAACCAATCAACAATGTAATTTCTATACATTGACCAACCTCATTTGCACTATTAGCTGTCCTTTGAGCATTTGCACTTGAGCAATAGGCTTGCTATTAGCTACAGTATCTTTGGAAAAGAAGACAATGTCAATAGAATGTGTTTGCTTGTTGAAAAAGGATTTGACATATCCTTAGTTGTGTGGTTCATGATAACTTTCAGGCCTGGGCACGTATCTACCACTAAGGCACCGGCATCTTCAGGTTAAGCAAACATTATACATCAGACCATTTAACTTTGGTTAACCATTGTACTAGAGCAGGAAATTCCCGTTTTCTTGACATAGTAACCATGTTGTAACCATATACAATGTTGCTTAGATGTTAGCCCATCATTATGTACTTGACATTACAACAATGTCTTTGGTCATTGGTCACATGGTCAATGCAGTCTCGAAATGAGAATATCGGGAAGTATTGGTCTTGACCAATGAATAAGTGACAGATCAACTACCAAACAATGTTAATAATCGGTCAGATCAGAAACTCCTCCCATAGGAACCTTCAGAGGAAAGACTTTGCCCAGTGGCGAAATCCACACTGCTCATCTACAAAGCACCTCTGCCAAAGACACACACACACACACACACACACACACACACACACACACACACACACACACACACACACACACACACACACACACACACACACACACACACACACACACACACACAAGTGAAGTCGGAATAGGGCCCTGTATCTCTTTTAATCCTTTTTCCTTAATCCCCCCCCCCCCCCCCCCCCCCCACTTCCATCCACAGGGCCCATCAACGCCATTCCTCCCTTCTATTTATAGGATACGACTGTCCCCTCGTCCGCTTCACTGCAAAAGCAAAGACATGGGGGTGTATCTCAATCATCAACAGTGGCTACCTCTCCTTGTCTCCTCTCCTTTATCTGCACTGATCCCAACCAGAATGAATAGGGGTGAAAGCAATGGCGGATGCCTATCAGGAACCATAATAAACAAACCCTGCATAGAAGCCCATGGTTATTGATTTATGGGGAAAGGGCAGATTGAGCTATCTGATTCAGAAGCCTACAGTTTGACCGTGTCCTGCTTTGTTGTTTGATTGATTGATTGTGTGTGTGTGTGTGTATACAGTATGAGAGAGAGAGAGATGGCATTTAGAAGAGAGCAAGAGAGGTAACAAATGCTGTAAATGTTGTGTATTCCAACATGTAGCATGAGCTTGTATATTTACATCTAACCCCTCTCACCTTTCACCATGGTAATGTGGCCCTCAGGCAAAGCCTTTGTGTGACCTCACCAGTCAGGAAATATCAGATGGCAAAATCAACAGGAACAGAAATTGTCTGGTAATATCACTGACGATTGCAGAAACGCTTCTGCAGTTTAGGTTTTGGTCACTCATTTGGCAAAATGCAGTAATAATATCTATGACCACATTTCAATATTAACAGGGGCAGTTCAGCTGGAGGGGTCATCTTGTGGACAGAACCGGAAGTGCAACATGAAGTTTAATAACTTATCAAACAGACAGAACGAATGTGTGACAATTTACACACACATACTAAAATGAAATTAAAACCATTCAACAGAAAGTGACAGGGGAGAGAGTGAAAGAGAGATGCAGAAGAGAGAGAGAGCGGACAGAGGGAGGTAGGGAGACTAGGGAGAGCTCCATTGTGGGGATTTTGTGAGGCTCAGATTGTCTTCTTCTCTGGGAAAGTGGAAACTCAACACTCCTCTCCAGAGGTCTGGTTACCAGGTGAGAGAGGAAGAAAGAAAGGAAAAACAGAGCGAGAGAGAGAGGAGGGAGGGAGGAGCAAAGAGGTGTGGAGAGGGCTGGGAGATGAGGGAAGAGAACGAATGAGATTTGGACATGAGTTAGAGAGGTGGAAAGAGATACAAAGAAAGAGAGAGGGGAACGGAGAAAGGGGAAGATGTAGAGCCGTACATACAGATAAGAAAATAAAGAGTGAGAAAAAGGGAGGTTTTGTTTAAAGTCCCAGAGGACTAACATAGCTGGGGGTAACTGTTCCACAAAATCACAGAATAGGATGCTTCGTTTTGTATTCCAAAATGTGTCATTTTACGAAATTCTCCTGTATCGGATACACAAATCTGTATTTGCCATCTTATTATAATAATAAGCTACATCTAAATAAAATGTGTACAACCATACATTTTGAGTCATGATAGAATCTCGCCGGAGGGGATGGCTGCTGTTTTACGGGCTCCTGATCACCAGCTGTTCCGGACGACTGTGTGATTACGTCTCCGTAGCCGATGTAAGACTTTTAAACAGGTTAACATTCGCAAGGTCGCAGGGCCACAGGACGCGTACTCTGACCGTGCGCTGAATCAGCTTCACTGACATTTACAACCTCTCCCTGACCCAGTCTGTAATACCTACAGACCACCATAGTCCCTGTGTCCAACAACGCCAAGGTAACCTGCCTATATGACTACTGCCCAGTAGCAGTCACATATGTAGCCATGAAATGCTTTGGACCTAAGGACCTATCATGGTCAAAACACACCAACAGAGTCGTGAAGAGGGCACGACAACACCTATTCCTCAGGAGGCTGAAAAGATTTGTCGTGGAACCTCAAATCCTCAAAAAATGATACAGCTGCACCATCGAGAGCATCCTGATTGGTTGCATCACCGCTTGGTATGGCAATTGCTCGGCATACGACTGCAAGGTGCTACAGAGTGTAGTGCGTACGGCCCAGTACATCACTGAGGCCAAGCTTTCTGCCATCCAGGACCTCTATACCAGGCAGTGTCAGAGGAAGGCCCTAAACATTGTCAAAGACTCGAGCCACCCAAGTCTAGACTGTTATCTCTGCTACTGCAAGCAGTACCGGAGCGCCAAGTCTGGGACCAAAAGGCGCCTTAACAGCTTCTACCCCCGAGCCATAAGACAGCTGAACAGTTGATCAATTGGCTACCCAGACTATTTGCATTGACCCCCTTATTTTTTGCACTGACTCTCTTTCACAGGCTTGATATACATGCACTGGACTCTAACCACACACTCACACATACTAGACTGACACGCCAACACACACACACACACACACACACACACACACACACATTCCTTCATAGACGCAGCTGCTACTCTGTTCATTTTTTACGCACAGTCACTTTACCCCTACCTACATGTGCATATTACCTCAACTAAACCGTACCCCTGAATATTGACTTGGTATCGGTACACCTTGTATATAGCCTTTTTATTGTTATTTTAGTGTGTTACTATTTTTTCTCTAGTTTATTTAGCAAATGTTTCTTAATTACTTTTGAAAAACTCTGCATTGTTGGTTAAGGGCTCGTAAGTAAGCTTTTCATGGTAAGGAATACCTGTTGTATTCAGTGCATGTGGAAAATACAATTTGATTTGATTTAATGGTTATCAATGGTTATGTTTCATTCATTTAAATGACCTTTCAACAGATTATGCCTTTAGTAATTGTTCTTGTAGTACAGTATGTTTCCATTCGCAAAAACAGACGTCTCCCTTGTTTCTTTCTTGTCCCATGACTCCACCTCGTGGCCAACACCAGCCGTTACACTGTTCTCTCCCTAAAAAAGGGTGCTTACACAATCTGGTAAACACACATCTTACAGGTTGAATGAATGAATGGCATTGCTGAAGCACTGCTGCACCTCATCAAATTAATTTGAAAATGCACATACAGTATATTTATTTATTTATTTTTGACATTTTTATTTCATACAACTACACACTTTATCCTGGACGCCAGTAGTTAACAAAATACACAATAATACACTATTTGATTTCTATCTAACAAAGATCAATCACCAATTTATTTCCACATATTTCACAAATGCCACACGTGCTTTTGGTGTTTCTAGAGGAAACAATCCAAAACACTACAACATTTTACTTTAAAACATGATAAAAGTATCAACCTGACATATTAATACAATTAAGAGTTGAGTAATACACTGTATCCTATATGACTGCATATCTAATTATTGACTGTGAAAAACATTTCTGATCAGAGCGGTCTTCTCAGTTTATATAAATAAAATTAAAGCTATATATTTTTTAAGTGCCTTTCAAAACAACCAAAGACACAAAAAATAAAGGACATATTTGTGTACATAAAACTGTAAGTTCTAGTTATTTTACAACCTGTGACTTTCACTGCTTTAGGTTTTTGTTCTTGATTTGAATGTAAACGTACGAGTACTTCTTCTGATCACCTTGTTTGTGAAGCAGGGGTTGGAACCAAAATGATTTTCCAATGTTTTTGTTCTGAACAGAATCCACATTTTTGGGGCGTCCGTTCCACTATTCCGACCAGCAAAATAAAGTTTGAACCGGTTCGAACCCCAAAAAAGCACCGGGTTATATAGTTCCTTTCTGTTCTTTTATTTCGACATCAAATTACTTCACCAATCAGTGTGGATAGAGCAGCTTGCAATGGAGCGGACAAGCTATTTCATCTTTATAGGAAAGTCGTTAAAAGCAAATTGTCTTTTGCCGTAACAGCATGGTTTAATCATAATGAAAGACAAACACACACACTGTGCACTGTGCTGTCAGTCACTATGGACAAGTGTAGGAGGCCTGGCTTGAAGGGCATCTTGTCATGACATGCATTATCTGAATTAGGCCCACAGAATTATACCTACGCAGGAGGTATAATTATACCTACGCAGGGGAACTTTGAATGTCTTTGAACTTCAGAGAGTTGGCTTAATGTTGGACCAGAAATAACATTAGCTAGCAAGCTTGTGTGTGTAGAGCAGCACTAGAATTAAAAACACGTCTTATCTTTTGTAGTTAATTAATCCAATGTGAAACGGTATAACTATAGTATCCTTAACCAGCATTGAAAAAGTTAATCCATTCTTCTCTAATAAAAAAAATCTCTCTCCCTAATTTTTGAATCACGCTTATAACGTCGTAAGTAGGCTACAGTAACCTATGCTTTGGTTGTGAAGTGGCAGGTAGCCTAAACACACACACAAACAGGCAAGATTTCCAGCTGGCAGGCAGACACAGGAATACGTTTCTGAGTAACAGAGTGAGGGCTTTGCATAGGCGCTTTGTTGCAATTTTTGTAGGAATGGGGAAAAAATGCTCGGAACAAAGAAGAATGTTATTAACCGGTTCCCATGCTTTTCAAATAATGGTTCTGTTCCGGAACAGTATAGATCACTTTCGTTCCTGGTTCTGATTCTGTTCCTCGAATAATTAGTCGGAAGTTTACATACACGTTAGCCAAATACATTTGAACTCAGTTTTTCACAAATCTTGACATTTAATCCTAGTACAAATTCCCTGTCTTAGGTCAGTTAGGATCACCACTTTATTTTAAGAATGTGAAATGTCAGAATAATAGTAGAGAGAATGATTTATTTCAGCTTTTATTTCTTTCATCACATTCCCAGGGGGTCAGAAGTTTACATACACTCAATTTGTATTTGGTAGCATTGCCTTTAAATTGTTTAACTTGGGTCAAACGTTTTGGGTAGCCTTCCACAAGCTCCCACAATAAGTTGGGTGAATTTTGGCCCATTCCTCCTGACAGAGCTGGTGTAACTGAGTCAGGTTTGTAGGCCTCCTTGCTTGCACACGCTTTTTCAGTTCTGCCCACAAATTTTCTATGGGATTGAGGTCAGGGCTTTGTGATGGCCACCATTTGCGACCAAGCTTGAACTTCCTGACTGATGTCTTGAGATTTTTCTTCAATATATCCACATAATTTTCCTACCTCATGATGCCATCTATTTTGTGACATGCACCAGTCCCTCCTGCAGCAAAGCACCCCCACAGCATGTGTATTTGACAGTGAGTGTGTGAGTGCGTGGATGTCTTCCCCATTCCCATCTTAATTATATTTCCAGACTGGAGTGTGGACCTGAGCACAGCAGGTTACGATAGAGAGAAATAGAAATAGGGAGAGAAAGAGAGAAAGATTGTTTGTCTGCCTGCCTGTGTGTGTGGTCATTGTTGGGTCTTTTACGGGTATGACTCACTCCTAAAAAGCTGAATTTGGTGGGAAACTAGTGCTTCTCATGGTTCAACAAAAGTGGGGAATATGCTTTCCCTTAAAAGCCAAGGAGTGCACAGTACATCAACTGTATAACTACACACTAAAATCAACCATTTGGTTAGTTGAGACACATCATTGGGGTTCAACCTGCTTCCTTTTGGTGGTACAGAGAAAGCACTATTGGCAGAGTTTTGCCATACTACTGCCAGTAGTCTATGTGGCTCTATCCTGCTGTTTTTAAACTTTTCCATACTATACAGCTATACCATGACAATAAAGGCTTTTTAACTTACAGTAATCAACATTTGGGGGAGAGTCTGTTTGTGTGAGTATAGGCTTGGGCACAGCATGCACACACACACACACACACACACACACACACACACACACACACACACACACACACACACACACACACACACACACACACACACACTCTCAATGCCTGCCCCCATTATAAGCGTAGTCTGCCTTGTTGTGCATGACCAGTCTGTTGTCGACAAAGTAGAAGCTGTCCGATCTCGTCTCGTAGGGATGTTCCACCATCTGACAAACTGGAAGGGAACATTTATTATTCTGTATTTCACATGTCATTCCAATGTCTGGATAATGTATTCAAAAGGTGATGTGCATTTCCTTCAGTAAATGATTGCATTTCCACATACAGTTGAAGTCGGAAGTTTACATACACTTATGCTGGAATTATGCCTGGGGTCATTGTCCATTTGGAAGACCCATTTGCGACCAAGCTTTAACTTCCTGACTGATGTCTTGAGATGTTGCTTCAATATATCCACATAATTTTTCTCCCTCATGATGCCATCTATTTTGTGAAGTGCACCAGTCCCCCCTACAGCAAAGCACCCCCACAACATGATGCTGCCACCCCCATGCTTCACGGTTGGGATGGTGTTCTTCGGCTTGCAAGCCTCCCCCTTTTCCCTCCAAACATAACAATGGTCATTATGGCCAAACAGTTCTATTTTTGTTTCATCAGACCAGAGGACATTTCTCCAAAAAGTACGATCTTTGTCCCCATGTGCAGTTGCAAACCGTAGTCTAGCTTTTTTATTGCGGTTTTGGAGCAGTGGCTTCTTCCTTGCTGAGCGGCTGTCACGATCGTGTGGAGGAGAGACGGACCAAAACGCAGCATGTGGAAAATAAGCCATCTTCTTTTATTTTTACTACGAAGATGAACATGAAACTAAACACTATTACAAACTATACAAAAACAACAAACGACCGTGAAGCTATAAACGTAGTGCACACACACACAGGCTACAAACGTTCAACATAGACACAGACACGGAAGACAACCACCCACAACAAACCATGTGAAAACACCTACCTTAATATGATTCTCAATCAGAGGAGATGAAAACCACCTGCCTCTAATTGAGAACCATATTAGGTCACCCATTAACCAACATAGAAACAGAAAACATAGACTGCCCACCCACACTCACGTCCTGACCAACTAACACATACAAAAACTAACAGAAAACAGGTCAGGAACGTGACAGCGGCCTTTCAGGTTATGTCGATATAGGACTCGTTTGACTGTGGATATAGATACTTTTGTACCTGTTTCCTCCAGCATCTTCACAAGGTCTTTTGCTGTTGTTCTGAGATTTATTTGCACTTTTCGCAGCAAAGTACGTTCATCTCTAGGAGACAGAACGCATCTCCTTCCTGAGCGGTATGACGGCTGTGTGGTTCCATGGTGTTTATACTTGCATACTATTGTTTGTACAGATGAACGTGGTACCTTCAGGCGTTTGGAAATTACTTCCAAGGATGAACCAGACTTGTGGAGGTCTACAATTTTTTTTCTGAGGTCTTGGCTGATTTCTTTTGATTTTCCCATGATGTCAAGCAAAGAGGCACTGAGTTTGAAGGTAGGCCTTGAAATACATCCACAGGTACACCTCCAATTGACTCAAATTATGTCAATTAGCCAATCAGAAGCTTCTAAAGTCATGACATCATTTTCTGGAATTTTCCAAATTGTTTAAAGGCACAGTCAACTTAATGTATGTAAACTTCTGACCCACTGGAATTGTGATACGGTGAATTATAAGTGAAATAATCTGTCTGTAAACAATTGTTGGAAAAACTACTTGTGTCATGCACAAAGTAGATGTCCTAACCGACTCTTGTTAACAAGAAATATGTGGAGTAGTTGAAAAACCAAGTTTTAACGACTCCAACCTAAGTGTATGTAAACTTCTGACTTCAA
The DNA here is from genome assembly GCF_045679555.1 of Salvelinus alpinus. Classification (NCBI taxonomy): domain Eukaryota; kingdom Metazoa; phylum Chordata; class Actinopteri; order Salmoniformes; family Salmonidae; genus Salvelinus; species Salvelinus alpinus. The sequence goes on from NC_092087.1 coordinate 42,286,396, forward strand.
CTGTAAATGTAATTTACACATTCTACTTATTTACTCCTACATTATTTAATTATGTAGCACTTTTCAAAAAAACATCAGTAACAAAGTGTTTAATTGACTAATGGTTGGGATGTAAAACTCACCCAAGCTCTCGGACAGCTGAGGGAACTCGTAGATGTGTTCGCAGGTATTGCGGCTGTTTGGGATACAGAAGCCGAAGTCAAAGTCAAAGCTCTTCAGGAGGTGATCCCTGAAGTAGTGCCTCTCAATCATCCTGAAACTGTTCAGAGGCCGGGTGCCAACTGTAAACTCCACTCTGACACACAGACAGAGAGAGAGACAGACAGACAGACCGACAGAGAGGGGGTAAACATGCAGTAGGTACTGTACGTGAGTAAACGTGTGGATAGAAAAACTATGCTGTCTGTCCTGTGCTGTATGTGTGTCCTACAAGAAACATGGTATAGAGGAGATGGACCCACTGGTTGCCCTCTAGGTTACAGAGAGCTGGTAGTCCCATCCAGCAAACTACCAGGTGTGAAACAGGGAAGGGACTCAGGGGTTATGCTAATTTGGTTAAGAGCAGACCTAACTCACTCTATTAAATTAATCAACTGAGGAACATTTTATATTCCTCAGCTAGAAATTCGAAAGTAAGTTATCTCAACAGAGAAAAATGTCCTCCTGTGTGCTACCTATATCGCCCCACTAGAATACCCATACTTTAATGAAGACAGCTTCTCCATCCTGGAGGGGGAAAATCAATAATTTCCAGGCCCAGGGACATGTCTGTGGCGACCTAAATGCCAGAACTGGACAAGAACCTGACACCCTCAGCACACAGAAAGACAAACACCTACCTGGAGGTGACAGCATTCCCTCCCCCATATGCCCCCCTAGGCACAACTACGACAACATAACCAACAAAAACGGGTCACAACTCCTCAGCTGTGTCGCACGCTGGGTATGTACATAGTCAATTGTAGGCTTCGAGGGGACTCCTACGGTAGGTACACCTATAGCTCATCTCTTGGCAGTAGTACTGTAGACTACTTTATCACTGACCTCAACCCAGAGTCTCTCATAGCGTTCACAGTCAGTCCACTGACACCCGTATCAGATCATTGCAAAATCATAGACTACTTGAACAAAGCAATACTCAATCATGAGGCATCAAAGCCAAAGGAAAAACCTAAACAGTATATTTGACCTCTCAGCTTCCCTATCAAATCTAAAAATTTCAAACAGAAAACCGAAGAAAATTGACAAAAATGACAAATGGTTTGATGAAGAATGCAAAAACTTAAGAATGAAATAGAGAAACCTATCCAACCAAAAACATAGGGTGGGTTGCACCAACATGGATGAACTCTTAAACTGGGTTAAATCAAGGTTTATCTATTAATCATGTGGTACCAAATTTTAAACCTAGTTTTAAATTAAATCCTTCCTGTAATGTTACATTTAGTTTTCACTTTAAATCTAGATTAATTAAAATATATATATATATCAACTTAGATTGGAGATTAATTCTAAACTGCCACTTGAGGTAGTTTAACTGACAAAATGGCAGACCAAAACAAGTTCCTCAGAGAATAATTAGAAACAGGTTGAATCCTGTTGAGTTTTATGATAATTAACTCATTATTAGCAGGGTATTTACATGCCCATTTTGTACAACAATTGAATCGGGGCTTATGAGATGTCCAGCCTTGGTACGAATGATGATGTTATGCAACATGCTGTAACGGGCCTGATAACGGTAACATTGTAGTGAAGTAGCATTAACATTAGTTTTAACGTGCATTATAGGCATTGATATTTACCAGTTATTTATGGCTTTCGCTTTTAGGTTTTTTCCAGCACGCTTTCATCCGATTTGGGTCCCTCTTCTTTTTAATCCGCGTCGATCCATTATATTTGTCGCAAAAATGACCTAGGTATCTTCCTTCTTTTTGACAGTCGTGTTGTCTGACTTTTTATCCTCCAGTACGTTACTAAATTCCTCCAACAGCTCTGGCAATAGATATTTTTTTTGTAAGCGGAGACATTTCAAGTTATTTGACGTGCCATGATCAGGTGGCTAGCGGAAAAATAATAAATGGCTAAATAACGTTAAGTAATGACAATAATGAATAATATTGTATGCTAGCTAGCTTGGTTTATAAACTTGCTAGCTACAGTAGCTAACAAACTAGTTTTCTTTCTAGTACTGGCAAATAACGGATTTTATTTCAAATCAGCCAACCCATTAGAACCTTTCACGATGGAGTTGCAGTAGTTATAACGTTACATTGTTATTATTTTATCAAGGAACAGCAACTTTGTGGCCTCATTTGTCAAGTAGGCTAGCTACTTCGTTTCAACTCACGAAATACCCGATATATTGATGTAACATGTCACTAATCATAGTTTAATACCGGTAATCATAGATTTACTGATCCAGATTTTAAATTAAGTGGTGCAACACATCGCTGATTAATTATAAACCTAGATTTGCTCTAATCCTAGGTTAATTTAAACCATGTTGGTGCAACCCACCCATAGAGACCCAGAAAACCTGAGCCTACGCCTTCACTATGGTGAATCACTAAAACAATACAGAAATACACCACGGAAAAAGAAGGAACAGCACGTCAGAAATGAGCTCAATGTAATTGAAGAATCCATAGACTCTAACCACTTCTGGGAAAATACTAAACAAACAACAACATGGAGAGTTATCTATCCAAAATTGAGATGTATGGGTAAACCACTTCTCTATAACAAAGAACAAACAGCAAAAACATATACATGATCAAATACAAATCTTATAATCAACTATTAAAAGACTACCAGAACCCACTGGATTCTCTAATTACATTGAATGAACTACAGGACAAAATATAAACCCTCCAACCCAAAAAGGCCTGTGGTGTTGATGGTATCCTCAATGAAATTATAAAATATACAGACCACAAATTTCAATTGGCTATACTTAAACTCTTTAACATCATCCTTAGCTCTGGCATCTTTCCCAATATTTGGAACCAAGGACTGATCACCCCAATCCACGAAAGTGGAGACAAATTTGACCCCAATAACTACCGTGGGATATGCGTCAACAGCAACCTTGGGAAAATCCTCTGCATTTTCATTAACAGCAGACTGGTACATTTCCTCAATGAAAACAATGTATTGAGCAAATGTCAAATTGGCTTTTTACTAAATTACCGTACGACAGACTACGTATTCACCCTACACACCCTAATTGACAAACAAACAAACCAAAACAAAGGCAAAGTCTTCTGATGCTTTGATGATTTCAAAAAAGCTTTTTACTCAATTTGGCATGAGGGTCTCCTATACAAATCAATGGAAAGTGGTGTTGGGGGAAAAACATACGACATTATCAAATCCATGTACACAAGCAGCTTAAGCCCCACTCCGTTCAACATATATCAACGAATTGGCGAGAATCTGAAGTCAAATGTTTACTGTTTGCTCCCCAACCAAGGAGGGCCTACAGTAGTACCTAGATCTTCTGCACAGATTCTGTCAGACCTGGGCCCTGACAGTAAATCTCAGTAAGACAAAAATAAAAGTCTTCCAAAAAAGGTCCAGTTGCCAGGACCACAAATACAAATTCCATCTAGACACCATTGCCGTAGAGCACACAAAAAACTATACCTCGGCCTAACATCAGCGCCAGAGGTAACTTCCACAAAGCTGTGAACGATCTGAGAGACAAGGCAAGAAGGGCCTTCTATGCCATCAAAAGGAACATAAAATTTGACATACCAATCACCAATCAAGAATTCACTAAATGGGACAAACACCAAATTGAGACTGCATGCAGAATTCTGCAAAAATGTCCTCGGTGTACAACGTAAAACACCAAATAATACATGCATAGCAGAATTAGGCCAATACCCGCTAATTATCAAATTCCAAAAAAGGGACATTAAATTCTATAACCACCTAAAAGGAAGCAATTCCCAAACCTTCCATAACAAAGCCATCACCTACAGAGATTAACCTGGAGAAGAGTCCCCTAAGCAAGCTGGTCCTGGGGCTCTATTCACAAACCCAAACAGACTGCAGGACAGCAACACAATTAGACCCAACCAAATCATGAGAAAACAAAAAGATAATTACTTGACACATTGGAAATGTAAAAAAAATTATGAAAGAAAAAAAGAAAAAAAAAGAGATAACTAGAATGCTATTTGGCCCTAAACAGAGAGTACACAGTGGCAGAATACCTGACCATTGTGACTGATCCAAACTTAAGGAAAGCTTTGACTGTGTACAGACTCAGTGAGCATAGCCTTGCTATTGAGAAAGGCCACTGTAGGCAGACCTGGTCTCAAGAGAAGACAGGCTATGTGCACACTCCCCACAAAATTAGGTGGAAACTGAGCTGCACTTCCTAACCTCCTGCCAAATGTATGACCATATTAGAGACACATATTTCCATCAGATTACACAGACCCACAAAGAATTTGAAAACAAACTCCCATAATTATTTATTTTACCTTTATTTAACTAGGCAAGTCAGTTAAGAACAAATTCGTATTTACAATGACGGCCTACCGGGGAATAGTGAGTTAACTGCCTTGTTCAGGGGCAGAACAACATATTTTACCTTGTCAGCTTGGGAATTCGATCCAGCAACCTTTCGGTTACTGGCCCAATGCTCTAACCACTAGGCTACCTGCCGCCCCATTTTAGTGAAATACAACAGTGTGCCATCACAGCAGCAAGATTTGTGACCTGTTGCCACAAGAAAAGGGCAAAAGTGAAGAACAAACAGTATTGTAAATAGAACCCATATTTATGTTTATTTATCTTCCCTTTTGTACTTTAACTATTTGCACATAATATGACATTTGAAATGTCTTTATTCTTTTGGAACTTTTGTGAGTGTAATGTTTACTGCACATTTTTATTGTTTTTTTCATTTAGTTTATTATCTACTTCACTTGCTTTGACAATGTTAACATATGTTTCCCAAGCCAATAAAGCCCTTAAATTGAAATTGAATTGAAAGAGAGAGAGTTACGCACGTGGCTCCCACTGTCCTCAGTTGTAGGAATGCTGCTGTGAACTGGTAGCGTACGAAACGTCCGGCACTCATGTCTCCATCTCCATTCTCCTCGTCTTCCTCTGAGGTCAACGACACAACACACACCATTTATTTTTACACCAATGGCACGGTGATGATTTCCAGTACATACAACAAACACAAACACATGATCATATTAGTCAGACATACTACAGTGGTAATACACAGACACACACACAAACTGAGAGAGAATATGGACTGTACCCGTATGAGGTGGTTTGGCGATTTCAAACAACACAGTCCCTGTCTCCAGGTCTCTGATTTTAAAGCGAATGAAATCTATGTTGAAGATGTTGTCCTCTGGTTTACACAGGTACCCTGGGATGGACATACAGGTTATGGGTGTTCAGTGGCTGTTTTACAAGATCTAGAGTGCAATAAAATGATCTATCTTCTGATCTATCATTCTATCATAGCGACTATGCAGGTAAATAGACAGACATTCGTGTGCCAGTTTTATTCAACGCCACACTCAATGCTCAACGCCACACTCAATTACGCAATGCCACTGTATATAAATGCATCGTTCAGAAAATAGATATAGCCTACCCCGTGTAGCAACCCGCAATCCTAGGACCTCTTCGGGGGTGATGTGGCCAACTTGTGTCCGCAGATCGTCTTCTGTGACGGGCCTACTATCAACCTGGCTTCGCCGAGACTTGAGTCTCTTCAGAACCCCTCCACTTGGCTTGCGCTCCCGCGCAGGAGCCGCGGAACCGTGCCCGGCGCTCGAGACATTCTCAGCAGCAACAGGCGGGTCGATGCGGGCTTTAGCTCCGCTCATAATTCCCAGATATGATGACAACCTTGTCTATCTGTCTCTGTCTCTCTCTCTCTACCTTAAAGTAATAAGATGGCGTCGTAGTTGTCGACTGACGAACCTCCGCATCTCGTTGATGGGTCAAGCGCTTGTTTTTTAGGCACATGCTGTACAGTTGCTATGACAACTGATCAGAGCGCAAGTGCAGGTGAAAGAGGGACTTTCAAAGGAATAACACTAGGTGGCATGATGTGCACCACACCAGGCATTGGTTACACATGCTTGCTTAACCGCGCACTCAGACTTTTATGCGCAAAGGTCTTTTGGAGAGATTGCGCCAAAATTGATTTACGCATGCGGTGGCCAAAGGCACTGAACCATGGCGCCTACAGGTGTTGTTTTTAACCACCACTGATTCACAGTCCCTCAATATTTTAAAGTTACAATCTGTATGATGTATTGCTGTACCAGCATTGATTCAGGCAGATCGAGCCTCAAAGCGAATGTATGCTTTATCCTCCTATGTGGTATGGAGGGGTATGGGGGGTGTGACGCAATTGCGGAGCCTCCAGAGGCATGCAGAGTACAAAATCAGTACTCATCACCTATGTGCCTCCCAAATTTTGTAACAATGCAGAGGGATCCTTATAGCGGAGTATAGCTCCGCATTGACATTATTGGTTGACGGTAGATGGGGGCAGGAGGTCCTGTATAAGCACAAAGTCACTTCCTTGACAACTTCAATCACAACAGGTTTGTTAAACAGCGCTGCTCAAAGTCTGATGCCATATGTCCACCAAATGCTTATAGTTTTGCTGTATGTTGTTTTTGCCAGATGTCTAGTCCACATTTTCCGTACTTGACACAAGGCTGCAGAAAGGTTTGCAGCATGGAGAAGGTAATTTTCGCTGTCTCTGGGTTCCCTGCCGTGTTTGACCAAAGCGCTGATTGCTATCTCGACCTACATGCTAAAAATGTTGCATGGAGACACATTGCCTATACGATTGGATTACCTGGCCAGTTGAATTAGCTGGAAAGTGGAAGCTAGGTGCTGGCAATGTCTTAGCTATCTAGCAAAGTGGTTCACTTCATAGTTAGATAACTAGCTAACTGGCTTGACTGTTTATGAACTTCTGTTTGTACCACCGCAATGTAAAGCAATGCACGACTTGAAAATATTGAACGTCTGTCAGAAACAAAAATAGTTAATCTGGTGGACATGAGGCTTGAATGACCTGACTTCTGCAGAGGCCATTTCACCATAAATGCTGCATGGCAAATGCCAGATGGACCATGCAGCTTGCATTTTCTGAGTTTTAGGATGCTGTACTGTTTACATTAGCCAAAAATCGAAGGTTTTAGACTATTAGCCTACTTGCCTAAGTTTTATTTTGCCTAGGCATAGGCCTACTAATTAGACTTTCAAACCCGCAACTACTAGCCTACTTAATAGCAAACTGAGGCCAGAGGAAGTATACCAAAATCACCAACACTCAGCGGGATTTGAGCGTCTTGAATTGTGAAATGAACCCTTTCCCTTGTAGACGAAGAGAACTAATTTCCTGAGCCAGTTCCGAAACTTTAGTGCCAAGGAATGTGTTTCTTCCGCTCATATGGGAGTACTAAATGCCCAGTTCACTGATAATATATATATATATATATTTTCAACATAATAGTAATAATAGTGAAGACATCAATACTATGAAATAACACATATGGAATCATGTAGTAACCAAGAAAGTGTTAAACAAATAAAAATATATTTGAGATTCTTCAAAGTAGCCACCCTTTGCGTTGATGACAGTATTGCACACTCTTGGCATTCTCTCAACCAGCTACACCTGGAATGCTTTTTTGAAGGAGTTCCCACATATGCTGAGCACTTGTTGGCTGCTCTTCCTTCACTCTGCGGTCCAACTCATCCCAAACCATCTCAATTGGGTTGAGGTCGGGTGATTGTGGAGGCCAGCACTCCATCACTCTCCTTCTTGTTAAAATAGCCCTTACACAGCCTGGAGGCGTGTTGGGTCATTGTCCTGTTGAAAAACAAATTATAGTCCCACTAAGCGCAAACCAGATGGGATGGCGTATCACTGCAGAATGCTGTGGTAGCCGTGCTTGTTAAGTGTGCCTTGAATTCTAAATAAATAACTGACAGTGTCACCAGCAAAGCACCCCCACACTATCACACTTCTTCCTCCATGCTTCACAGTGGGAACCACACATGCAGAGATCATTTGTTCACCAACTCTGCGTCTCACAAAGACATGGCAGTTAGAACCAAAAAACTCAAATTTGGACTCATCAGACCAAAGGACAGATTTCCACTGGTCTAATGTCCATTGCTTGTGTTTCTTGGCCCAAGCAAGTCTCTTCTTATTATTTGTGTTCTTTACTAGTGGTTTCTTTGCAGAAATTCAACCATGAAGGCCTGATTCACACAGTCTGCTCTGAACAGTTGATGCTGAGATATGTCTGTTACTTGAACTCTGTGAAGCATTTATTTGGCCTGCAATTTCTGAGGCTGATAACTCTAATGAACTCATCCTCTGCAGCAGAGGTAACTCTGGGTCTTCCTTTTCTGTGGGGGTCCTCATGAGAGCCAGTTTCATCATAGCGCTTGATGGTTTTTGTGACTGCACTTGAAGAAACGTTCAAAGTTCTTGACATTTTCCGGATTGACTGACCTTCATGTCTTAAAGTAATGATGGACTGGCATTTCTCTTTGCTTATTTGAGCTGTTCTTGCCATAACACGGACTTGGTCTTTTACCAAATAGGACTATCTTCTGTGTACCACCCCTACCATATCACAACACAACTGATTTGCTCAAACGCATTAAGAAGGAAATTAATTCCACAAATTAGGCACACCTGTTAATTGAAATGCATTTCATGTGACTACCTCATGAAGCTGGATGAGAGAATGCCAAGAGTGCCAACACTTTTTTGGTTACTACAGGATTCCATATGTGTTATTTCATAATTTTGATCTATTCACTATTATTCTACAATGTAGAAAATAGTAAAAAATAAAGAAAAACCCTTGAATGAGTAGGTATTCTGAAACTTTTGACCGGAAGTGTGTATATACGTATAAAGGAGAGCTAGAGAGAATGGCGGAAACGGATACCGAGTTAGCAAAGATGAGATTGAGAATGAAGGTGCTAAGAATACTGGATAGACTAGAGTCGCAAAAAGATGGATAAAGAGTGCTAAAATCAAATTTAAAACACTGCCTGGTAATCCTACTGCTCATGGCCCAACTACTTCACAGTTTGTATTAGGAGTGGGG